>NW_028258324.1:10323636-10647272 GCF_053883595.1 Heterocephalus glaber
TAAATAGGGAGGGATGGAGGGGTTGAAGGGAGGGTAGGGGAATGGGGAAAAAATAAGAAGCAAGATTTATTATGTAAAGGAACAAATTGCCAACAATGAATGTCATCATACTGTATACCTAAAATGTACCAATAAACCTAAAGAATAAAAGAAAAAATTTTTTAAAAAATGAAATGGTAGAATATTTTGAAAACAAAAGGTATACATTGTAAACTTATAATCATTTTCTTAACTTTAGCACTTCTGTCATTATAGCATCATTGTACAGGGTCTGTCCTGTGAATTACAGAATATTTAGCAGCATCTCTGGGCTCTTCCCAACAGATGCCACTAATATATTATCCAACTTGTGACAACCAAAAACTGTTAATGTCCCCTGCTTGGGGTAGAGGGCAAAACTGTCCCCAGGTGAGAATCACTGAGGTAGATGGAACAAAGAAAACAAAATTAACATCAGGAATAGAAGATGATCATTTCAGATTCTAAAGACACCTTGAAAATTATGAAAAATTCAACTTTATACTCATAAATTCAATAATTTAGATGACGCAAACTATTTTTATATACAAATTACCAAAACGGACATAAGAGCAAACAATCCATATAGCCAGCCCTGTATTCATTTAAAAAGTTGAAGTTACAATTAGAAAATGTTCCACAAAGAGAACTCGATATCCTATTTCACTGGTGCATTTTATTAAAATTTAAAGAAATAATATAAATATTAGTTTTCTAAGGCTACCCTAGTAAAATATCACAAACCAGTGGCTCAAACACCAGAAATTTCTTGTCTCACACGTCTAGACTAGAAATTCATAATCAAGGGGCTGGAAGGGCCCTGCCCTCTGTATCCTGCAGAGAGATGGCTTCCTCACCTCTTCCAACTGCCAGCAGACCTCGCTGTTCCTTGGTTGGCAGAGTAGCATGTCAGTCTCTGCCTGTCTTCACACAACACTCTCCCCTCATGTGTTAGTATCTTTTTCTCCTCTTCTTAGAAGGATACAGTCATGATGGATCAGAATCCACCCTAACCAAATATGACCTCACTGAACATTGCATCCATAGTGAGTGACCCTATTTCCAGTAAGGTCCACAGTCTGAGGTTCTAGGGATTAAGGCTAGGGGAGGGGATTCAACTTGTGGAGTGAGCTACATAATCCAACACAAACTGTTTCAGAGAACGCAGGAGGGAATACTTCCCAATCATTTTGAGAGCAGCCTAACTATAAATACCAAAACGAAGTGGTCTGGCCCTGTAGAATCTGATATCCTTTTTATTAAGTGGTTATTAACTAGAGTCCCTAGCCTGGAGATGTGTTTTTGGACAGGCATAGAGAGTTAAGGAGATCTGTGCACAGCTTTAAAATCCTCACAGAGCCTTGGAGCCTAGTAGAATTTCCCTTAAGCCTGAGATAAATCTATTCTGCTTAAACATGTAAAAATGATTTTAAATTAATAAAAGCGCAGCCTGCTCACATCCAGGTATTTTCTTATCTTAAAACCATATTCTACATGAAATCTTAATACTGATAGTGATTAGTAAACATAAGGCTTACTTTTTAGTGTGCAATTTCCAAAGAGAAGTCAATTCATGACAATACACAAACAGAACACAGAACACAGCCAGAGAAGTGAAACTGGTTAGAAGGGTGTTTCCAACCACTTGTGATAAAGTGGGCCTGTTCTTACTTTTGTGACATTTCTGTGGAAAAGGAACAACCAATCTATCTAGATTTTAGCGGAAAAAACAGTAAGAATTGATAGTAAATAGATACTGCCACTTTACGCATAGGGATTAACTCCATTCACTGACAAAGGAGGTATATTATAAATGATTGCTGAGTAATGCTGCTGATATTTAAGATCTGGAGTTGTACACAGGTAACATTAACAATCCAATGTGTGTATGCTGACTTTTTAAAATTACTTCTTTCATTGTTTTGACTGCATTCTTATCGCTATGCAGTACCTAAGGTTCTCATATTACATACTGCAATATGAAAAAAAAAAACCCATAAAAAAAGAACAATCAAGCCAAAGGGTAAACCACAGTTTCGTTTCCTTAAAAACCAACAGAAGTGATTAATTACATGTTGGCTAACCAACCCTTAAAAAATAAAATCAAAACCAAATGGCACAGGATGATTTGTGGAAAACTTGCTCTCTGAAGTCTTCTGATACCTAAACCATTTAAAATTTAGACAGACTTATTCTATAATTTCCTTTTGTTTGACGTAGTTGGAAAGAAGGTCAGGATGTTTTTTCCAGTTTATAAAAATTTGTGGCCGTTTCCATTTAGAGTACAGCAATGTTCTATTCATCTTATTCTGCTCCCCTCAACAAACAGTGTTATTCTGTAGCTTTTAAAGATACAGGATATAAAATATATTTTTCACTAACAACATATATTGATGTAGTTTGTTAAAAAGTATATAACCAAAGTTCTTTATTTTTAGTTTAATATTAGCTAAAGTTTGGGCCACTGAATTAAGAGATTTCTACTTTATTACTATAGCAACTTACAGTGCAAGGCTGATTTTAGTACAGCCGATCTAGTCAGTTACTCTTAGTTAACAATGGCCTGAAAAATATTAAATGGAACAGTAATGTGATGAAATAGGCTTTCTGTTCTCCCTAGGTGGGAGCCTTGGTCAAGAGCCACCAGGAGCCTTCCTGACTAGCTGTAGGGGTGATGTTGCCACCCAAGGGACCTGGAAGACAAAGTATTGAGCCAAAGAAAAGTCATTACTATTATTATCTTTGGTGGTACTGGGGATCAAACCCAGGGCCTTGTCCATAAGAGATGAGTGCTCTATCACTGAGCTACAATTCCAGCCCAAGAGAATTATTTTTGAGTCTTAAGGTTTAATGTTGTTTCCCCTGTTTAAGTTTTACATTTAAGTGGGATGCATCAACTCTTTCTTTTTCTCTATTTCTATCTTGGGGATAGATCTGTCTCTCTTAAACCTGTCCCACTACTCTATCTGGGAGAAGAATTTGTCTCAAGATAATTGTACCTTAAGGCTCACTCATATCTGATTTAAATAAGACTTTGGATTTTAGACTTCATTACTAGTGCTGGAATGAGTTAAGATTTTTAGGGCTACTGGAAGAAATAGAGGTAGTCTGAATTTGAAAAGGATGTAAATTTTTGGAGGCCAGTGACAGAATATAAGAGACTGAATGTGCCCCGCAAATTTACATGCCCCGCCATGTGCTGAATCCTAACCCCAATGTGATGGTATTGGAATTGGGGATCTTTGGGAGCCGATTAGGACATGAGGATGGAGCCCTCCTAAGACTAGCTTTATAAAAGTTACCACAGAGAGCTTCCTTGTTCCTTATGCCATGTGAGGACACAGAGATGGATGCTCTGATAGAAGGGAATTCTCATCAGACAGTTGACTAACACCATGATTCTGGACTTCCCAGACAATTGTGAGAAATTAATGTGTTGCTTGAGCCACTCAACCTATGCCAGTTTGTTACAACAGACAAAAGGCATTAAAATACTACCTCAACTTCAAAAATCAGCAGTCTTTAAGCAAAGAGTGTGAGACACAAACTGAAGATTATTTCTGCTACGAATCTGGCCTAGGATTTGTAATTAGGAAATGCAGAGGAACCAGTACAGTATTGAGTGCTCGCTGGACTCTCACAGGTACAGGTTATTTATGGCACTTTTCTGCATTACACAAAAGCTTAGGCACTACTCTATCAGAACACCAGAGCTATTCCTAAGAGAATCTTAAACACAATAATAAGACCCTGAAGGAATGAAAAGAAAGAGATATTCACAAAATCTCATGAGTATAACATTCTAAAGGACAACTACAGAAAATATACCCAAGGGAACTACTTAAGTCACAAAACAGTAACTGCTCATTTCTGAAAACACATTAAGTAAATCCATGTAATTAGGACAATTAAAATATTATTACTTGATAAAACTAAATATGTTAACATTAACATTAAATGTTAAATCTTTATTTCCTAAACTAAGGTCTAAAATTATTCTTTTACCACTAGATATTTCTTAAATGTCTTTAATATTAATTCCTCTTAATGTAAAGTTAATACTTAAAGAGTGGATTAAAGATTGCTGATACGTAAAGTCTGCAACCACAAAGGAAACAAATAACAACTGGGAATTTAAGCATTATTGTAAATGAGTGATAAAGGTATAAAACAAATTTTTCTGCACTATTAAAAATAATAAACATCCTCTGATAACTCTAGCTTTCTCTTTGATACCATAGTACTTCAACAGACCACTCTTCATGGGTATATTATAAATGTGAAGGTCTCTTGATTAAGTCTGCTCAGGGGATGGCGAAGACCTTCCAACAACACTGGGAAAACAGTCATATAAAGCAATGTGTTACAGATGCAGTCTCTAGATAATTTTACAGACTTCTCTCCTGGGTAATCATTGGTGTCCACAAAATAAACAATGTAAAGGTGTAAAGGACACACTTTTATTTGCCCTATACCCTAAAACTGCTCAAACTTCGAAAAGGATCTCCTTGTTGCCATAAATCACCCTGATAAGATTGGCATGGAAGTCATTTCCTTGACTTGTTTTTAAGAAAATGCTTTTTAAACACAATGTAATACCATAAAGAGAAGAAAATCAACAAGAAACTCTTAACTGTGTACTCCTGATTGCATTTAGTCTCTTAATAGGAGCTAGTATCTTAAGTATGTTAACTACTGTAACTAGCAAAATAATTTAAAGAAGATATAAATCAAGAAATCTATTTTCAAATAAAGGAAAAGTCACATAAAAAGTATGATGGTGCCCACATCCAATGAAAACAGAATAAAAACAATATCCAGACGTTCTCAAGAATGCCCATGATGATGTCATATCTTGGAATATTAGAAAGATATTTACAACTAGTCAAATCTAGTTGCACATATTTCCTCAATTCAATATTTAAAAGTTGATGTTAACAGTATGAGAATCTTGACATGTGAAATATTGACTCCTTCTAGTAAAAATCATGAAAAAAAACCATGCAATGTGTTATTTTTAAGATAGGAAATAGTAATGTATTTCTAAACTACAAAGAAATGCAAAAATGTTGAGTCTTTAAAGGACAGAGAAAATGTTCTTTCCAAGACTCAATTCCATTAGCTGGATGCTGTACTTATACCTAAAAGGATATATTTTACTTGTGCATAGTAACACTCTGGCAGGATTGGGGTCACATTTCTTATTTTATATATGACTGTAAAGGTTGTTCAGCCCCAAAACAGAATACCATATGCAGCTTTTAAACCCCTAATTCTACCCATAAGGCAAAGTGAGAACAAAGCATAATGATTAAGTTTATTGAAATGTTCATATGTTCACCTGAATGTTAAAATGCAATCTTTAATATATGTGTTTAAAACATAATTTAAGAATTCAAAATATATTCAATCCCAAAATTGAAGGGTAGGACTTCTGTACTAACAGTCACATCATAGTTCTAAGAAACAGAAAGACACAACTAGTCCTTTTAATCCCAATTATCCAAAGCAAAAGATACTTATCTGTGATGAAATAAACTCACAATAATTTAAAAAAAGAAAAATCTGAACATCTTAAGAGTTAATCACATTAAATGTAAACCGAGGGGTATTTTTGCCATTGCATGCAAATTAAATATACCTCAGAAGAATGTGGGTCACACAGACATTCACGTAAATTCAGTCAAAACATGCTAAAAGTAATTACGAATTTAAAGAATTCTCTTACGTTGTTCATCATTAATTCATGGCCATTGTTAAAAAAATAAAGCTGTCAAAGAAGGAGCAACAAAGCATTTGATAGTACTGCATCTTAACAAAGCAGATTCTTACATAAAACGTATGAACTCTTATAAAATGCATAAAATATAACCATAAAAATTCTAAGTATGATTTTGAAATGCTCTGCTTAATTAAAACATGTATCATTGGGCTGGGGATTTAGCTCAGTGGTTTTGCTGCCTGCCTCAGAAGTGCAAGGTCCCAAGTTCAATCCCTGGTACCAAAAAAAAAACATGTATCACCAACATGGATGTTATGCTAACACAGAGCAGTCTACTCAGCTGAAGAGACATTCATTCACACTTCTTAAATATGCATTATTAACCATAGTCTCATTTGTTGAAAGTGTAAGATCTAATTTGATTTTCACTCTGGAGTTCCTAAAAAATATTTAATCATTTGTGTTATGATAACTCCTACCATTTTAAAATTATATAACAGATTACCTACACAGAAACACACACACATTAATTAAGCAATGCATACACTGGGAATGTCCTTTGTGCAAACAAACAGCACATACTGGCCATCTTGCACAACTCTAAAATATTACCTGTTGATGCTCCTTTTTCTAAGGGAATAATTAATAAAAACTCCTAATCTGTTGAAGTTACATCTTAAAATGATATGACATATTTACAGATTGTCACCTAAGAAATCTCTTCTTTTTCCTTTCCATCAAATATTTTTTGGTTCACCACAGCTGCCATCTCATTTATGTAATGCAATTACACTATATTTTAATAAATAACAAAATTACATCACAAATTTCAGTCCACCACTGGAAAAATCACAATATTATAAAGAGATAAGAAAATTCATATTTTAAATAAACGATGGAATGATATTTTCAAAATAAACACTGAGCTAGCACTTGGGGGGCTGAGGCAGGAGGATCGCTGTGAGTTTGAGGCCAGCCTTGGCTACACAGAGAGTTCAAGTCCAGCCTGCACTACAAAGTAGGACCCTGTCTCTAAGAAAAACAAAACAAAAATCCAAAAGGCCCAAAAACAAAATAAACACTGAGAAAAGTTTCTTTTATTTTTTTGCATTCAAAATTGTTTAGATTCAGGCTAAAGGGATAGACTTGAAAACCACACAGCTCTAATTCAATTGATATGTTTTAAAACTATGTTCCTAAAATGAAAGTTAAATACATTTCCCATGAAAACTTTAATATAGAAACTATTAAACAATTCCAGCTACAATTGAGAATTTCTTAATAAAAATATGGCAACTATAAAACCAAGCATCTTATCAGACAATATAATTACTTCGTACTGTCATTCAATATAGCAGTAGTATACTAGCCAAAATCAAACTCCCTTTGGATATTATATAGGAATATAAAAATCAAAACAAAAAATGTACCCCCCCAAAAAAAGCCTAGATTCACTTTGGATAATAATCAGAACTCTAAGTTGTTTTGCATATTTGAATTACTTTACTTGTTTTACCTTCCAGGTGTTAATGTTAAGTAAGTTTTATCATCAAAGCTCCAGAAAAAAAGACTAAGATTAGCTTGCCACTTCCATACAAGCTGAAGCCTTACAGTCCTGTGCCTAAGAATCTGGATATATTTACTTCACCCAGCCACCCATTCCCTGACATGCCCATGCCTCTCTGCCTGAGAGACCTTGTGGGCAACACGAAGCAGGTTTCCATCTCATGTTAATCTCTGTGGTATTCCATGAAGCAGGTAACAGCCTTTCTCATAATCATTCATATTTACTCTGCCCACTGTAAGCATCAAGTTTTTTTAATACAAAAAATAGCTGATTTTATATTAAGTAAAAACAAATTACTTTGAAGATACAATGAAAGACCTTAATTATCAGAAAAAACCTAAATTGTTTATTCACATCAATTCAACACATTTTATTAAGACTCTTGGTATGTAAAAGAAGTAACATATTACATAGCATTTTGCTTATGAAGAAGGAAAAACTTAACTGAAATTAATGAGCGAATTCCTCCCTTATCAAATTATTCTTATTTCATGGATTTTAAATTGGAGTATTAATATTTAATAAAGAAATCTTAGATAATTTCAATTATTGAGTATGGTGAGCTGAAGGGTAGCTTTGAAGATAGGTCCATGTATTAATCCACGAAAGCTGTAATATCACCTTGGCAAAATGTATATAATAAAATGTACATTATAAAATATATAAAATATGGAAAATATATAAATATAACATGGCAAAAGATCTGATTAAGTTAAAGACCTTGAGGAGTTTATTCTAGATTATGTAGGCAGATTTTAAATGTCCTCATTGTCATCTTTATAAGAGAAACAGAAGCAGTTTTAAAAAACACATAAATAAGGTAATAAAAACACAGAACCGAAAGAGATGCAACCACAAGCCAACGAATGGCGACAGCCTTGTGAAAGTGGAAAAGCCAAGGAAAGTTTCTACCCAGAGCCTCTGGAGGGATCCTGGCCACACTTTGATTTCAAACATTTAGCCTCCTGATCTGAACTGTGAGAAAATAATTCACCACTGTTTTAAAACAATTTAGCAGAGCAGCCAAGGAAAACTAATACACTCAGGAAAGGACTTTACTTATTAATGTAACTAATTAATATTTAGTAATACACTACTAAAAGAGAAATCCTTAAAGCATACACACTTTGTAATAAAAGACTAACACAAAATTACTGTACAAATAAAATATACCAAGACATAAGATATAATTACACAGTGAGCTTAATCCTTAAAGTTGATACTTTGAAGTAACAAGATTTTACAAGCAATACAAATAGATTATCACTGAGTGACTGTATAGGAGAACCTTACAAACAAAATTTTATCTAATTTCTAAATATAGAGCTACAATAATAAAGTATGGTAGGCAAAGATAGGAAAATTATTAAATTAAGCTTAATTTGAACAAGACTATCAAGTAACCGAAGTGAAAAACAGCTGCAAAATATCTCCAAGTAGATGTAGCTTCAGAAAGGATACATCACTAAGTATAAAGAGCCCAATTATATGCTGTGCTTGAGTAGGCAGAATTACTCAAAAACTGATAAAAGGACTAGTGTGACATCCAGAATTATAAATTATATAGGCCCTAATACTTGCAAGGGGCCATTTAAAAAAAAAAATTACACCTTTATAATCTGGTGACCACTTAGTCATTTTAAGACTTACATAAGAAAATAAAAATAATCAGCTACTATTCTCTCTATATCTTCATCTTCAAAACAGGAAGAACCTACCTCAGAGCATCAATAGTGTTCCCTTCATAATGTATGTGAAGATGAAAGAAGATTACAGAGTGCTGGCCCACAATTAGGGTCACAGCTTCTTTCCATAAACTAGTTGACTGAGAACTAACTATACTCACTTTCCAAATAAAAAATTCAGGGAAGTTACTAGATTAAGAAAAAGGCCTGAAATAGCAAAACATTTTAAACAGAATGCTGCTTCTCCCTTTTGTTGAGATCAGAAGTCCCGGCACTTACCACATCACTAGCGCTAGAGAACTCATTATTAACCAGACTTTCAAGAGCCATCCATCGAACTGGCCTGTTTTCATTGTCCCCCAGACAGTGATAGTCCATGGGGAACAAGTCTCTGGAGAGGGCATTGTCTGTGATCTTAACTTGAAGTGTGTCATCAATGCTGAAAAGTAAAAACATGAACATCAAATGCCATCAGGGCGTGAAGAGGTATAGATCACCTTTACTATTAAGTACAACACAAGTTCCAGTGTGACTGCTAGAGAGAACCCCAAATCCAGGAAGCACTACCCATCAAGTAACAGTGATGAGCTCATGGCACCTACACACAGTTTCTAGCAGCCAGGTCTTTGTGGATGACTTCCCTTCTTGCCAGGTAGCTCATTCCACAGGCAATCTGAATAGCCATATGTACCAGGTCTTGCTGAGAGATTGCCTGCAGAAACAGAAAAATGACAAGGTTTCAGATAACACAAAACTTGCGATGTAGCTACTTATTTTATTCCACAATCCTACTTCATTGAAAAATACTTCTTTACACATATATAGTTTTTAAAAGCTATTTCTTAACCAAGAATATGTTCCCACAGTTCCCTATTTTATGCTTATATCAACTACAGTAATTTTGTACAATGATTTTTTATTTGACCCTCTCCTCTTATCTATTACATGTATCTCCCTGACTTCTAACATACAGAGTAGCTACTCAGTAAGTAGGTGTTCAATGAATGCTAAATTCTCAAGGTAATGTTTCGAATTTTTAAGTTATCTTTTGTGAAAAAACAATAGTTTTATTAGATTATCCCCTAAGTAATCATTTTCAAACTAATACTAGTCTACAGCTCTCTCTCTATTGATACCTCCTCTAGCTGTATGCCAGTATTGTGGCCTGAGGCATGAAGTTCTTAGGTGACACTGATGGGCCATCACCTCTAACCAATTGTCGGAGCTTTAATCCTGTCAATTTACAAACATCACACAGATTAAGCCACACATTCAATGCAGCCTTTGAACTCATGTTCTCACAGCAACTTCAGTAAGTCAGTCCATTATTAGAATTCTTAAAACCAAATAAAAGGAAAAAAAAACCCAACCAAATAAAAGGAGCCTCCAAAATCCAACAGACAGCAGAACCCAGTAGGCTTTACTACCATTACCCTCCTAAAATGTTTGGAACTTGATCAATGCTTCACAGTGAAGTGCAGAAAGAAACACTTGGACAACTGTCATCTCACAGCCACACATACCAGGAATATACCTAATTGTGTCCCATAATCCAGACTTCCAGTCATCACCCGTTTTTAGTACAATATGGACCAAATGGCTCTGTAAAATTTGTTTCCATTCCTAAAGGGAGATCTAGGATAAGTGCTTTCAAAGAGTTATCAGGAAAATGACTGAGACAAGTGTAGAAAATGTAAGGTAATTATGAACAAACACACAACAAAAATATAAGGAAAAACTTTAGCATTAGCCAAGTATAAGCCTCAAGATAGAAATCATAAGCCATCTTCATTTTCTTCTAAATCAACAAGTAAAGTTCTTCTGATTCATTTTGAGTTTCTCTGTGCAGGTCGTTAAACAGTTTATACATAAGAGACTACCATAAATTACTGGTAAGTAATTGCTTATTTGGGCAAAATTTTCTCACCTGTGGGTTATTGGCCTCTACTAATTTGCATTGCCGTAAAAACAATTTAAGATTCCCCCAATTCATGTAAGGCAGCATCACCATGGGCTTTTCTCCTTCTTCTATACACACGTGAGTAATAGGAAGAAGATTTCTATTAAAAAAAAAGGTAAGAAATTGGAAGAAAGACAAATGGAACCTAAAACCTTAGGAACTTATTATCTTATTTAAAAAGTAATAAAGATGAATTAAAACAAAATTCAAAATATAATTAGAAACATTAAAAATGTAAAATTATACCCTGTCCTGTATATTGGATTCTCTAAAGACACACTCCACCATACTAAATCTTTACTCCAAAGTGTAATCAAAGACACGACCATGAGTACAGTATAATATCCCATGTAGTCCATAATGCCGAAAGCCATGTTTAAAAAAAAAACAACAGTTCAGAAGGTGGACAAGAATATGATAGCCTTAAGAAGCTGAAACTGCCACAAAAACTGAGAAATTTTTAGCTGATCAAATGAAAATTAGAATTAAATTTCTGACAACTAGATTTATCATTTATTATCTGTGTGACTTGACTCTCTGTCAGCCTTGGTTTTCATACTTATAACCCACCAACCATTTAATGCTTTGTGTTCTGTGCCATATATAAAAACATTTAATAAATATTTGATAAATACAAACAACAATAGCCTTAAAAACATTTCCATCCTTAGTAAATTCTGCTTCTAAGAATGTATGTTTAAAAAGGAGAAGTAGTCAAGTGTAGTGGTGTACACCAGTAATCTCAGCACTCAGGAAGCTGAGGCAGGAGAATTGCCACAAGTTCAAGGCCAGTCTGGACTACATAGGTAGTGAGTGCCAGCCTGAATTACGTGAGACTCTGCCTCAGAAAAAAACATTTAATTAAATAAAAATAAAAATATCAAACATAAAAAGTTACATGAACATGGATAGTTAATATGATAACAGGAAAAAGTTGCTGACTTGAATGCCCAAAAGAAATCAAAGAACAGGATATTACATAACAATTAAATGCTCACAGAGATATTTATAAGAATAAGAGTAAAAGCTTATAAGAAAGCCAGATATAAAATTCACATATTTGCAGGATAATTACAAGTTTGGAGAAAAAATAAAACTGCAGAAATATAGAATTAAGAGTTGTCTTTGACTTGTGTAACTATAGATACATTAATTTCTACTTTGTTTTTTCTCTTTCCTAAAAATTGTCTCAACTGACCATGTATCACTTTTAAAACCAGTCAGGAAGTTGTGGCATGATCACCACTGCACACGTGGCAAAGCTGTGGGTTCTGCTCATACTTTTTAAGAGTTACTAACTGGAAAAGCACTGACCCTGAGGAGCTTGGAAAATGAGGACTCAAAGATCATTAGACCTGCATGAGGGAACTTCTTTGAGGGCTTCTGCTTACACTTCAGCTGAAGAGTGGGAGTGGTCACTGTCCAACATTACTGGCAAAGAAACACATAACAGACAGCTTATACGAAGGACAAAGACCAAGTACATGGAGAAAAGAAAGTCAGATCTCCACCTGAATCCAAAACCTTTGTGTTTTCCCCTGTACCACAGGACATTTCCTCCTAGGAAGAACAGAGGAATGTAAGAAAAATTAGAGATTCATTTTTGCCAACTTCCATGAACACCAAAATGACCAGGTTTACATGCAGAACCAGTTAACTGCAGTATACAAGGATTTCAGAATGGATATGATGAGATGCCCCATCTCTTTAACTTCCAAAGATTTGTCTCTCTTCCTTTCTTCATAATTAAAATTTATTTAGGAGTTAACAGCACTTCATCCTGACACAACAAATACAGCAGATGAGGCCAAATCTTTTATTCTACCTTCAGAGGATTAAAAACCCTCTGAGAGAGTAACAATTTCATGAAAATGTTTCACCACACAAATATCTACTCATTTTCCTGAGGGCCCTCACAAAGAACTTCAAGACATTCAACAAAACAACTGCCCATCAGTGGGATCTTTGGCAAATAGAGGAGTTAACCACAAGAAGAAATAGCTGGAGTATTTTAATATGAGGTACTTCTGAGGTAATTAAAACAGACTGTTACTTTTTATTTATATAGGTGTTTCAACCTATGATAAAAATTATTTTCACAGGTCACTTCTGGGAAGATGGCAGAGTGGTGAGTAGCAGAGAAGAGCTTCTCCGAGATTTGGTGTCCTTACACTGGAATACAGCAGCACAAGGAGGAGAAGGAGGAGGGAAGTGGGTCCCTGGAACCCAAGAAGGATCTGATATGATATTGAATTGAAGTCTACAGGGAGAGTGAAGAGATAGACTTTAATGAAGAGAAGGGAGGTACCAAGCAGTGTTCTCTCCTGAGGCTGGACTCTCCCTGAGGGAATAGCGGGCCAAAACTGCAGACACACAGTGACTACTTATGACCCCAGAGGCCTCCACAGAGAAACACACCAGTGGACGGACCGGACTGCAGCAGCTATCCAGAAACAGACCTCACCCAAGAGAGGGTGATTGGCTGGTAGCCATCTTGGAGAGGGGCCAACTGAGCTTGGAACTCAGAAAAACTTCAGGCAGACTCCACCTACTGGCTCCTGGTGCCTTGGTATGGGATCAGAGTTCAAGCCAGCAGGAGACACATAGACTGTTGTAGGCTCAAAGAATAGGGTTCCGGCCTCATAGCCAGAAACTGGCCTGAACTTCAGAGGAACTAAAGGGGCAGGTTGGCTGGGATTATCCACTACCCCACTGTGAAGCTGCATCTAGCTTGCTGGGATTAATCAATTTGGCTCTGGACTCTGTTTGCCCACACTGCCTAACAGTGACAGCAGAGACACACCTTGAACTGAACATTTTTGGGTTATCTTTTTTCTTTCTGTTTTTCCTCTTTTCTAGTTCTTGTTTTTAGGGGTTTTTTTTTTCTTGATTGTTTGAACACAGTCTCTAGTTTTTTGCCTTTCTGTTCTGGTTTTTATTTTTTCCTTTTCCACTTCCCACCTGTCTTCATCACCAGTTTCCCAAAGTTTGTCCTCCATCCTTGGTTCTGATCACTTCCTCTTCTTTTATTTATTTATTTATTTTATCTCCTAACCTGTTTTAAATCTTCTCCCCAAGGGTAAAAAAGCCATATTAAGGCCCACAATTTGTCATTTACTAGGCTGTATTTGATGCTATTGTTATTGTTGATTATGTTACTTTAGCCAAGGTGACATAATTGTGCTAATCAGTTGTTCCTCCTGGTATACCAAGACTGAGATTTGTCTTTAAAAAAACCCTACAGGCCTGTGCCAAAGAACTGGCAGCTGGGCCAAGTAGGCAAAAACTTCTCCCCACCAATAAATTGAAGAGGTAGGATCTTGCAACAGACTCAAAACCCAAAACCCAGCTACACCTGGAAGACACTTCTGAGAAGTAGTTATTTCCTAAGGTTTCTGAATACTGGCAATAAAGCTATTTACAAGTATCAACTCAGGAATCAAATTTCAAAACCAAAACCAAAACCAAGAAGACACTTTAAGATGCAACCCCACAGACTTTCAGCTCACCAAAGGCAAACCCTGGGGGCAATGAAATGGAACAATCTGGGGCCAGGGATTTAGCTCAGTGGTTTCTCTGCCTGCTGCACAAGCGCAAGGACCCAAGTTCGATCCCTGGTACCAAAAAGAAAAAAGAAATGGAACAATCTGAAAGCCACCCACTTGGACTCTCTAAAGAGGCAAAAGCAGAAGTAACAAAGCAGATGAATGAGGCTCTAGAAAAAACTCAAAGCAGAAACAATTTCCTAGATAACTATAGAGATGGTGACCAGAATAAAAGATACAGATAAAAAACTAGAGGAGCTCAGGAACATGATGGAAGTCATGAATGCCCAGAATAGGAAAGAAATGGAATCCATGAAACAGATTCAAATAGATATCCACATTAAAAACTCCACTCAAAGTATATGCAACAGAATGAGCCAATGTGAGGACAAAATACCGGATATAGAAGACAGGATTGCAGTTAGCGATCAGGAAAAGAGAGATTTGTTAAAAATAGCAAGAGACCATGAGAAATCAATCCAGAAGCTGCAAGATGATGCAAAGAATAATGTAAGATTGATTAGAGTCAATGAAAACGCAGGAGATAGCTCAAATGACATAAAAAACTTGTTCTCAGAAGAGAAGTAATGGCAGAAAACTTCATAAACAGGGAAAAAGAATTTGACATAGAGATAAGTAAGGCATATAGCTCTCCAATTAGCCATGACAAAAACAAACTTCCTCAAGGCATATAATAGTCAAGATTTCAGAAATTCAACACAAGGACAGAATATTAAAAGGTGTTAGAGAAAAACAAACAAATCACCTACAAAAGAAAGCCCAACACAATCACAGCAGACTTCTGAACACAAACTCTCAAGTCAAGGAGAGCTTGGAGTAAAGTATTTCACGCCCTAAAGGAAAAAACCTCCAACCCAGATTGATGTACCTTGCCAAACTATCTTTCAAAACTGATGGAGAAATAAGATACTTCCACAACAAAAAACACTTGAATAAACTCATGAACACCAAATCAGCACTCCAAAGTGTTCTGAAAGAGATTCTAGAAAGAGACAATAAGGATTACAACTCCATGAATGCCAACAGAATGAACCCACCAGGCAAGAAATTAAACAGAAAAGAAGAGAAGGAAGGCCAACAGAAGGAAAATAACATGACAGTGATAAGGTAATATATATCAGTTATAACCATCAATGTTAATGTTCTCAATTCATCAATCAAAAGAAACAGACTGGCAGAATGAATGAAGAAGTAAGATCCAACAATATGCTGCATACAAGAAACACATTTAATTGAAAAAGAAATTCACAGACTGAAAGTCAAGGGATGGAAAACTGTATTCCATGTGACAGGAAAACAGAAAAAAGCAAGGGTAGCTATTCTATTTGCAGACAAAGTGGCTTTCAAGTCAAGACAGATTAAAAGAGACAAAAAAGGTCACTACATCTTGGTAAAGGAAACAATCCTAAATATATATGCACCAAATAGCAATGCACCTGACCATAAAAAACAAATATTAATGACATGAAAGATCATACAATCACTAATACTATTATGGGGGGGGGGACTCAATACCCCACTGTCACAAACAGATCAACTAGTCAAAAACTGAACGATGAAATAGTAGAATTAAACCACACTTTTGAACAAATGGACTTAGTAGATGTCTACAGAGTGTTCCACCCCACAATATCAGAATACACATTCTTCTCAGCTGACTATGGGACTTTCTCCAAAACAGACTATATTCTAGCTCATAGAACATGGTTAAGTAAATGCAAAGGAAATCAAATAATCCCATGCATATTATCAGGCCATAGTGCAATGAAATTGGAAATCAACCACAAAAAAAACCACATGGAAACTAAATAACATGCTCCTGAACAACCAATGGGTCAAAGATGAAATTAAAGAAGAAATAAAGGTAGGGGCTTCCAGGCCATCGTTCCACCCCTCCAGCCCTGAGGACGGGGCTTCCAGGCTGCAATTCCACCAACCCCACCCCAGAGGAAGTGGCTTCCAGGCCCGCCATTCCACCGCTCCCAGCCCCGAGGTAAGGGCTTCCAGGCCACCGTTCTACCACTCCCAGCTCAGAGGAGGTGAGCCATGGGGGCCCCAACAGCACCACACCATTCCTCCCTCACCCTGTCGAAATGAGAAGACACATAAACAACTCTCAAGAACAGACTTCCAGATCACCTACAGCAACCCTAAAGGGAAATGAGATGGAACACTCTGATACTCAACCACCTGGACTCCTTGAGCTGGCGACAAAAGAGGATCTAGCAAAAATGAAATCAGAAATAATTTCTCAGATAACAGCAGAGATTGTGCTTATAGTGCAAGACATGATCAATAAATCTAGAGAGGAGCTGAGGAACATGATGGAATCCCAACATAGGAAACAAATGGAATCCATAAAACAGATGTAAACAGATTTCCAGGAGATCAAAAACTCCACTGAAAGTCTAAACAGCAGAATGAGCCAATGTGAGGACAGAATTTCAGACATAGAAGATTGCAATTAGTGACCAGGAAAAGAAAAATTCCTTCAAAATTGTTTGTAAGGGACCATGAGAAATCAATCCAGCAGCTACTAGACGATGCAAAGAGCAATAACATAAGGCTGACTGGAGTCAACGAAGAAACAGGAGAGACTGCAGACGGCATAAAAAAACTGTTCACAGAAGTAATGGCAGAAAACTTCCGAAGGAGGGGAAAAGAACTTGACATACAAATAAGTGAGGCATATGACTCCAAATAGCCTTAATCAAAAGAAATCTACACATAGGCATATAATTGGTAAGATTCCAGAAACGCAACAGAAAAATAAAGTTCTACAAGCAGTTAAAGAAACAAAGCACATACAAAGGAAAACCCATCACAATCACAGCAGACTTACCAACACAAACCTTGAAGGCAAGCAGAGCTAGGAGTGACGTATTCCAAGCCCTAAAGGAAAACAGCCTCCAACCCAGACTGATCTATCCTGCAAAACTATCTTTCAAAATTGATGGAGAAATGAGAGATTTTCACAACAAAGAGCACCTTAGGAACTTCATGAATACCAAACCAGCACTCCAAAAACTTTTAGACAATATCCTAGGAACAGACAATGAGGATCACAACTTCACAATGAGGAAGCACAGCAGAATGAACCCATCCGGCGTGACAAGAAATTAAATGCAAAGGGGGAGAATCCATCGAAAAGAAAAAAATCATGACAATGATAAGAAAATATGTATCAGTTATAACCATCAATGTTAATGGTCTCAATTCACCAATCAAAAGAAACAGACTGGCAGAATGCATCAAGAAGCAATATCCAACAATATGCTGCACACAAGAAACACACTTAATTCAAAAGGAAACTCATAGACTGAAAGTTAAAGGGTGGAAAACAATACTCCATGTGACAGGAATCCAAAAAAAAGCATCAATAGCTATCCTCTTTGCAGATCAAGTAGATTTCAAACCAACACTGATTAAGAGAGACAAAGAAGGACACTATATGCCTGTAAAGGTAACAATCCAAGAGGAAGAGGTGACAGTCATAAATATTTATGCACCAAACACTCGAGTGCCCAACTATATAAAACAAATACTAACGGCCATGAAAAGTCATATATGCACTAATACAATACTGGTGGGGGACCTCACTACCCAACTGTCACAAATAGATAGATCAACTAGACAAAAAATAAACAATCAAAATACTAGAACTCAATCAAAATCTTGAACAAAAGAACTTAACAGATGTTTACAGAGTACTCCACCCCACAAAATCAGAACATACATTCTTTTCAGCTTCACATGGGTCGTTCTCCAAAATAGACCACATACTTGCTCATAGAACATGTTTAAGTAAGTGCAAAGGAATTGAAATTATCCCCTGTATATTATCGGACCACAGTGCAATGAAATTGGAGATCAAGGGGCTGGAGATTTAGCTCAGTGGTTCCAGTGCCTGCCTCGCAAGCACAAGGTCCTGAGTTCAATCCCCGGTACCAAAAAAAAAAAAAAAAAGAAAACAAAAGAAATTGGACATCAATTGCAAAAGAAACTTGAAAAATTTCATAAACACGTGGAAATTGAACAACACACTACTGAATAACCAATGGGTCACAGAGGAAATTAAAGAAGAAATCAAACAGTTCCTTCAAATAAATGACAATGACAATACAACATATTAGAATGTATGGGACACAATGAAAGCAGTCTTACGAGGGAAATTCATAGCAGTGAATACGCACATTAGGAAAATAGAGCAAATCCAATTAAACAACCTGATGCTGAACCTCAAGCTTCTAGAAAAAGAAGAGCAGGACAAACCCAAAGCTCATACAAGGGAGGAAATTATAAAGATCAGAACAGAAATCAATTCAATGGAGACTAAGAGAATGATACAAAAAATAAATGAAACCAAGAGTTGGTTCTTCAAAAGAATCAACAAAATTGACAAACCCTTAGACAACCTTATCAGAAAAAGGCAAGAAAATGCCCAAATCCATGCAATTAGGAATGAAAACAGTGAAATTACAACATACCCAGCAGAAACCCAGAGGATCATCAATACCTACTTGGAGAACCTATACAACAATAAGATGGAAAACACAGAAGAAATGGACAGATTCCTAGATACATATGAATTACCAAAGTTGAAAGAAGAAGATCTAAAAATTCTAAACAACCCAATATCAATCAATGAAATAAAAAACATAATTAAAAACTTACCAATGAAGAAAAGCCCAGGTCCTGATAGCTTCACTGATGAATTCTACAAGACATTTAGAGAGGAACTATGGCCACTACTCTTTAAACTCTTCAATGAAATTGAAAGGGAAGCAATACTCCCAAATTCATTCCTGGAAGCAAGCATCACCTTGATCCCCAAAGCGGAGAGAGACCCAACTGAAAAGGAGAACTATAGGCCAATCTCACTAATGAACATAGATGCACAAATCCTTAATAAGATACTGGCAAATAGAATGCAGAAGATCATCAAGAAGATCATAGACCCTGACCAAGTGGGATTCATCCCAGGGATGCAGGGATGGTTTAACATACGCTAATCAATCAATGTAATACACTATATCAATAGAGCCAAGAACAAAAACCATGTGATTATCTCCATAGATGCAAAAAAAAGCATTTGACAAAATCCAACACGCATTTATGATAAAAACCCTACAAAAAATTGGAATAGATGGCGTCTACCTCAATCTGATGAAAGCCATCTATGAAAAACCAACAGCCAATATCATACTAAATGGTCAAAAACTGAAATCCTTCACACTAAAATCAGGAACAAGACAAGGATGTCCACTATCAACACTTTGTTCAATATAGTTTGACAAACATTAGCCACGGCAATTAGACAAGAGAAAGAAATAAAAGGAATAAAGATAGGAAATGAAGTCAAATTATCATTATTTGCAGATGACATGATACTCTATATAGAAGACCCCAAGAACTCCACCAAAAGTCTTCTAGACTTAATAACCAAATTCAGCAGAAAGCTGGATACAAGGTCAACACAAAAATCAATAGCTTTCCTCTACACGAACTGACTGAGTCAGAAATAGAGCAAACAATTCCTTTCACAATAGCATCCAAAAAACTGAAATACCTAGGAATCAACCTAATGAAAGAAATCAAAGACCTCTTCTCTGAAAACTATAGAACTCTGAAAAGAGAGACTGAAGATGATATAAAAAATGGAAAGACATCAACTGGGTCGCTCTTGGGTAGGAGGGATCAATACAGTGAAAATGGCCATACTTCCATGCAATCCCAATTGAAATTAAATGCAATCCCAATTGAAATCCCAGCAGCATACTTAACAGACCTTAAGAAAACAATCCAAAAATTCATTTGGAGCAAGAAGAGACCCAGAAAGAAAACAATCCAAAAATTCATTTGGAGCAAGAAGAGACCCAGAATAGCAAAAGTAGTTCTAGGTAACAGACACATGGCAGGGGGTATCACAATCCCCAACTTGAAACTATACTACAAAGCTACTGTGATCAAAACTGCATGGTACTGGCAAAGAAACAAACCTGAGGACCAGTGGAACAGATTAGAAGATGCAGAAACAACGCCAGACACACTCAGCCATCTCATCTTCAACAAAGGAGCCAAACACCCTCACTGGAGGAACGATAGCCTCTTTAATAAATGGTGCTGGAAAAATTGGGTTTCAACTTGCCAAAGATTAAAACTAGACCTATATCTCTCATCATGCACTAAACTAAAATCAAAATGGATTAAAGATCTAAATATTAACATAGAAATGCTGAACCGGCTGGAACAGAAGTTAGGTAGAACTCTTGAAGACACTGGTGTAGGAAAAGATTATGAACAAAACCACAGTTGCTCACGAACTAGCACAAATAATCAACAAGTGGGATCTCTTCTTATTAAAAAGCTTCTGAACAGCAAGAGAAACCACCAGTAGTGTGAAGAGACAACCCACAATGTGGGGAAAAATCTTCACCTGCTGTTTCTCAGACAACTGCCTACTATCTCGAATCTATAAAGAAGTTAAAAAGATCAGACCTCCTAAATTTAAAGACCCAATCCGAAAATGGGCATCTGAAATGAACAGACATTTCTCAGACAAAGAAATCGAAACAGCAAATAAACATATGAAAAAATGTTCAACATCACTGGTCATTCGAGAGATTCAAAATGAAAACAACACTGAGATTCCACCTCACTCCAGAAAGAATAGGTGCTATCATGAAATCAACCAATAACAAATGCTGGCGGGGCTGTAGGGAAAGAGGATCCCTTTGTACCTGTAGACTGGTACAACTACTATGGAAATCAGTATGGAGATACCTCAAAGAACTAGGACTGGAAGTCCCATTTGGCCCAGCTATTCCCTTGCTGGATATCTTCCCCAAAGAACTAAAAGAATCATACCACAGTGATGTATGTGCACCCATGTTCATAGTAGCACAATTTGTAATAGCTAAAACTTGGAAGCAGCCCAGATGTCCATCAACTGGAGACTGGATAAGGAAAATGAGGGTTTTTTGTAAGATGGAGTACTACTCAGCCATAAAGAATGATAAATTAGAGACATTTATAGCTAAATGTATGCACATTGAGGCGATACTCTTAAGTGAAATAAATAGGACATGTGTAAATACCAAACAGTTTCTCTACTGTGAGAAACTAAAAATGTAAATAAGGACTAAAAGCTAAAATGGATAGTGTGAAATAGGAAGAAAAGGGGCAAAGGGGAAGGGGAAGTGGGAGGGGTGGGGGAAAGGAAAGAAGGGAATGGAATTAATATGAGAAAACGAAAAAATGGAAACAAAGTCTTTGTAAATAAGGAGGGCAGTGGAAGGGGGAAAAAGAAGAACCAAGAGAGATTATGTAAAGGTGCAAATTTCCAATGATGAATGTCAATATAATGCATACCTAAAATGTACCAATGACTAAAATGAATAATTGATAATATGAAAGAGGAAGAAAAGGTCCAAAGGGGTAGGGGAAGTGGGAGGGGTAGGGGAAAAGAAAGAAAGGAAAGGAAAAATTATGAGAAATGGAAAAAATGGAAACAAAGTCTGTGTAAATAGGGAAGGGTTGGGGGGTGAGGGGAGGGCAGGGAATGGGTAAAAACTAAGAACCAAGAGACATCATGTAAAGGTACTCATTCCCAATGAGAAATGTAAATGTATTGTATACCTAAAATAATAAAAGAATTTAAGGATGAAAAAAAAAGAAGAAATGAGACAATTTCTACAATTAAATGATAATGACAATACAACATACCAGAACTTATGGGATGCACTGAAAGCAGTCCTACATAGGAAATTGATAGTGGTGAATTCCTATATCAGGAAGACAGAGCAGGCTCAAATAAACAACCTAATGTTGAACCACAAGCTTCTAGAAAAAGAGCAAGTTAAGTCCAAAGCTTGACTGAGGGAGGAAATTATAAAAATCAGAGAAGAATGCAATGGAAATGAAGAATACAATACAAAGAATCAGTGAATTGAAGAGATGGTTCTTTGAAATGATTAAATAAAATTGATAAACCCTTAGACAATCTTATCAAAAAAAGGAAACACTCAAATCTATGCAATTAGGAATGAAAAGAGTGAAATCACAACAGATCTTGCAGCTATCCAGAAGGTCATAAATACCTACTTCAAGAACCTGTACTCTAATAAGATGGAAAGTACAGAAGAAAGGGACAGATTCCTAGATATATATGAATTACCAAAGCTGTATCAAGAAGATATAGAGGCCAGGGATTCCGCCGCCTGCCAAGCACAAGGACCTGAGTTTGATCCCCGGTACCAAAACAACAACAAAAAAAACCAAAAAAAAACTATCTATGACAAATCAACAGCCAACATCATATTAAATGGAAAAAAACTGAAAACTATCACTCTAAAATCAGGAACAAGACAAGGATGTCTACTGTCACGACTCTTGTTCAACACAGTTCTGGAAACATTAGCCAAAGCAATTAGACAAGAGAAAGAAATAAAAGGATAAAGAAATAAAAAGAAAGGAAGAATTTAAATTATCATTATTTGCAGATGACATGATTCTCTACTTTCTTCCAAAAGACTTTTAGATTTGATAACCAAATTCACTGGATACAAAGTCAACACTCAGAAGTCAATAGGCTTCCTGTACGCAAGTAACAGACTCACGGAGAGAGAAATTAGAGAAACAACCCCTTTCACAACAGTATCTAAAAAAATGAAATACCGGAGGTCCCCAGTCGCATGGAACACGCAGTATCAGTCCGCTGCAGACAGGCAGGTCTATGCACGCCCGACCGAGGTCCCGAGTCGCATGGAAGATGCCGAAACACCCCGCTGCAGACAGGCGGGTCTGCCCACGCCCTACCGAGGTCCCAAAAAATGAAATACCTAGGAATTTCTAAACTGAAAACTATAGTACTCTGAAAAGGGAGACTGAAGAAAATACCAGAAAATGGAAAGATATCCCTTGTTCTTGGATAGGAAGAACCAATATAATGAAAATGGCCACACTTCCAAAATTGTTATACAGACTCAATGCAATCCCAATCAAAATCCCAACAGCATATCTCACAAAATTAGAAAAAAACAATCCTAAAATTCATTTGGAACCAGAAGAGACCTAGAACAGCAAAGGTAATTCTGGGCAACAAAGGCAAAGCAGGGGGAATCACAATCCCTGACTAAATTGTACTACAAAGCTATGGTGATAAAAAGAGCATGGTACTGGCAAAAGAACAGACCTGAGAATCAAAGGAACAGACTAGAAGATACAGAAACAACTCCAGACATACTCAGCTACCTTATCTTTGACAAAGGAGCCAAATACCTTCACTGGAAGAAAGATAGCCTCTTTAATAAGTGGTGCTAAAAAAAAGTGGCTTTCCACGGGCTGAAGACTGAAACTAGACCCATATCTTTCACCACGCACTAACCTAAAATTGAAATGGATCAAAGATCTGAATATTAAAACAGAAACACTGTATCTGCTGGAAGAGAAAACAGGCAGAATGCTTGAGGACATAGGAGTAGGCAAAGACTTCATGAATAAAACCTATACTGCATGAGAAATATTACAAAGAATCAACAATTGGGGTCTCATCTTATTAAAAAGCTTTTGCACAGCAAGAAAAACCACCAAGAAAGCAAAAAGACAATCCACAGAGTGGGAAAAAAATTTTACCAGCTATTCAGATAAAGGACTATTATCTAGAATCTATAAAAAACTAAAAATATCAGACCCCCCAAATTTAAAGACCCAATGTAAAAATGGGCATCTGAAATAAAAAGGTACTTCTCAGATAAAGAATTAGAAATGGCAAATAAATATAAGAAAAAATGTTCAATATCACTGGTCATTCGAGAAATGCAAAATAAAACAACTCTTGCAATTCCATCTCATTCCAGAAAGAATGGCTGCTATCAAGAAATCAATCAATAACAAATGCTAGTGGGGCTGTGGGGAAAAAGGAACCTTTCTCTACTGTTGGTGGGAGTGTAGATTGGTACAACCACTGTGGAAATCAGTGTGGAGATTTCTCAAAAAACTGATACTAAAGGTTCCATTTGACCCAGCTATACCTCTTTCTTGGTATCTTTCCCAAAGAATTAAAAACATCATACCAGAGTAATATATGTACACCTATGTTTATAGCTGCATAATGTGTAATAGCTAAATCTTGGAAACAGCCCAAATGCCTATCAACTGACGAGTGGAAAAAGATGTGGGGTTTTTTATACAATGGAGTACTACTCTGCCATAAAGAAGGGTGAGCTTCAGACATTTATAGCTAAATGGATGGACCTTGAGACCACTCAAGCGAAATAAACTGGACACACATGTTTAAATACCACATTGTTTCTCTGGCGTGAGAAACCAAAAGTTGAAATAAGGACTGAGATGTATAATGGGTGTCGGGAAATGGGAAGAAAGTGTTCAAATGGAAAGGGGAACAAGGGAGAAGGGAGGGAGAAAGGAAGGAAGGGACAAGACAAAAAGTGAAGAGAAAGAGCTTGGGATTTAGCTCAGTGGTTTTGCCACCTGCTGCGCAAGGACAAGGACCCAAGTTCAATCCCCGGTACAAAAGAAAAAAAAAAAGTGAAGAGAAGGAAAAAATGGAAACAAAGTACTTGTACATAGGGAGGGGAGGGGGCTTGATGGGGGGAATGGGATAAAATTTATTTTAAAACTATTCTCACAAATTCCAATGGCAAAGGAGTGGAAAGATTAAAAAATGCTTTAAAATATTTCAATACTTGTACAACCCTCAACCTCAAAATATCCAAACATGAAGTAAACATTCTGAATTACATATCACAATCAGTTTAAAAGGTAAAATCTGAAATTAGATGACATTTCTTTCTGAGTGTCCTGAGTTTACTCAGTTAACTCCATAATATAATCTCTGAAGATTATCATTTCATTTTTTATTCTTTGTGCCCAGAAGAAAATGGGTGGTCAGTGAATCAGAATGAAAGAATGAACAAACACACACAGCTATGAATAGTTTATAGCAGTGATGGTGAGCCTTTTAGAGCTTTCAACGATAACAGCCCACTGTGGCACATGTGCCATAGGTTTGTCACCAACTACTAGTCTATAGACATCAAGGGTCAAAAAGAAATATGTGTTAGACATTGGTCTGCTTACAAAAAATGAGATGAACAGCTACAGTGAATATAAAAAATTACTTTCTTTGTACTGATGATGTATTCTGTTCATTACAGCTTGGAGTCCCAATTCACTACATAGCCAAGATGAACAATGAATTGTGACCAAGCTTGACAGCTTGCCTTAGAAGCCTTTTCTCATTCACTCAACGTCCAGTAGCAACCCCAATTCAAAAAGTCACTCCACTTCATATCCTAAGAGGAGCCTGGGACTGTTCATCTTGGTAGGATGTTGGAAACCCTCATAGCCTGCATCAGAGAATGTTGCAGACGCTTGCTCTGCTTCTTGGAAAAAAACTAGCTTTGTCCATATTTATTCCTGCTGCACACTTCTGTGCTTAATATAGTGAAAACCTTTAATAGTAAATACTGGCTGGGTGTAAGTTAGTATGATATACTAATATGAAGTACTCTGGGTGCTTTCTCCTACAGTCAGCATAACGAACATAAAGTTCTCCCAGTTCTGCCAAAGGGACATTTCCAACTGATCATTTTCCATTTCTTGTCAGAAGCCTAAGGGAAACGAAACGTGACTTTTAGAAAATATAGCCTAAGGGATGGTTTGTCTATCCATTCCTCTGCAAATGATGAGTTCTGTTCTTGGGGTGAATCAGGCCAATGGAAGGCAATATTCCTGAATCGCATGATGTTAGTCTTTCAAAGAAACATCTTCACAGTTCCTCAACACTGCGTGTTCAATGTTTTCAAATATCTTCTCTTTTTAAAAAATTTTCAATGAAACTAGAAAGTCTGAGTATCTGTTCATTACATTAATCAGTGACTAGAGTGTATGATAAACATATTGAGACATCTGCCTTAGAATTTGTAGCTAGGAAAACTTTCTGTTCTTCCTTGACAACTTTGTTTTTTTTCTTTTGCTACTGAGATTTATCAATTTTTAATGTTCCTGCACCTTTGGTTGGCCAGATGCTAAGTTATTTTATATTTAATCACAGCAAAAATTGTCTCCTTACTGTTAGCTTTTCTTTTCTATGACCACAATGCCAAATAAATCAGCTTCATTTTTTATTAGCAATTTATTGATCTAAATGTAGCCACCGGCCTTTTAGAAGCTCAAAAGCCAAAATCTAAACAAAGTTCAAAAATAAAGCTCCATGTATTCATTTTACTTTTTAGCTGAGCTCAAGTAACTACCAAAAGTACAGGGAAATTAAAATATATGATGCTTTTGCATGCATCATTTTGTATCTGTTTTTTTCAGAAGTCCATGAACATCTTTCTATGAGTTATTTTTCCATTTTTTAAACATGTTATCAAATTTTCTCTCAGTATACAAATTAAGCTGTCTCTATACAGTGTGTATTAAAAAGAACCTTTGGCTTGACACTGATATTGCTGTATATCATGATACTATATTTAAGGATCTCTTGGTTTGAAGGTAGTTTTCACTATAATTCTGTAGATAGAAGCAATAAGAAGCTTAAAATAAAAGCTCTTTGTATAGAACTAGAACTACATGTACTTTTAAAATCATAACTATGATCTAATGCTCATATATAAGGGATTAGCTAAATAAAATGTTATATAGCCATTCAATGAACTATTATAGCCCCCTCGCTTTGGTGGGATTGAAACTATGTAGCTTTCTTAAATGGGACAAGGATTCAGTTACTGACAATAAAAAGCTAGAAATACTGTTTTGTTAAGTTAAGCATGTTAACTTTGTTAAAGATAAGATTATGATTTTATATGAAAATGTCGTATTTTTTTAAAACACCTGCTGGAAATATACTCAGTGTTGAGACAGATGTCTAACCGACCATAAAATATTTCCATAGACATACAAAGAGATAGATAGATACACACTGATACACACATGCACATACACAAAAAGCAAATACAGCAAAATGTTAACTGTCACTGCGTCTAAGAGGTGGGTTTACTGGTGTTTATTATTCTTGTCTTTGGTGATTTATACATTTTAAAATTTCATAACAAATATATTTTAATGTATGTCTATCATCTATCTATTTTTTAAAAAAGAGATGTGTGCACACAATAGGTATAAATAATTTTGGGAAAGCTTTGGTATGATTATGCAGATGCACTCTCACAAATTTGTTCTCTATTTTCTTCTTTGTACTTTATTGTTTGCAAAATTTGTGCAAAAAGCATGGATATTAACTTTTATATTTAGAAAAAAATTAAGCTATTCCAAAAGCTTTCAATTCAGAACTCATTGCAGTGTTCTTCAAATAAAGACTCAGCATAAATATTACCAGGCTAACCCTGGAATGCTGGGTTCTGCTCTCACCTGTGGTGAAGACCTCGCAGCTTACAGCTTTCCGTCAGCATCATGGTTATCTGGATCTCAGAGGCATGATCTGTGTCCAGAAAAGAAACGGTCTGAATGGCCATGCCATAAACATATATATAACATTATAGATATGTTCTCAGCAAATGATTACTACCTGGGATTTTAAGGTAAATTCTCATTACAAATTACAGGTAAATCTAAACAGATTTAGCCTAAACTACTGCAGTAGTAAGAGTCACATTAAATAGCTCAACTTGCAAAGAAATTTTTACATAAATATTATAAATTCAACAAAGTAGAAGCAATAATAGATTGGAAGAATATCTACAACATACCAGGCATAAAAAGGGCTCCTTTTTTCTCCCTTACAGAGCTCATCCAATGAAAAAAAAAAAAAAAGAGGCCAGGAATGGTGACATATGCCTATAATCCCAGCACTGGGAAGGGTGAGGAAGGAGAATCACCATGAGTTGGAGGCCAGCCTGAACTGCACAGTGAGACCCTATCTCAAAAAAACAAAACAAACAAAAAAAGAAAAGTAACAGAGCTAAAAGATATAAACATGTTCCTGAGAGAAGAAAAAACAAATGACCAACAAAATTACAAAATGATTTTCAGCTTTACTCCTAAGTAAAGAAATATAAATTAAACTAGCAGATGGGCAAGAGTTTATTGAAACAGGCTCATCAAGAGCACCCTGGGTAGGTAGGGAAGTACCATGTTAACAATCTTTAAAAAGCATATAAAGGGTCGGGATCTAGCTCAGTGCTTCTGGTGCATGCCTTGCAAGCACAAGGTCCCAAGTTTGATCCCTGGTACCAAAAAAAAAAAAGCATATACACTTTGCACCATCAATCCCACTGGAAAACTCAAAACAACTAAAGTAACATCAATAGAACCTAATTACACTGGTACACTGGAATATTCTATGGTTCCTTTTTAAAACTGAGGTAGAAGTGGGCTGCAGTATATTTCCATTATGAAAATGAAAATGGGTTTGAATTTTAAAAAATAGCTTTTAAATACTGAACACAAACTTGAGTGTAATGTATCCTTAAAAACACTTTCAAAGAGGGCCGGGGCTTTAGCTCAGTGGTTTCGCTGCCTGCCTCGTAAGTGCAAGGTCCCCAGTTCAATCCCCAGTACCAAAAAAAAAAAACACTTTCAAAGAAACCAGTAACTAAAATTTATGTCAACAGTAAATATAATAATTATACTTGTGAGAAACCAATTCAAAAGATGGGCAAAGGTAAGATCCACACATTCCAGACCCACTTAGTAAAATGTTGAATCAACAACAATAAACACTGCTGAGATCAGGCACTGTGACTGTCACACTCCTTAAAAGCTGGGATTGTCAAGGTTAAGAAGTCTCAAATTTCATCCACCTCCAAATCTACTGGAATCTCACTCCTTGCCTCATTCCCTCGTCCATCACTTGTTATCTGTGCTGCCTTTATAGACAACTTTTTAGGTAAATCCTGTAGGAATGCAAAATGGGTAGACTGAAGCCATGAATTTGAACTACTTTTTAGGAAAAGGAGCCTCACACTTTCCATCACCATCTGTATACTGGAATAAACTCTAGTTGTCTAAAATCTGCATAAAATTTGAAATCTTTTTTAAGTGACAGACTGTGCCTTTGATGGTCTATGAATAATTTTTAATAAAATTATGGTCAAAAGTATTGGGAGCTGGGGGGATCTTTTGAGCATTGAAAACTAGTAACAGCTGGAGAGCTTCACCCACTTATGAGTTTACCTTCTCAACCAGTAAGGAGATTCAAGTAAAACAAAAGGTTAATTTCAGGATATGGTATGTTATACATGCTTTTTTTTCCAGTTTTTAATTTTGCTAAGGATGGTCTATTAAGTAAGGCTCAATTGAACTGGGTGATCTAAGGAATTTTTCAACAATGGAAAAAATAATTTTATCTATTTATTAAGAAAAATTGATTTTTCTGGTTCCATTTCCCAATCTAGTCTTAGCCTTTTAATTTTAAATAGTGAAAGGTCCATCCTGAACATTCAAAAGAGTTACTAAAAAATAATTTAAGTTCTAAAAATTTTACAAAGAAGCACAAAAAGACAAAGAAAAGGGCTTATTTCCAAAATAGCAAAAATTTAGCAACTATTAAAGAAAATAAGAACTTAAAGCCAATAACCCCAAATTGATTCAATTATTTCATGGAATTCATTTTCACAATACTTACATAAGACTCAAGTTTCAAATTTCAATCTTTGGAAATTTATGTTGAAATATTCATTAAATCTGAACAAAATTTAAAAAGCAAATCACTTTGCTGCTTATGCCTGAGGGCAAAAATCAAGGCTCTTTGAAAGACTTTTCTTTTGCATTTTACAAAGAACTAAAGAACTAATCACGCAGTAAGTAGTAAAGCATACAGATTTGTGAAGCAACTCAGCCCTAGTAGCTTCAATTAAAAAAAATAAAAATAACATTCCAAAATAACAAATCTCAGGGACAATCATATGGAGTTATCTCTTAACAATTCTGAGCCAGAGCTCTGGTGCACTTCCTCTCTCTATCCCCATTCAAACAGTGATTATACACTTTCTCTCATTTCTGTCAGCTCAGAGAGAACATTATAATTAAAACGGTAAGGCAGAAAAATAGCCAAGAAACTATAACTCAAGTATACAAGGAAGGAGAAACCTTATCTTGTGAAAGAGTTCCTGTATCTACATTTTATTTTCTTATCACTTCTATTTCTTTTTCTCCTCCTTCTAGTGTTAAATCAGCCCAATTCTGTAAGGAATTCTCTTTTGTGAATTTACAATTCATATAGAACAAACTAGAAACAGCTCACTCAGTTCAAAGCCATCCAAAGAATATTTAACAATCCTAGAAGAAATATTAGAGTTACGGGGAAAGGCTTCTTTTAAAAATGGGAAAACCAAGGCAGTTGTTTATGGTTCAAATTTTACATTTACAAAAGGAAATATGTAAACTGTCCTTCAAAATTAGTTGGAAAGCTGGGGATTTGGCTCAGTGGTTCTGCTGCCTGCCTTGCAAGCGCAAGGTCCTGAGTTCGATCCCCAGTATCCAAAAAAAAAAAAAAAAAAGTTGGAAAGCTTACTAGGATCTACCTTAAACATTAACTTTTAAAAGTATTTGGAAGGTTGTGAAGGGGTGGGTGAATAAAACAAATATCAAATGATGTATGTTAAATCATTTGCTTAGAAAAGATGAAGGATTGTATATATGTGAGTATATTTTTATAGAAGCCTTAAAATAAGCAATTTGCTAAATTATAGGCAATTAAATTCCAAAGAATTTTTTAGATTGGTACAACCCAACATTTTACAAACAATAAACATAAACCCTTCATACTTTCCAAGTATTCCTTTAACTCAGAAGCACGTTCTTATTTATAAACTTTTTTAAATGTTACCTCTTACTCATAAAACTAAACTTAATTTTTCCCTCCATCTCTGTATTTTAAGTACTAAATTTGCTTTTCAGAAATTAGCATCTTGTCATCTCAAACTGTATCAGACATTGACAGACATTAAGCACCCTATGTATTACCACATTTTTCTTACTCTCAAAACGAACAAATAAAAAGAATTAACTAACTGGGGATATAGCTCAGTGGTAGAACATTTGCCTAGCACAAATGAAGCCCTAGGTTTAATCTTTACAAGTACTAAAAAAAAAAGAAAGAAATTAAGAATTATTTAAGCCTTCAAATATCAGCTAAGTAATTAAGATTCTAAAATTTTTTAAGAGTCTTACTAATTTATCAGTACTAGGGAAGAAGCCATATACAAAGAATACTGTAGTATTTTGATGGGGAATTACTAGTTGAGTAATTTGCATAAATCAACAAACAAAAAATAAGGCATCACATTCCAAAAAGTAGTGCCAAAGAAGTATATGTGAAAACAGATTCTGGTCATGAAAATATAAATCAGTGCTTTTTAGCGAACAATCTGACAAGTTCTATCAAAAATTTAAATGTATATATTGTTTGGGCCAGCAATTCCAACTATGCTATATACCTGCAAAATTATAACAAGAAATATACACATGTATGCACATTTTCTGAAACATCATACAGTGTATAAGAGAAAAGAGGGGAGGAGGAATGAAAGGTAGCAGCGCCTATCTAATCTACATACAGTACTGTGGGTCTAAGCGTCATTTTAATTTTTTCTTTATAGACTGCAATGTTGGGAGGTAAAAACAAATGACAGTCTTTTAAGGGGGGAAAAAGATGGTACAAAGACTTTTCTATTTTTGTTGTTTTTTGTTTATTGGTTTTTTTTGAGATAGGGTCTCACTATGTAGTTCAGGCTGGCCTTGAACTCACAAAAATCTTCCTGTCTCAGCCACTTGAGTGCTGGGATTACAAACATGCGCCAACATGCCCTACTCCAAAGTTTTAACACAGAAAAAACCCAAAATTAGAGAAACAATTAAGTCAAGTAGATGCAATTTAATTGGAAGTTGAGATAAACCAATGGTTTAACATCTTAATTTTTTTTTTTTTTTTTGGTACTGGGGATCGAACTTGGGACCTCGTGCTTGCAAGGCAGGTGACGGCACCACTGAGCTAAATCCCCGGCCCCTAACATCTTAATTTATAAAGCCTTCTCTTTTCTATACCTAATGAGGACAACCCAAATCTCCTCAAAAATTAGCCTCATCTGAGCTAAAGTAATTAGTGGACTAATTTATAAGGTCCAGAACACACTGTGGCTAATTGGCTAATTTCACTGGTATAGGAAAGCATTATAGAAATAGTACAGGAAAAAAAACCCCTACCTTTAACTGTTTTTACAAATGTATGTTTTTCTTTATTTGGATCTTTTTCATCCACTAAAATTCCATGGAAAATACGCCCAAAGGTACCTAAAAGGAAAACAATAATTAATGAGATCATATAATAGCCTTCCAGTATAAAACATTCTAGCATGATAAAACTTACCAACACAAGAATATATGAGATCAACATTATTCTAGCCCTAGAGCACAAGGACACAAATTGTTGATATTTAAGAACTGTTAGAAGTCCTTTCTAACTATGAAATGTCTTAACCTGCTCTTAGAAATATCATATCAAAACCAAGTTTAGAAGAATTTTTTCTCAATTATCCTAAATAAACCAATAATGTAGCCAGGAACACTGGAGCTCAATAGTCATGTGAATTTCTAAGATCAGACTCAGACCAATGATGGAAAAAAATGGGTTCTCCTCTCTGCTTTAAAAAGTAACTTGCAGAGAAGCCCTTGGGGTACAGTGTTGGATTTAGGCATCCTGGTTTCCAATCTTTCTACTGCTCTCTACTTAAAAGGTCTCATAAGTTGCTTGTCCTCTCAGGTTACTGGTAAAATGTGTTCCTAAAAACTCTTAAGAGTAAGAAAAGAATCAATGACCTTTTTGGAGGCAAAGGAGTGGTTAAAAAATGAACTATACTGGGCAACTTAGCAACTTAGTGAGACACTGTCTCAAAATAATTTTAAAAAAGGGCTGGAGATGTGATTCAGTGCAAAGGCAAGGGGTTCAATTCCCAGCAACACAAAACAAAACACAACAATAACAACAAAAACTATGAAAATCCATACAGACTTTATTAGCAATTTCTTAATTGCTTTAAAAAGTTTCTTAGTGAGATAGTCATTGAAAATTAATCTTGTGCCACTCTTTCTCACAAGGTAATTCCAACTTTCCTTCCTTTACAAAGTTTTTTTAAAAAGCCTGCTTCATTACAGATACCACACATACACAGAGCCTTGCTTTATTGCCCACCACATCCAATGCTGAAGTTGCTGGTGTCCATCTATCAAGTCTCATTATGGCAAAGAGACACAGTAACTTGGATGCTTGAGGGAGAAAAGCTTCAGACAATCTTTACTTAAGATAATCTGCTTGAGCTGAGCAAACATCAAACATTCTAGTCAGTCCACTGTCAGAGCTGATACCTTGACCTGGCAGTGCTTTCCTCTACAAAAGGTTCTTCCCCTCTGTCCCATTCACATCTACCTGCTTTGATTGAGCTTCTTCAAACTCTCACAGCAGCACTGCAAATGCTCCTATCCAGTCTCTTCCCCGTACCTCATCCCATTGAAAATATTCTCCAATATTAATTTACACATGCTTAAAAGCAACTATTATGGAGGTGGGAATATATACTGAAGTACATTCTGGACCTATTTTACTTTATCACAATGTCACAGGAATTCATATTTCTACCAGCGATGGGTATGACAGCTTGCTCCTCATAACCCCGTCAGCCTGGATATTATCTATCTCTTTAATTTTTTCCATCTGACAGATGACAAGTAGTATAAAAGTACTGTTTGATTTGTACTTATCAGATGTTCAGTGAACCTCAATACTTTTTAAGATGTTAATTAGCCATGTTCTCTTTTCTGAAATAAGCGGAGTTTAAAAGTAAACTATTATAGCCCTGAAAACATCAAGAAAAACTGTTTCTGAATTTCCTCTTTTCCTCAAGTTATACCACCAAAATAGATTACTTATATTATCCTATTTAAAGACCAAAAGAAGCTGTAAACATATCATTATTCAATGGTTGTCTTTCATTTCTTTGAATCTTTAGGAAATGCTATCTGATTTACTTTCTCTCTTCAGACTGCAGACAGATCCAAACACTAGTTTCATTTAGAAAACAGAAGTGGCATTTATACACTGAAAACCAGGCCAAAAAAAAGTTCTGCTTCCAGTAATGACCATTTGCCACTGGGGAGGGTTTAAGTCCCTCATTTAGCTATGATTATCACAAACAACAGATGACTACAGAAGGACTTCTAAGTACCCAAAATATAAACTGAATTATAACAGAGGCAAACAAAGTAATCCTCTATTGAATGTGAAGAGCTCAGTGCAGTATTTCATTAATTTCTGTCCAAATCTTTGAGCATCTGCCTAATCAATACTTTAAAACTCAAAAATCAGCCCGGCATGATGGTGCATGCCTGTAATCCCAGCACTTGAGAGGCTGCTGCAGGAGGACCTCTTGAGTTCGAGGGCAACCTGAACTATAGTGAGATCCTGACTCAAAAAGCCAAAAACAAACAAAGAAACAAACAAGAAAAAAACCACTCAAAAATCAAGGCAAGGAGCACCAAGAGGGGGAGGGGTACTATTATCTATGAAATACTATTATGTGTTAACTCATGTAATATACATAATTTCATCTAATCTTCATAACCAGTCTAAAACTTATGAAGACTATTTAGACTATAATAATAGTCTACATTTTAGAAGAGGAAACTAGAAATCTATGACATTAAATAATTTCTCTAAGGTCATACAGGTAAATAAATCCTAGAACTAGAACTTGAGTCTAACTACAAAGCTCCATTCCACCTGCTAGAACCCCCACATGATCCATCAGAGAAAAAGCTTAAAATATTTCAAAGAGATCTTCTAAGTAGTGATCATTTTAAATAAGAACAAAATAGAAAATACACCTTAAAGGTATCAAACACATATATATATGCTTTACTATATTTGAAAATGAAGAATTTCACCAAAGATGTATAAGGCATGTTAAAAATCTAAAGAAAGGGAAAATAAAAATCATTCTTTTTAAAAAATGATTTTGAGATAATAAATACCTTCTTGGAGAACATCTTTTAGTGTTATCCTCTCCCTGGATATTGCTATATCCTTCACCTTGGCTTTGGCTTCCAAAAGAGTGACACTTCTCAGGTCGTTCTTCTCTATCCGCAAGGTTGGATAACCTGAGGAGCCAACAAAGCCAAACCAAGCAATATAAATACCCTTACTATGGTACCAGGATCAACCAGTCCAGCCAGAACCTTAAAATCATGAAAGGAAGCAGGTGGATACATGAATCAGAGAGCTACATATAAAAGACACTAAATTTTAAATGCTCTGCCACCTACAATACTACCCTCAAATGTTCAAATATACAATTAAAACAAAATGATAAAAATACTACTACTACGGTCAGCACTTCAAATGCCTCTCAGCCAAATGAAACAAGCTTTGATTCAGAGAATGTAATTTAATCCCCCAGGGTAGTTTTTCTCTCCAAAGATGTTTAACTATAGTCATATAACAAAAGTATTTTTCAAATGAAGAGATGTTTGAAAAAAACATCTTTTCTAACAAAATACACTATCAATAGATTTACTCTAGTATCCCCACAGCCTAGTCACACCATTGTGAGATTAAAACTTAAGTTCCTTTAATTCCCATTTGTTCTTAATAACAGCAAAAATAAAATATATACTTTCAAATTAAAGTTTTTAATCCAAGAGAAAAAGTTTGAATAAAAGGAAGATCCAGGTTAGCAAACAAATTCAAATGGTATCTCCAATGATTTTTTTTTCCCCAGTAGTGGAGATCAAACTCAGGACTTTCTGCTTGCCAGGCAGATGCGGTCCAATGATTTATGAGCTTTGGTAGATTATGGGAAGAAAAATGTCTAAAGAACTAATGTACCTATGCAATGATCATCACTGGCTGCCAGAGGGCTGGGAAAAAAGAGAAACAAGAACACTCCACAGGCTGCACATTCCAGCCTAGGGTACAAAACATCTGGCTGCCATGCTTTTAGCAATGCTGTTTTATTAGTGGATTCAGGGAGTGAGCTGATTCTTCAATGGTAAAGTTTCTCATATCCCTTTATTCTTAAAGTTTTAATCACTCATGATCTTTCCCAAATGAAGTATTTTGTTAGGGGTTGCAAATGTGATTTTCTAATTCTATCATTCCTTCTACATTTAGTAGGTAGGAATCTCCTGTAAAGAAAGACTGTCCCTCATCAATTAGCACCAACTTGTTTCCTAGAAATATAGTTCATATAGTCAGTTGTTAGAATGAGGTATTATTAGAGCTTTAGTTGTTCATAATGAACAATTTTTTAAGTGTATTAGAAATTTATATTTATACAAATGTATAAAATAATACATTTTATGTTTCCATCTATTGTAGTTACTATTCTTTTTCTTTGATGGTTCCATCTTTGGCCAGTGAGAATTCTTCCAGTCTTTAGTAGCTTGTCCCAGACCTGGTATCAGCCATTTGTCCAAAGAATTCTTGTTCTTTTGAATGGGAAACAGTACTGAGAATCACAACAGGGCACTGGGTAGAAGGCAGATATTCCTAACCTTATTTTATTTAGAGTAAATGTCAGCTCAAGGAAGATAGTTACTTGCCTGTAAAATCCTAATTAATCAATGGTACCTCTGAATCAAGGCATAATCTTTGGCTCTCTGGCCTACTCTATCCTAATTATGTTATGTTTGTATTTGTATGTAAATGATTTTTCATGTGTAAATTATATTCTATGAATTGTTTTATTCCATATTGTATACATATATCATCACCACTTCTCAGCCTTCTGGCTAAGATCAAGTGTATACATATAGCATAACTGTTAGGGCTACCTAGATGCCCCACCAAAGCCTCACGTGGTCATAGGTGGGCCTTTTCCAAGGTGGCTGGATCTAGAGTGTGTGATACTAGAATTAAGCATGTGATGTTGGGATCAAGGATGTGTGATTACTAAATTAATCCACTGATAGGTTAGGCATAGTTCTGGGTGTGGATAATGGGGAAGCCCAACCTGGATGTGAGCCCACCCAGACAGAATATAACGGACAGAAAGAAGGCTGCTATTGTTGCTTCCTGCTTGCTACTTCACTGCTGGCTGCCTTGTGCCTTCCCTGCTTTGTGATGGACTGTTCCTCCTCTCTGATGCCACCCTACCTTGGAGCCAGCTGACTATGGACTGAAACCTTTACAAACCATGAGCCAAATAAACCTCTTCTCCTTTAATTTTAGGTGCTGGGTATTTTGTCTCAGCAACAAGAAAAGTAACTAAGACAATCTCGTCGTGTATAATGTGCATAATGAAGTGTGTGAAAACATAAAAGGAAATTAGGTCTCATGTTCTCAATCTTCCAATGGTAGCTAGCTTCCCAATATGATTAGAAATCACTGTAGAGGGCTGGTGATACAGTTTGGTGGTAGAACACCAAACAAATCAAAAACTGTAAAATTTTTACATGGTCCATCAGACTATCAAACAATTCACTAAAACCTAAAGTTTCTGTGTTTATATAGCTGAATAGCTTATTTTATAGAACTGTTTGAAAACCTTCTAAATGTCTACAGAATTAATTTTATAAGGCTTTAATATAATCATGGACATCTCAAGGCAAAACTAAATTCTTGCAATTTAAATTTTAATATTAATATTCCAATTTTAGAATATTTTATTCACTGCTCTAATAAAACCTGCAGATCCCATCTAATTTGCACAAGTTGGATATTAACACACAATAGTACACAAGTCCTACAAATACATTAAGTATGAAGGGCCACTGACCAGCCACAGGAAACTGGTAATTGCATTAGAATTAAATTAACTCTTACTGGTGATGGGAGTTGCATTGTTGGGTGTGTCAGCCCTCAGGTACTGAGTTGTCTGGGTGGATGGCTGGGACAGCCCCTGGGAACTACTGCTGGCACTGATGCTGCAAATGATTTTTAAGAGAAAAATATTTCACAAATTGGCTTCAATGAGAAACTTCTTTTTCATACATATAAAATGTGTACAGCATTATAACCTGCTGAAAATCCTGATGGAGGTCATAATAATTCATGGATCTCTGTATCACAGTGCTCCATATTGAAACTTCAATCTCCCCCACTGTGTAGAGTTCTATTTTTTCTTTCATTTCTATCTCCAAACTCATTAGGGCAGTTCATTTTACCAAACTCATTCAGAAATATAGGTGCTAGTCCTCAGACAGCAGGCCTGAACCTCACTCAAAGATATTGTAGGATCACCTACAATACGGATCACCTACAATATGCATCACCTCTCAAGAAAAAAATCCGTCCAATTCAACTAAACTGCCTTTTAGAAAATAGAGTAACAGGCCACTTTTACTAACGGCTCCAAATCAAATGGCCAAAAGATAAGGGATATCAAACCAAATCAAATGACAACATGCTCAAATCCTGAGAAGTATATCTAGTTCAAGTTTGTTTAGTCACATATATTTTGCTTTTTCTACTTTCTAAACTCTTAAAGAATTTATGGATGTTCTCATATTACTGATACATGCATAACCATGTTTATAGCAGTCCAATTCATAATAGCTAAATCTTGGAAGCAGCCAATATGACCATCAACAGATGAATGGATAAAGAAAATGTGATATTTATACACAATGCAGTACTACTCTGCCATAAAAAAGGATGAACTTGCAACATTTATAGAAAAATGGAGGCACCTTGAGACCATCATGTTATGAAATAAGACATATATAAGCTAAAATATCAGATGGTTTCTCTTATACGAGAAACCCAAAATATAAATAAAAAAACAGATAATAGAAATTAGGAAGATAGCTGCAAATGGGAAGGGAACCAAGAGATGGAGGGAGTAGGAAAGTTGGGGAGGGGAAAGGATGAAAAAAGAATTAAAATGTGTTATGTACATGTACCAACTCCCACAAGGGATGTGATCATTATGTACTGGAAACATGTACTAATAAAAACAAAAATTGAAAAAAACTTTACAAATATTCTCCAAAGTCTCTAGTACTTGAAACAGATTATACCATGTTCTCTAAATAAACCAGAAGATTCAAAAGACAGTAGACTCAAATAACTAATCCTGTACTTGAGTCTACTACAAATTAATGGTTTCCAAACATATTCTGTCTCTTTTCAGTGGATAGCAAACTTGTCCAAGGTCACCATTAGGCATGCTCCAGTCTCAATGACTTAGCCCTTGTAATTTTGCAGTAGTGGAGAAGTGAAGCACAAAAATTTAGCACAAAGAATGAAATCAGAAGTTGGGCATAAGTGGTGCAGCCTGTAATCCCAGTATTCCAGGAGACTGAAGCACGAGGAGGATTGCAAGTTTGAGCTCAGCCTATGCAATTTGGCAAGAACCTGCCTCAAAATAAAAATTTAAAAAAAAAAAAAAAAAAGCTAAGGCTGTAGCTCAGTGCAAAAGCCCTGGGTCCAGAACCCAGTTTCAAAATCAGTACAGCCTAGAGCTCCAACTTTCCTAAGTATGCAAAATCTTTTAACGGACCATTATCCACAAGACAGCTCTCTATGTTTCTAAAATCTGATCTTAAAAATACATAATGACAAAGGCATCTATGTAATCTGCAACACTTATATATGAATCTATATTTTAGCAATTTCAAGAGCCCATACTTACAACTGAAAAATGTAAATATATAACATCCAGGCAATGAACACTGTAAGCCCTTATGTCATCTTTATCATTAATAACACAATCTATCATTTGTGATTATAACTAAAACACTTCTGGAGAAGTCACAGTAAAAATTAGGACATGAATGTCCTCTAATAAATATATGGAGCACACCTATACATAAGCCATTCTGCTTAGCATACCATGTATCTGAAAATGCCTATATGTCTAATGAAATGTTTAACACAGCTTCCTGTAAAACTGTCTGTAACTTCAGATTATCTAATTTTTCCTCTGAGACTAGTAAGCCCTATCTCCTCTGCTGAAGATATTTTGCAACACTGAGAACACAAAGAGCATCCTTTGATGAGTTCTGGAAGAGCCTTTAAAGCTGCAGTTACTCATGAATTGATCTGAGTGTACACATGTAGTAGGCATGGGACAGTGCATTACAGACAGAAAATGTAAATCTTGAAATAATGACTTCCAGCACCACCAATACTAGCTGCATGACCATATGCAAATTATTCCACCCCTTTGGGGCCTCAAATTCCTCATGTACAGAGGAGTATGATATTAAACCCTAATAAGACTAAGAAGATTATGTGAAATATAATTAAAAGTGAAGCATTCAGCATAGCGCCTAGCCCTCAGACATATAAATTATTACTAATTGTTTTCATTACAATTATGCATCTGCAATCCTTATAATATATTAACTATAGAGGGTAAATTTTCCAGGTCTGAGTAGTACTCAAGGGTCAGACTAGCAATCAAAGTTGTTAAAAGTCCAGTATTCAGTGATGGGAGAGAAGCTTTACCATCCTCAAAGTGGGAGGAAATAGAGGACTTCAGGTGGCTTACCCATAAATTAAGAAAGCCTATCTCAGGAGACTTTTGGGAGATTCAAATTCATGAGGTATGTGAAAGCATAGCTTAAGTACTATCTGCAACTAATTTCACTGACGCCTGAATAAATGCAGACCTCATTTCTTCCCATCAACTGAACAGCAGGTGGCACTCTTGTGCCACGTCAGAATTATTCAGAAGATTGTGAGTACAGTCAGAAGAGTCATGGGTTTATTTATGACAATTTCATTGATTCAACAGATATCAAGTGAAGAGGGAGGATAAAAACAGTAATAAGCAAAGCACTATGCTAAGTATGCACAAAAAACTTTCTTTGGAAACCAAGTCTTACTGCTGTAAGAGAAGCAAGGAGCAGTCAGGGAACCCACCCAACACCTATTAAAACCTTACCTTCACTGATACATCACAGGAGGTAGGAAATGAGTTTAAAATGTATATGTTAACATTTTCTAGTTTAAGACCTGCCTAAGTAAATTTGGTTTTCATAAGAAAATAAGATTAGTTATGGAGATATTAAGCCTGCTTTAGAATCAAGGTAGGATTTTAGGCAAAGATCGTGATTTTCTTTCAAAATGCTAAATTACAATTTGTATTTTTCTGTGTAATTCATTTATTTGCTCATTCATTCAATAACTACTAAGTTTCTACTACATGCCATGTACTGTGTTAGGTGCTGGATATGTAGCAGTGAACACAACAAAGTTTCCTACTCTACACTGCAGTTGGGATTTCAAGTTTAATCCCTAAAAAGACTATAAACTCTAGGAGGGCAGGAAGAGCATGTTTGTTTACTCCTCCTTCCCAGCCCTTAGCCAGTGTGGCAAAAAAAGTCCCAAGTGGGTCCAACTGAGTGATACTGAGAGCTCGGAAAACAAGGAATTAATCATCTAGAGAAAACCATACTTTCATGGAAGAAAAAAACAAACTAGACATGAGTTACTAATATATGCAGAAAAAGACAAAGAGTTACTGGTATAACAAAACAGTCTTTTGCTTCCCTGCAGCCATTCATTCAACAAATAATTACTGAGCATCTCACTATATGTCAGATACTGTTAGACACTGAGTATTGAAAAAAGAGAAATAAATGGGTTTTTGTCACCAGTAATGGCAGTGGTAGTCAGGTGGTAAAGATAATAGAAACAGAAAAAGAAAATAGAGATCCTTCCAAAGAACAAATTCAAGCAACACACAAAAAAGGAGTGAATTTTCCCAGTCACAAACAGTGTGGATACACTGGAGATCAACCTCTCCATGAGAGGATTTTAGGGCGAATATGAAGAGAAGCTCTGCCTAAGACAGATGACACTGGCTTGAAAAAGAGCCTGAAAAGATCAATTTGTAGTGTTGGGAGAGGGAAAGCCAAACACATGGGTTCCAAATGTCCCTGGCATGAACACATCACAGACAATTTTATTCTGACTCTAAAGGAGCTCTCTGTATAACTGTAGCCTGGTTCCTGAGTGCCTACAATGGAAGAGGCCTCTACTAAGGAATTCCATGGAACCGTGTGTGTGTTCCATTAAACCTCACAGAGCTGCTGGGAAGATAAATGGAGTTAATGACTATAAGACACATGGAACAGAGTCTTACAGATGCTTCATCAATTACAATAGTAGGTTATTACAGTACAACTATTACAATAATGCATCCCTCTGGCTCTGGCCTGGTCCTAATAGTGCAGTCCTGAAAAAGTTATTTAATCTCTGTAAGCCTGTTTCTTCATCTTTAAAAGAAGAACATTAAGTGGCCCCATGCAGAATGCGAAGCAGCAGCTATTTCTTAAATGCTATTAGATTACTGGATGGGAAGCTTTTGGTCACCACCATTAGCTTGCTTGGTACATAATAAATAACTGCTAGTAGGATAGGAAAGAAGTAAAGAAGAAATCATAACTAGCACAGTGCAACTTCCTGAAAAGAAAAATTGTTAATAATGGCACTTACTAAATGTAGGTCTACATTCTAAAAGCTCTCAGTATAATTTCATTAAAACCTAACAATGTCCCTAAGAAGGTATGTTCCTCTACGTTATAAATGCAGAGATTTGAAACAGAGAGAGGCTATGTTACTTGCTCTATCTAGTCCATAAAGCTCATAAGAAAAAGAAGACTTCACACAGAAACATATATAGCTCCACAAGTTACGCTCTTTACAGTGAGCTGTGCTCTGAGAAAAAGTGATAATACAAGTCGCTTTTACTGAGACAATGTCTAGAAACCCCTTTCCTGAAACCTAGAGAGAACTGTAATACCAATTCACAGGTGGTGACTATTTCAACAGGCAGAAGTATATGTCCCATGTAATCTGAAAAAAATTTCTACACAATTTTGGCCCATATAAGTTCACAGGCCTAACACACACATACACACACAAAAACCAGCATTCAAGGAAAATGCAACTCTCTGGGTGTATTGAGACTGACTTCTAATGTTATGTCCCTTAGTGATTTGCATTCTACTTGTATCCTTTCTCAAATTCCTATAAATATATTTCTCCTACTTCTTTTTTCCCCATAGTTGTTTCCAAATGCCATTTCTTACCCTGTAAAATCTAAATCTAATTTCAACAACACCAAGCACACAAAATATATTTTGAAACACATCACCAGAGTACTTCCTCTCACATTCTTCTTTTCTCTTCTCTCTCAAGGAAGGCAAGTTAACACAATGGAGACAGAGAGTGCCTAGGTTCTTATTTATGCCACAAATATGTTTATCTACTGTGTGTATAACTGTATAACTGTGGTAAGACTGAGGACTGCACAAGGAGTAAGACACTCTTCTCCCTAGTTGCAAAGAGCTTACAAGCTAGTAGGAGGTAGAAGACAAGTGCACAATAAGTTACAAATAGAAAAAGCACAATTGCCACCAAAACAGAAAGATGGAGAGGAAAAAGAAATGGATGGCAGGGAGACTTGATTTGGAGTGATAAAAATACAGGGAAAGGAACCCTTCTCCATTGTTGGTGGGAGTGTAGACTGGTGCAACCACTGTGGAAATCAGTATGGAGATACCGCAAAGAACTAGGACTGGAAGTCCCATCTGACCCAGCTATTCCCTTGCTGGGTATCTTCCCCAAAGAATTAAAAGAATCATACCACAGTGATATATGGGCACCCATGTTCATAGCAGCAGAATTTGTAATAGCTAAAACTTGGAAACAGCCCAATTGCCCATCAACTGGAGACTGGATAAAGAAAATGTGTTTTTTTAAATAAAATGGAGTATTACTCAGCCATAAAAAATGAGAGATTAGAGACATTTATAGCTAAATGGATGCACACTAAGGCCATACTCTTAAGTGAAATAAATAGGACACACATGTGTAAATAATGACTAGTTTCTCTAGTGTGATAAACTGAAAGTGTACATAAGGACTAAAAGCTATAACAGATAATGTGAAATAGGAAGAAAAGAGGCTAAGGAGCAGTGGGAGGGATAGGGAAAAGGAAAGAGGGGAATGGAATTAATATGAGAAAAAGAAAAAATAGAAACAAAGTGTTGGTAAATAGGGAGGGATGGAGGAGTTGAATGGAGGGCAGGGGAATGGGGAAAAAATAAGAAGCAAGAGAGAGTAAGGTGCAAATTTCCAATGATAAATGTCAAGTGTATACCTAAAAAGTACCAATAAAATTAATTTTAAAAAAATAAAATAAAATCCTTGACACTGTGAACTGTATCATTAATTTTTGTATTTCCAACAGTTACAGAATGTTGGCGAGAGGAACTAGAAAGAAAAAAAAGGATTATTTTTAAAAGGCAATAGGAGTCTGGAGTATAGTTATATCTTTGGGGATAGAAATGTATATTTCATCTCCATTCTTCCCTAAGAAGAAAGACATGAGAAACTCTGACTTCACAAACTTTAAAAAATAAAAAATAAAATCAGACAAACACAAAGACAGTGATTGTGATATCTTATCTTTCCTTATTACCCTCCCCCCTTCTCCTGTAGCGGTGTGCTTGTGTCTGGGCTTTCATATACATGCGAATAACTTTTATTTCTTCCCTTCCCAAAAATGTACAATACCTGTCATCCAGTTCAATTCTTTTCATACTGTGAAGGTGCAAAACAGCTAGTATTATTGCTACAAGAAATATTACTGCACAACAAACCCCTACACTGATATAAAATACACGCGTAGAAGTGGTTGGAGCTGCATGTACAGGATCATCTGAAATAAAAATGAAAAGCACATTAAGCTTTTTAAACAAATAAGATTGATTGCTTTCTGATTTAAAATACACACTGAGTATCCTGTTTTTTGTGAAATGTAATGGTGTTGTACACCTAAAATGTACCAATAAAAGAATTTAACAAAAATAAATAAATAAATAAATAAATAAATAAATAAAATATAATACTCTAACCCTTCCTAGCTAACCTAAAGAGGAAGTAAACAAAGGAAGAACACTGGCAAAATGACTGCCACTGAAATCAAATGATGGGTGCGTCTCATGGGTTCATCAGAGCATACAATGAACTTCTGTACACACCTGAAATTCTCCCCTTAAAAAATGTTTACGTCAACTTCCATGAAGAGAAGGATTTAGTATCCTTTTGAGATACTGCTATTAGTACTATCTCAGAAGAATATGATCCCATGATGCATTCATGTCAGAAAAGGAAAAGAAGAGCCTGTTATAGGGTCTAAACACAACCAATACCAAAAAATAAAACTCCACTTTGAGATTCTGTTCTGTGGGTTTAAATAATATACTATTTTTAAACTTGCACTTTCACCTAGGTGAAATTATCATAGGATAGAACCAGGCTACAGTTCGGGTTTTCCAACCTTTTGTGAATAAAGATCTTACACATACTTTCCTGTTCATCCTTTAACTATTACCAGTCAAAAAGGCATGATATAAACTCTTGCTTCTAAAAGTTTTTTCACTAACTTGTCATAAAATACATACTAATTTTATTTCTCAAAATAGTCAATATTCTAATAGTTTCATTTGACCTATATAACACATAAAGTATGAGCAAAATAAATAGCAAGGTGTTATCATTTTACAACCTAGAAATTATAAGGCCTGCAAGCTTCATCCAATCATGATCATAGGCAATTAACCATTTTTTTTAATCCTTAGTAATGGAGAAAGGTAATAGAGTAACACTTACAAATAGTTCTGCTAGTGTTTTTGTCCAATGCTGAAGTTTTTACTTCTTCAAGTTCTGAATTAAAAAAGAGGTAAAAGATACTTTGGAGAGTCTTTTCCCAAAAAATCCTTAAATACTATGATATTTTCTGAATTTTCTCTAATAGTTTTGTGTTCTAACAGAACAATACCTAAATTAAGTAAAAAGATATTTGTTCAAATAATGAAAACTTTGGTATTCTAATAATCATCAGTACAGTCATCAATCAATAATCAATCAATGCCAGTCTTAGCCAAAGGATACTGCTTATACATGCTCAATGAAAAAGTTTCTGTGGTCAAGAAGCCTGGAAAAATCCTTATCTTATACTGTCTCGATGAATTTAGCAGAATTCAGAGGCTCTAGGGAGCTGCAGAGCAACAAAACTAATCTAATTCATAATTTCCACCTTCGTATGATAAAATAACTTTTTCTAGGCAGTAATACCTATTAATGTTCCTTACACCACAGATATTATTTTCTATTGTAGACAACTTTTTAAACATAATAGTCTGAGAAACCACATAAGTAAATATTTTAGAATCACATGCTAAAATAAGAGTCATAAACATAAACTGGATGACTGGAGTGACTAAAAGCAGATCATCAAATAAAAAGGGTGTTACTATATTAAAACTTAAATCTAAAATAGAATGGTAAACTATACCAACAGAGAATTTTAATATTAATTTTCATGTGCACATTAAAAAAGAGAAGGGGGCCGGGGATATAGCTCAGTGGTTCCACCACCTGCCTCACAAGCGCAAGGTCCCGAGTTCGATCCCTGGTACCAAAAATAAATAAATAAATAAAAATTTTAAAAAGAAGGTACAGGATCATTCTAAATATCAGTTGATCATTACCCTTTGTAGACAGTAGCAGTGTTTGGCAGGATCCACAGACCACACACATTTAGCCATCATTCTGCCTGTAAGTCAGCAATGAAACACTACAATATAGCCACTGCCCACTTCCCTGGGGATTAGGAACTGGATGCCCTACATTCTCATTGACTGGCCATGCAAACTTAGGTGGCTTCTCTAGGCTTTGGTCTCCTCATATCAATTATATAATGACTAGGTTATAATAAAGAGTCTCTACAGTCTCCTTTAGCTTTAAAATTACAGGAAAACAAGTACATAACAATATACTAAAACTGAAAATGTATCAAAACCCTAAAGCTAAAGATCCTAACTTTATTTTTAAAATGTCTATTTAAAAGCAGTACAGCTTTTTCACTGACGTGTATCTAGACATTAGTCATTATAACCCACTTGCTAGCTAGCCTCAGATGTTTTCATAACACTCAGCACAAATTTCAACTTGGAAATCTGCTAATGGGCAGTTTAACAAAGAAGCACAGTCTACAAACTAGCCACATGGCTTAGCTATCTGACCTGGGCAAGTCAGTAAGATTATCTGAACCTCAGTTTCCTCTTCTGCAAATGGAGATATGAGAGAACCTATTGCCTGGGGTTATTACTAAGGAGTAAATGGAGTCAATGCAGGTTCAGCAAGTAGAACGTGGCAAGCATTCAGTACGTTTAGGGTTTTTTTTCCCCTATCTTAGATAATAACCAGTTCTACCTTATGAACTAGGTTACTTTATCTCTGTGCACCTTAGGGTGAGGAGAACTCTTAAATTTTCTGATCTATGATCTAAGGTGCTGGAATCCTTTCATACACACTGTGATTTACTGAAAACCACAAATGAGTAATATTTACTAAGTATCCACATATAATATTCTAAGTTTTAGGCTAGCTTTAATTAACCTTTAAAAAAATACTCTGAAACAGGTATGACAGCCATTTTACAGATGGAAAACCTAACCCCAAGAGAAGTGAAGTAACTGCCTTAATATTCTGAAAAGAGCAGGACTGTCCTTCCAGCCAAAGTCCATCTAACGCAGGACAGCAACTCTGCATAAAAGTAACTTACAAGGAAAATACAGTTAATACTCAGGTTACTTGGAGGCCCTGACAGATTTATCTTACTTCTTTAACTCTTCAGTCATTTCAGAATTATTTCATGTTCCTAACAGAAAATATCCCAGCAATTCCGCCAAAAGATCTGAGAAAGCAAGGTCTTAGAGCCTGTATGACAGCCCTGCTATAAACTCTCTGGAAATGAACTCAGAATTTCAGCTGCTAGAGCTTTCTTTTCTCCTTTGCAACTAGAATCAAGATTTGGTCATAATTAAATCTATAAAACAATAAATCTATCACTGGTCCTGTCACATCTGCATAAAACACATTTCATTAAATAAATTCCTTACTTTTGTAGCACATTTTCCTTCGTTTAAAATTTAGGACTGTAAAATTTTTTGAAGAATTTACTGTCAAGTTGAGCTGCATTAGTATCATAACTTCAGAATCTACTTTGCCAGTACAGGAAAGCTCGACCCGAAACACTGTTTAAAAGGAATAAGAAAAAATACTTTAATTTTCTGAAAATCAACTTTAATGCCCCCCAAAATAGCTCTTACTGACCATTTTAGATTGATTTTTGCTGCAATAAACCAAAAATACATTTAAATAAATAAATTAGCTTTCAGAGCACACATCTTTATATCATTATGAGTTCTAGACATTAAGTATTTCACTCATTACAGATATAAAAGTGCTGGAGAACAAACAAGACAAAAATAAAGACAATTATTTTCAAATTTTACTTATTATCTTAATATATCAATTTGTCTCTTAAATCCTGCTATTCCAATACACTGAAGCTACAGAATCCTAAGGCAAACCCTGCTGACCTTCTGTTACATCAGCACAGTAACAAAAATTACATGATAAGAAAAGATAGCAGTACCAAAGCGCAATAATGTACTATCTTAATGAAAAGATTACAGGTTAAAGAAAATGGGAGTACAACCTGTAAACAAGTATAAATATGTATAAATAAATAAGTATACATCTATAAACAAATCTTCTAAAATTCTCAACTATGAACTGAAAACATTACCTTTAGAAATAGAAACTGGTTTTAATCAAAAACGGAAACAAGTGGATAATAAACTTTAGTGTATATTTTTTTTTGTACTGGGGATTGAACTCAGGACCTTGTGTTTGCGAGGCAGGTGCGGTGCCACTGAGCCCTGGTCCTAGTGTATATTCTTAATCTTTCAGTTTAAGATTCTTTTCCTATAAATTCAGAATATATCATTCTATCATCTGTGTGAATGTATCAGAGACTCAGACATTTCTGAGTTTCTTTACTAACCTATAAAAATTAACTAGCATTCCTGAGCTTCCTGAATGCTTAGATTAACACATGTCACTAATAACAGTGGTAAGAATGCCAGGAAAAGTCCCACAACACTGCTGTGGTTTAGACTTTCAATTTTTTAAAAATTTCCATTTATTTAAAATCTCCTGTCTTCAAGACCACTCCTAAAAAATTATCTCAACAGTAGTTAAATTGATATAAATAAGACACTTATTTTATTCATTCAGACAAGTACTGAGTTCCTATCCCATAAGAACTGCTATTCTAAGCACCAAGGGAATTATCAGATAATGTAATCCAGTGATGGTGAACCTAAGGCACACGTGCCACAGCTGGCTATTTGTATCACTGAAAGCTCTAAAAGGTTCACCATCACTGATGTAATTGGTTCAAAGACAGTTAAATGCAAGGTTCTACGGGGCAGGAAAAACTTAAGAAAATGTTAATAATCTGAGGGAGAGAAGAAGGCAGGAAGAGGGCAGTGCACATTTTGTGTCATGTAGAATGAGTGGGATGGATAGTTCATAATCAGAAAAAAAGAAAAGATAGTTACAAATACAGAAACTAGCACATGCAAAGGCACGGATTTGAAAACTGCATGTAATCTGAAACTGCTGGGCCAAGTGCAGCAGGAAGGGTTACATAATAAAGGATCCAGCACATAGGCTAAGGAGTCTGGAATGTACTCAGTTGAGGAAGGAGAAAGCAGTGAGGGGCTGGATGCCTGTGGTCAGATGTGAGTGTGCAATGACCATCTGGGCCACAGTGTGGGATGTGGAAATTAATCAAAGAGGAGTAACACCAGACACAGGAACTTGTGTGGAGGTCAGTGCCAGCAATGCAGAAAAAGAGACAACTGACACAGTTCTAACGATGGGAAGGAGGAAATAGTCTAAAAACATGCTACAAAAAAAATCAGTATTTATAAATATTAGTTTTCACAGATGGGCACAGTAGTACAAACCTATAATCCCAGCACTCTGGGAGGCTGAGGCAAGAGGATTGTCAAGTTCAAGCCCAGCCTGGGAACTTAGAAACTTAACAAGACCCTTCCTCAAAATTAAAAAATGAAGAAAAGGATTCGGGATGTAGTTCAGTGAAAAGGCCCTGGATTGAACTGCCCCTCCCCAAAAAATTACTTTCCACAGTACTTACACATTTTGTATCTATGAAGACACACTACACATCAGTAAACTTTCCTTTATAAAACAAGATGAAGGAGACACAATTGAAAAGAGTGTGCTAACTGTGCTTTGAGACTTGAGAATCTTACCTGATAAAGTGCGTGGAACTTCCCCCTGAACAGAAATGTTGACCTGGGGCATGTCCATGGCCACAAAATTGTCTACTTGGAATCCAAGTTTATATTCAACCTGTACAATGGAGGGAAATAAACAAAATGGATATGTGATAACAGAAAGGACACTAATAGTTTGACTAATTAGGTCATTAATAAATGCATGAACCTTTCACACATATAAATAATACAGCTATCAAAAAAGTCCAGGGGATAGGGAAGTACTCAGAGGTAGAGCATTTATCTAGCATGCTTGAGGCAGAAACCCCAGTTAGTCAGATATGAAGAACCAAGAAGTTGAGATATACAATTTACAGATCATAATTATTTGGGAATACTGCTTCTAGTTGATAAAAACCAAGGGACATCATGTGGACCGTAGATGGATGTCTGCTCTGCAGACCCACACTAATAAGTACATTCTAAGGTATGAATGTATCACAGAATATCTAAGCCATTTCCCTAGTCCAACAATCACAACAGCTATAATTTGGGTATTGATTGTCCTCCAAAGGCCCATGTGTTAAAGGCTTGGTCCCCATGGTAGCACTATTGGGAGGTGGGGGAACCCTTACAAGGTAGAGCCTAGTGAAAGGTCCTTTGGGTGTCCCTCCCAAAAGGATTATGGGAACCTAGCCCCCTTCCCTTTCCTCTTTGCTTCCTCCCCATGAGGTGAATGGTTGCTCCTGGCATGATGTGCTGCCACAGATCCAAAGCAAGGGGGCCAATCAGTCATAGGCCACAGCCTCATAGCCCAGAACCTCTAAAACTGAGCCAAAATAAACCTTTTTTCTCTGTAAGTTGATTATCTCGGGTATTGTATTATAGTAACAGAAAGCTGACTAACACAACTACTAAAAATGTTCATGTTTGGATCCTGTTCAGACCTTTATTTCTTAAGTGATTCAGAATCTAGGAAGGACCTCTAAGACATCCTGGAACACCAATATTAACTATCAATACCTGCCTACTCAGTATACCTTACTAGACCCAAACAAAATCAATAAACATGACCCTTTGCTACTGGGGATTCATGGGAGAAACAGCCTGAACTATAAAGCAATAACAAATTCAGAATAGCTATCTCCACCAAGATCTTCAATGTTTCCTAACATTCTCTGTCCTGCCATGCAAACTTGATTAAATATACAGACATTCCTTGTTTAATGACCAAGTCATGGTCCTACAAGTAGGTTGTTAAATGAATTGGTCACTAAATGAGGAACTGTATATAGTATGTACATTAAAAAATTCAGAACAAAGAAGCGATCAAAGAAAACTCCAACTTGATGACTTTGCTTTTATTTGCATAAATCTTATGTGCAGTATTGTATTATATAACAGAACATAAAACTACGGTACTATACTGTACAGTACAATCAGTAAAAATTACAGTACTGTATAAACAAGATATACTGCACAAAAAGACACTGAGGCTCTATTAACAAGATGTACAGAACTATACAAAGATAAAAATGGTCATATGTCCAAGCAATGGGTCATAAGTCTGAACAGTGCGACTCAGTTGTAAATCCAAACAGTCATTAAGCAGGTAGGTCATTAAACAAGGAATATCTGTAGTAGCTTTCTCCCAGTGTTCACAGGGTAGTTTTAACAGAGGACTAGGACTGGCAGAGCCATAGGGCAGTAAGATGGGAAAACAGTAGGAGAAAAGAGGTACAGAAAAGCATTCTTAAAGAAACTTACAAAGAAACATATGCACTCCACTCCCATATTCATTGCAGGACTTTGACAAAGGCAAAAATGGAAACAATACACACTTCCATCAACTGACCAATACAGAAAATGTGGTATCCACACACACGATGGAATACTCAGCCATTTTAAAACATAAAAAAATCCTGTCATTTGCAACATGGATGGAACTGGAGATCAATACATTAAGTGAAATAAGCCAGACACAGAAAGACAAGTACAGCATGATCTCACTCATATGTGGAATCTAAAAGAGTTGATCTCATAGACATTGAAAATAGAATGATCACTACCAGAGGCTGGGGAGAGTAGGGAGGGAGGTGAGGGAAAGACTACTCATGGGTACTAAGCTGTAGTTAGGTAAGGGTTAGTTCTGATGTGCTATTGTACAGTAATGATAATGTACTATATATGTCAAAAAGCTAACAGGAAAAAATTTTAATGTTTTACCATACACAAATGGTAAACATTTGAGAAGACAGGTATGTTTACACTGATATAAATATTACACAATTGTATGCACATATCTAAACATCACATGGTACCCCCAAAATAGGTACAATTTTTATGTTTTTATGCATCAATTAAAATTAATTTAATTTTTTTAAAAATGAGGGTCTCACAGCTTTTCTCTTTCAATGGAAAATATTAAGATATGTGTATATGCTATCAAAAAAGCCAATAAAATAGTACATAATAAAGAAGAAAATACAGAAGAAAAAGAGTATCATCTCAACACTATCAAGAAGGGATGGCCTGGGCTCAGGCACAGAGTACTTTTTCCCGTAGACAGGAAGGAGGGTTCAACATACTAAGCTTGATTATCCTTTACATTTCTCCTTTCACACTCTATCTGACCCTGAGCTAAATATCACAGGGGTGTGTGAACATTAAACTCTCCTTTGCAGTTAGGTACATAAACAACTGTTGAAAGATGTATTTGAGAGTATATTCACAACAAAGGAAATACATATTCTTCCTTTAGCACATCAGTAACTAGGGGCAACTTAACTGGAAGTGTTTTCAACAGCTCAATAGAAGCGGCATCCAGGGGGTGCTATAGAGCTACAGTCAAGCAAGTTTGGGCGGGACTGAGTAGGTGTTCTAGCAGTAAAACATCAAGAGAATGCATGGACTCATCTTTATGGTCATCCTATCTCTGAACAGGCCCACATATCAAGAGAAGATGCACAAAACAAATGTGCAGTTATCAAGAAATGGATTTGGAACCATGAGACCTTTCCCATAAATTGGCAACTTTTCTGTCTTTCAGTTTTTGGATTTTTAAAATTAATTTTATTGGTACATTTTAGGTATACAATATAATGACACTGATCACTGGAAATCTGCACCTTTACATAATCTCTCTTGGTTCTTATTTTTTCTGCATTACTCCACCTTCCTTATCAACCCCTCCATCCCTATTTAGAAAGAGGTTGTTTCCATTTTTTCATTTTCTCATATTAATTTCATTCCCTTCTGTCCTTTCCCCTATCTCTGCCACTTCCACTTCCCCTCTGGCACTCTTCTTCCTATTTCACATTATCTGTTATACCTTTTAGTCCTTATTTACACTTTCAGTTTCTCAAACTGGAGAAACTATTCAGTATCTACATGTGTGTCCTATTTATTTCACTTAAGAGTATGGCCTTAGTGTGCATCCATTTAGCTATAAACGTCTGTAATCTCTCATTTTTTATGGCTGAGTAGTACTCCATTTTATTTTTAAAAACACATTTTCTTTATCCAGTCTCCAGTTGATGGGCAACTGAGCTGCTTCCAAGTTTTAGCTATTACAAATGGTGCTGCTATGACCATGGGTGCACATATATCACTATGATATGATTCTTTTAATTCTTTGGGGAAGATACCCACCAGGGGAATAGCTGGGTCAGATGGGACTTCCAGTCCTAGTTCTTTGCGGTATCTCCATACTGATTTCCACAGTGATTGCACCAGTCTACACTCCTACCAGCAGTGGAGCAGTATTCCTCTTCCCCCACAGCCCTGCCAGCATTTGTTATGGTTGATTTCATGATGGCAGCCATTCTTTCCGGGGTGAGGAGGAATCTCAGCGTTGTTTTCATTTGCATTTCTCGAATGACCAGTGATGTTGAACATTTTTTCATTTGTTTATTTGCTATTTCTACTTCTTTGTCTAAGAAATGCCTGTTCGTTTCAGATGCCCATTTTTGGACTGGGTCTTTAAATTTGGGAGGTCTGATTTTTTTAAGTTCTTTATACCTTCTAGATAGTAGGCCTTTGTCTGAGGAACAGCAGGTGAAAATTTTTTCTCACATTGTGGGTTGTCTCTTCACACTGCTGGTGGTTTCTCTTGCTGTGCAGAAGCTTTTTAGTAAGAAGAGATCCCACTTGTTGATTGTTTGTGCTAGTTCATGGGCAACTGAGGTTTTGCTCATAAAATCTTTTCCTACACCAATGTCTTCAAGAGTTCTACCTAACCTCTGTTCTAGCCAGTTCAGCATTTCTGTTTTAATATTTAGATCTTTAATCCATTTCGATTTTAGTTTAGTGAATGGTGAGAGATATAGGTCTAGTTTTTTGATTTTTTTTTGGTACTGGGGATTGAACTCAGGTCCTTCTGCTTGCATGGCGGGCGGCAGAACCACTGAGCTAAATACCCCGTTCTCTAGTTCTAATCTTTGCAAGTTGAAACCCAATTTTTCCAGCACTATTTATTAAAGAGGCTATCTTTCCTCCAGTGAGGGTGTTTGGCTCCTCTGTCAAAGATGAGGTGCCTGAGTGTGTCTGGAGTTGTTTCTGCCTCTTCTAATCTGTTCTACTGGTCCTTAGGTCTGTTTCTTTGCCAGTACCATGCTGTTTTTATCACAGTAGCTTTGTAGTATACTTTCAAGTTGGGGGTTGTGATACTCTCTGCCACGTATCTGTTGTCTAGAATTGCTTTTGTTATTCTAGGTCTCTCCTTGCTGCAAATGAATTTTTGGACTGTTTTCTCAAGGTCCGTGAAAGTATGCTGCTGGAATTGCAATTGGGATTGCATTGAATTTATATAGCAGTTTTATAAGTATGAGCTATCTTGAGATAACAAGGCTGAAAGCTGTCGGATGAGGATAAAAGACATGGGCCAAGGATGGTGAAACAAGGAGCAGCCTGAGTGCTGTGTGACTTCCAAGAAGAGTCTTGCCAGCCAATACTGATACCTGCAACTTCTTGATCATATGAAAATTTTTGAGAGCCGCCCCCAGCATGGAGGAGGAGCTTTCTGTGCCACCGTACCACTGCCCCCAGTGCCAGCACCCAGGAGAAGCCTTCTAGGCTGCCGTACCACTGCCCCCAGTACCGAGGAGGTGAGCTGCGCAGGCACCAACAGCACACACACAAACACACACACACCCTGCTGAAATGAGAAGACATGTAAACATATCTCAAAACCAGACTTCCAGATCACCTAAAGCAATCCCAAAGGGAAACCAGATGGAACAATCTGATACTCAACCACCTGGATTCCCTGAACTGGCAACAAAAGAGGATCTGAGGGCCGGGGATATAGCTCAGTGGTTTTGCCATCTGCTGCGCAAGTGCAAGCGCAAGCGCAAGGACCCGAATTTTGATTCTCAGTACCAAAAAAAAAAAGCGGGGGGACCTGGAAAAACGAATTCAGGAATAATTTCTCAGATAACAGCAGAGATTCTACCCATAGTGTAAGACATGATTAATAAATCTGGAGAGGACACAGATAAAAAATAATAGAGGAGCTGAGGAATAGGATGGAACCCCAACATAGGAAACAAAAGGAATCCATAAAACACATGCAAACAGATTTCCAGAAGATTAAAAACTCCACTGAAAGTTTACACAGTAGGATGAGCCAATGTGAGGACAGGATTTCAGATGTAGAAGAAAAGACTGCAATTAGTGGTGAGGAAAAGACAAATTTCTTTAAAAAAGTAAGGGACCACGAAAAATCAATCCAGCAGCTGCTAGATGATGCAAAAAAGAATAACGTAGGACTGACTGGAGTCAATGAAGAAACAGGAGAGAATGCATACAACATAAAAAAAACTGTTCACAGAAGTCATGACAGAAAACTTCCCAAGTAGGGGAAAAGAACTTGACGTACAGATAAGTGAGGCATATAGGACTCCAACTAGCCTTGATCAAAAAAAATCTACACATAGGCATATTATAGTTAAGATTCCAGAAACCCAACAGAAGAACAAAATTCTATAAGCAGTGAGAGAAAAGAAACAAATCACATACAAAGGAAAGCCCATCAGTATCACAGGAGACTTCTCAATGCAAACCCTCAAGGCAAGATGAGCTTGGAGTGATGTATTTCAAGCCCTAATGGAAAACCGTCTCCAACCCAGATTGATGTACCCTGCAAAACTATCTTTCAAAATTGATGAAGAAATGAGATACTTTCATGACAAACAGCACCTTAGGACCTTCATGAATACCAAACCAGCACTCCAAAAAATTTTATACACTCTCCTAGGAAAAGACAACAAAGATCACAACCCCAGGAAGCCCAGAAGAATCAATCCATCAAGCATGACAAGAAATTAAATGCAAAGGGGGAGAATCCAACAGAAAGAAAAAGTCATGATAAGGATAAGTCAATACATATCAGTTATAACTATCAATGTTAATGGTCTCAATTCACCAATCAAAAGAAACAGACTGGCAGAAGGGGTCAAGAAGCAAGATATCCAACAATATGCTACATACAAGAAACACACTTCATTCAAAAAGAAACTCACAGACTGAAAGTTAAAAGGTGGAAAACAATACTCCATGTGACAGGAACCCCCCAAAAAGCAGGAGTAGCTCTCTGATTTGCAGATCAAGTGGATTTCAAATGAACACTGATTAAGAGAGACAAAGAAGGACAGTACATCCTTGGTAAAGGGAACAATCCAAGAGGAAGAGATGATAATCATAAATATATATGCACCAAATACTAGTGCACCCAACTATATAAAACAAATAACAGACATGAAAAATGAAATAAGCACTAATATGGTAGTAGTGGGGGACCTCAATACCCCACTGTCACAAATAGATAGATCAACTAGACAAAAAATAAACAATCAAAATACTAGAACTCAATCAAACTCTTGAACAAATGAACTTATCAGATGTTTACAGAGTATTGCACCCACAAAATCAGAATACACATTCTTTTCAGCTACACACGGGTCGTTCTCCAAAATAGACCATATACTCGCTCACAGAACATGTTTAAGTAAGTGCCAAGGAGCCGAAGAAACCCCCTGCATATTATCAGACCACAGTACTATAGATAGGTAAGTTATTTAGATATCTTGTTGGCAGGTAGGCAGGGCCTCCCTTAAGGCGCCAGCCCTCCAGGAGCCAACACAGCAAGGATCCAACATGGAGAAGAAGTGAGGCACATTCACTGGTTAGCATTATAAAAAGGAAAAGAAGTACTACTTCCTCTACAGATAGATAGCAGTGATTGATATTCTAAATGGGAAATTCCTTGTACGTGACTTGTCTTCCCATTTGATCCCCATTTAATCAATGGGGATCTGGGTGACTGTACTTGTAATCTTATTGGTTGGTCATGGTTTTGTCCCACCTCATGCCCACCTTGTAAATTTCCATTGGGTCTTATACTTCTGTCCCACTTTGTACCCTCCTCACCACATGGCTTTGCTGTATAAAACATCTTTGAAAAGTGGGGTGAGCAAGCAACCCATTGTATGGTCCCCCTTCTGTCTCTTAAGCAGACCCTTTCTTTCTCCCAATAAATTTTTCCTACTCTTAGGAGTAGGAAACTCCTAAGGAGAATTCTAGGAACTCCATTGTTCCTAGAATTCATTCTTCAATTTTAGAGAACACAAACTCACATTTTGGATATCTAGTAGGTTTGGGAGTTACATCTCTTCCCCCTATATCAATAGTGCGATGAAATTGGAGATCAACAGCAAAAGAAACCGCAAGAATTTCATAAACACATGGAAACTGAACAACACACTTCTGAATAACCAATGGGTCACAGAGGAAATTAAAGAAGAAATCAGACAGTTCCTACAATTAAATGACAATGACAATACAACATATCGGAATCTATGGGACACAATGAAAGCAGTCTTACGAGGGAAATTCATAGCAGTGAATACTCATATTAGGAAAACAGCAAGCCCAATTAAACAACCTGATGCTGAACCTCAAGCTTCTAGAAAAAGAAGAGCAGGACAAACCCAAAGCTCATACAAGGGAGGAAATTATAACGATCAGAACAGAAATCAATTCAATGGAGACTAAGAGAATGATACAAAAAAATCAATGAAGCCAAGAATTAGTTCTTCGAAAGAATCAACAAAATTGACAAACCCTTAGACAACCTTATCAGAAAAAGGAAAGAAAAGGCCCAAATCCATACAATTAGGAATGAAAATGATGAAATTATGGAACCAGCAGAAATCCAGATGATCATCAATATCTACTTCGAGAACCTATAAGCCAATAAGATGGAAAACACAGAAGAAATGGACAGATTCCTACATACATATTAATTACCAAAGTTGAAAGAAGAAGACTTAAAAATTCTAAACAACCCAATATCAACCAATGAAATTAAAAACGTAATTAAAAACTTAACAACTAAGAAAAGCCCAAGTCCTGATGGCTTCACTGCTGAATTCTACAAGACATTTAGAGAGGAACTACTGCCACTACTCTTTAAATGCTTCAATGAAACTGAAAGGGAAGCAATACTCCCAAATTCATTCCTGGAAGCAAGCATCACCTTGATCTCCAAAGCAGGGAAAGACCCAACCGTAAAAGAGAACTATAGGCCAATTTCACTAATGAACACAGATGCAAAAATCCTTATGAAGATACTGGCAAATAGAATGCAGAAGATCATCAAGAAGATCATATACCCTGACCAAGTTGGATTCATCCCAGGGATGCAGGGATGGTTCACCATATGCAAATCAATCAATGTAATACACTGTATCAATAAAGCCAAGGACAAAACCATATGATCATCTCAATAGATGCAGAAAAAGCATTCAACAAATCCAACATGCATTTATGATAAAAACCCTACAAAAAATTGGAATAGATGGTGTCTACCTCAATCTCATAAAAGCCATCTACAAAAAACCAACAGCCAATATCATACTAAATGGTCAAAAACTGAAATCTTTCACACTAAAATCAGGAACAAGGCAAGGAATGTCTACTATCACCACTCCTGTTCAATACTGTCTTGGAAACATTAGCCACAGCAATTAGACAAGAGAAAGAAATAAAAAGAATAAAGATAGGAAATGAAGAAGTCAAATTGTCATTATTTGCAGATGACATGATACTCTATACCAAAGACCCCAAGAACTCCACCAAAAGTCTTCTAGACTTAATAACCAAATTCAGTGAAGTAGCTTAACACACAAAAATCAATAGCTTTCCTCTACATGAACAACAGACTCACTGAGAGAGAAATAGGGCAAACAATTCCTTTCACAATTGCATCCAAAAAATGAAATGCCTAGGAATCAACCTAACAAAAGAAATCAAAGACCTCTTCTCTGAAAACTATAGCACTCTGAAAAGAGAGATTGAAGATAACATCAGAAAATGGAAAGACATCCCTTGCTCCTGGGTAGGAAGAATCAACATAGTGAAAATGGCCATGTTTCAGTTTTTGTAAAGTGAGAGGATAATAAAAATGGAGGATCAAAGGATAATTAATGCAATACACCTGCTAGACTGCCATGTGTGCCCTCTGATAAACACATGCCCCAGTGGCACTGGCACTCCTGCCATGCTGCACTTCTCCATCATCACCAGCCTATGGCCAACCCCAGGATTCTGACACAAACCCTCCTGTACTCTGGCAAGAACATTATTGTAGACCTTCTGTTTTGTTCCCCACCTGGGGACCTTACTATTACTCTTAGCCTCTGTACCCTCTCCCACAACCTGGCTTTCCTCAAAAGTGATCTCTCTGCCTACCATTCAGTTTCTATAACACCTGACCCAGGACCTACACTGAAGGGTGACCATTCTTTAAGGATCATAATGCCCTTCCCAAACATCCCTTCCTAATGTAAAATCCCCTGTACTCTGATGCTCATCTGTATCTTGCGCCATCCACAACTGTATCTCGTGCCACACAGGACTTAGCAGAGGCCTTGGACCTTGGCTCACTTTGTCCTCTGTTATCTTTCTGCTACTTTCAATACTCTGCATTCATTCCTACATGCCAAAGAAATACCCTACAACCAAAAGAAATGCCATTCTACAAAAGATGCCATCACTACCCCGACCACCCACCTCTGCTTCCTACAAAACCAGTACTCTCCATCAACCACTGTGAGGCACATTTATGAGTCAGGGCTATGCTTGTAGGTGGGATGCAGTGACCAATTAAACTACTTTCTTCCTTTCCAGCCCAGCCAGGGCCACTTGTTTTCACATTTCCACAGCCTGTGCCCCAAAGAGAACATTATTGACACAGTCATACAGATGCTTTCAACTGGTTTTCTCCCTCTTTCATACCCTTGGAAGGAAACACCATCATCATGACTGCCCCTTACTCTACCTCTGCTGTTTAGACCCTGGAGGAGATCACATCTTGGAGGTGCTCTTCCATGGTGACCTTCAGACTTATGGCAGGTCCTCAGTTCTGCTCACCAGTCTCTTCCTCAGAGTCCTCTTCTCTATACTCTTTCCCAGTCCAAACCTCCTAGGCCTTACTGATTCACTACCTACTGCGCCTCACTTCAGACAATGCTCTTGTTCCTTTCAGCTTACACATAGCCATGTTCTTTCTGTTCATTTTTCTTTTTTAAAAAACACCAGTAAGATCTGTTAGAGCAACCATCTTTTGCACTCCAGTCCCAAGGTAAGTTTCATTCTCCCTTTTAAATGACAAATCCTTTCCTCCTAGAAGACAAGGTTCTAGCCATAACTACTGAATAGATCTCATCATCAACCTCTTATTCTCCTTTACCTTTAATCTCCCCCATCTGTCCAATTACCTGCTAGACATTTTTGACTGATAATCCTGCAGCCCTCAAACTTAACAGATTCAGAGTCAAATTTATTACATTTCCCAAAACCTGCTCTAGAGTCTCTCTTATTCTAGGTCTCAATTACTGCAACCAGAGGAGCAGCTGCCCACAGACCAGAACCCCTAAGAGAGCAGAGAGAGGGTGCTACAAAGGAGTCGAGGGCTCTCGCTGCAGTGCTAAAGGCAGCAGACAAGACTGGCACCAGAGCATCTCAATGTAGCAACCAGAAAGGGAGGAGATGAGGTTATGGGTGGAGTCCAGCAGACAAGAGGGACATGGGTGTGGGGCAAAGGGGCTGAGCAGGAGGTTTGAGAAGGTAACCTTGACCACACCAGCAGCTGGAGGAATGTAAAGGTATGAGTGCATGGAAGCCTGCCCTTTTCCCAAGGCGCCCTCTCTGAGAGACTGTCTCAGCATGGGGCATTTACAAGGCAGTTGTCTTGTCCCACAGCAGTTCTTAGGATATTAATTTTTAAACTGCAGTTTTTGGGATGAAAAAAGAAACTGCAAATTACTGAAGTCCACTTTTTTTCTAATTTATCATGTATTGATCTTTAAGGCAGCTCACCAATTACCCCCTGAAGAAACATGTATTCACAGGCTAAATTTATAACCTACTAGAATAAAAAAAATTGAACAACAGCTGTTTAACAGAAAAAAGGAATGAGCCAAAACACTTCAGAAAAGAAACTAGAGAAAATATAAATATTTGAATAAGCTAAAAAATAAACATTTTTTTGTAATCCTCCCTGACTTGGAAATAAATTACAATTGCAAACAGGCAGCTGATGAGTAAAGCTATTTCCTTCTGGAACACAGACAGCACATATTTAAAATGAATACACTTGCTGGCAGCCAGCTTCTCTGAAATTCTCAGAGTACTGCCTTTCTTATAGAAACCTCACTCCACAGGGGGCAGACACAGCAGTCTACTCTCCAGGTATCTGTCAGAACTCTGACAAGCTCCCTGAAGACTCTCTTTGACAATAACTAAGCATTACAGAAAGCAGAGAATAGGAATGGGATAATCAAGGGTAGTGGGGGTATTCTGCTACATCTTAGCATATTTTTGCCTTTTAGCCATAGAAAATATCTACTAATACTTATATGGAGTTGTATATTTCTTTCAGGGACATTGAAGAAGATAGAAGAAATACAGAAGAACCTAATTATCTGTCAAAAATATCTAGTAGTATGCTTTAAAAAAAAAAAAAAAGTATAGCCTTGTGAAAGAGAATCAATACCAAAGTTCTACCCCTGGCTTAAAATGCAATTAACACAATGGTCCTTTCTGGCCACTCACTAAAGCATGCATGACATATATGTTAAGGGTAAGACATCACAGCTCCAGCTTCTCAAAGAACTGCAATCTATTTGGCAAGAAAAAGTCATGTAAACACTGGAAAACAACACTATTAGCAAAAGCTTTGATGTGTGAAAAGTAATGTTAGAATATCTACAATATTGAACTGACATTCATTGCATAGTCTGGAGATCTTTGGAAGCAAATATTTCATCTTCTGGCAAGATTTTAAAAGACAAGAACTGAGAGTTTCTGATAAAGTGTTGGAGCTTGGGAGCTGCGGCCTTTTTTCTGAAAATTCATCACTGCATCTCAAAGCCAAATAATCTAGAGAAGAGCTCATCCTTCTTGGATGACTTTCCCATTTCAGGTCATCTCTACCTCTTGCTTCTGCTGCCCCTATACTAGTTTAAACAAGTCTCTTCCCCAACCTGGGTCTTAAGTTTCCTCTCATACAAATTGATCAATAAACCAAAGTATAATAACGATGTAAGAAAGTGATTCAGCCATCTGAAGGGAAGAAATATGCAATTCTATATGAAGGAGCAGAGAACCCTTACCAGGAAACACTGCTATGCAAACAGCATAAGAGTACACAGTATGGTATTTAAAACATGCATGTATCCAAGCACACTCAGATGTTTACTAATGTACAAACTGTCTTCACAAGAGGAGACTAGAACCAGACAACAGTCGTTAACTCAGGCAAGGAGGAATGGGTGGCTAGAAGGCTTAGAGACAGCATCAAGACGACAGAAAAGACAGGTTTCACTGTATACCCTTTGTGCCTTTTAAATTTGTACCATGCCCATACAATGCCTACTCATAAGATTAATGTTTTTTTAAATACAAATTTTATTTTATTTTTTTGTGTGGTACCAGGGATCGAACCCGGGTCCTTGTGCTTGTGAGGCAGGTGGCAGAACCACTGAGCTAAATCCCTAGCCCATAAGATTAATTTTTAAAGTGAATAAATTTCAATTAATCAACTATGCTAAAATCACCAGATACCACAGCCTACAACTAGAATTATGAGCTGCAATGGTGAATGAAAGCTGAAACTAGATTAACACATACATATTTTAGTTTTTTACTAAAAAACACTGTAACATAAGATGGTTATTTTCCCCTAAATCTTTAAATGTTACAAATGAACTTGTCAAATTCGTTATATATTCAATCTATGAATTCCAATCATTTTTCCAACCTTACAACCTCACTCTAGCTCTGAGTAAAATGCCTGAAAAATCACATGTGTGAACCCACTATTGGATGTACCCAGCCTATGTCTTGCACTTCAGAAAGAGGGAAAGTCCCTTCCCCTAAAGCAACATATTGCAAGTCTAAATCACTCCAACTTTCAGAAGCTCCCTTTGTGGAGCTGTGCCCTGTGGCTGCCACTTCTCCATTTCCTCTGCAGTCTGCACCAGTATTATAGCCACCTCGGAGGACAGCTTTGAATAGCTCAACATTTGGGAGGGAAGAGAAAAGAAAATCAACTCATAATATTCTTCAAGTATGACAAAAGCCAAGAGAGAGAAGGACATTATGGACACAGAAAAGGTACCTGCAGCCTTCTGGGGCAACTAAAGGAGAGGTGACACCAGTTTTATGAGATAAGAGGAGTTAGTTGGGTAAAGGGCATTTCTAGCAGAGCACACAGCAGCAAAGTGACAGGACACAGGGCATTCAAAATATTACAAGGTAGAAAAAATGGCACTCAGCAAATGGCTGCAAAAGCAGCAAAAAAGGGGGGGGGGGCAGAGACAAAATCATAATGGTTTCCTAAGAAATCAGAACTTCATTCTGGTGTGAACAGGGAGTATATGACAATCCCAGTATATGGCAATCCCAGGTCTATCAGATCCAGGCCCATGCTTTTTCAAGCTCACTTAAATTGAGTATTATGGTTTACATGGAATGTTAAGAATTTTTATTGGCTTAGTGGGTGTAATAGCTTTTCTGTCACTAGGACAAAATATCTGATACCTGAGGATAGGCTTATTTTGGCTCTTGGTCTCAGTAAATTCAGTCCATGCTTGGCTGGCTCCAAGGAGAAATAGTATGGCAGAACACATGGTGGAGGAAAGCTGTTCACATGGCAGCCAGGGAACAGAGGAGAGGAGTAGGAGTTGGAATGAGAATACACCCTTCCAGTTCAGTGGCCTCAGTGACCTCATGGATGAACCTGCTGATGAGTATAATGTCCTCACGATCCAATCACCTTCCAAACATAAGATTTTGGGGGGACATTATAGATCTAAACCATAACAACAATAGATGAATAAATATTTATTCTCCTTAGAACTAATACTGTTAAATAAAATAGAAAAGATGAGTCTCTACAACAAGGAACCAAGGAACCAGACCTATGGGGTACTAACTTGTAATTTTTTTTTAATTGAACTGAGGACTTATGTTCCCTCTTGATGAAGGAAGTTGGAGACTGCTAGTTCCCACCCAATATCCTGTTTAATAGCAGAATGTTAATTTTTTGTTGGACACATTTCCATCAAGCTAAGATGGCAGTATTTCACCTCCTTTGCAGATAGCTGTGGTCATGTAACTAAGTTTTGGTCATGAGATGTAAGAAACATTATGTACTATTTTCAGGGAGTCTCATTTTTAAGGAGGCAAGACTTTTTCTTGCCCTTTAGCTGTCTTCCTGCCTGGACAGATGTGATGGCTAAAGCTTTGGCAGCCACTGTCAACCACAGGAACAACTGATAAACCCTTAGAATGATGGAAAGTAGGGCTACAAGGAGACTTCTATTTCTAGACTTTATATATATATAAATTTTATTTTACCCCATCCCCCCCAGCCCCTTCCCCTATGTACAGAAGCTTTCTTTTCATTTTTTCCATTTTCACTTTTTTTCTTGTCGCTTCTTTCCTTTCTCCCTCCCTCCTCCCTTGTTCCCCTTCCCATTAGAACACTTTCTTCTCATTTCCCAACATCCACTATACATTTCAGTTCTTATTTCCACTTTCAGTTTCTCACACCAGAGAAACAATGCGGTATTTAAACATGTGGGTCCGATTTATTTCATTTAGGAATTTGGTCTTAAGGTCCATCTATTTAGCTATGAATGTCTGAAGCTCATCCTTCTTTATGGCAGAGTAGTATTTCATTGTATAAAAAGACCCCACATTTTCTTTATCTACTTGTCAGTTGATGGGCATATGGGCTATTTTCAAGATCCAGCTATTATACACTGTGCTACTATAAACATGGGTGTGCATATATCGCTGTAGTATGATGCTTTTAATTCTTTCAGGAAGATTCCAAGAAGCGGTATAGTGAGTCAAATGGAACCTCTAGTTTTAGTTTTTTGAGAAATCTCCACAGTGATTTCCACAGTTGCTGCACCAGTCTACACTCCCACCAACAGTATAGAAGGGTTCCTTTTTCCCCACAGCCCCACCAGCATGTTATTGGTTGATTTCTTGATTAATAGTCATTCTTCCCAGAATGATATGGAATCTCAGAGTTGTTTTAATTTTTATTTCATGAATGATCGGTGACGTTGAACATTTTTTCTTTTTTCTTTTCTTTTTTTTGTACCGGGGATTGAACTCAGGATCTTGTGTTTGCCAGGCAGGTGTAGCACCACTGAGCTACAGCCCTGGCCCCAAACATTTTTTCAAATATTTATCTGCTGTTTCTAATTTTTCATCTTTTCATTTCAGATGCCCATTTTTGGAATGGGTGTTTAAATTTGGGGGTTTGATTTCTTTGAGTTCTTTATATAGTCTAGATTAGCCGGTAAAATTTTTTTCCATGCTGTGTGTCTCTTCACTCTGCTGGTGGTTTCTCATGCTGTGCAAAAGCTTTTTAATAAGATGAGGTCTCGGCTGTTGATTCTTTATAGTATTTCCCCCAGCAGTCTAGCTTTTATTCATGAAGTCTTCGCCCACACCTATGTCCTCAAGCATTCTGCCTATTCCCTCTTCCAGCAGATTTAGTGTTTTTGGTTTAATATTTAGATCTTTGATCCATTTAGATTTTAGGTTAGTGTGTGGTAAAAGATATGGGTCTAGTTTCAATCTTTGGCATGTGGAAATCCAGTTTTCCCAGCACCATTTATTAAAGAGGCTACCATTAGGGCCAGGGATTTAGCTCAGTGGTTCCGCCACCTGCCTCACAAGTGGAAGGACCCAAGTTCAATCCCTGGTACCAAAAAAAAAAAAAAGAGGCTACCATTCTTCCAGCAAAGGTGTTTGGCCCCTTTCTCAAAGATAAGGTGGCTGTGTGTGTTTGAAGTTGTTTCTGCATCCTTAGTCTGTTCCGTTGATTCTCAGGTCTGTTCTTTTGCCAGTACCATGTCGTTTTTATCATAGTAGTGGAAACTTCTATTTCTAGACTTGTTTTACACACGGAAATAAAATCTAAGGTGTTGAAGGCAAAAACAAAAAATCATGTTTCCACAAATTACTTATCAGTTATAAAGCGAGTAACTTTACTGAGAAGCTTGGTGACCTGGGTACTCAGAGTTAAGAAGACCAGCAACAAGACAAACGGACATCATTGCACATTGGAGAACAGCTCTTCTGTGCTGTTACTGCCAAAAAAATATTTCTGAATCTAATCAAGAGAAAACCTCAGACAACTCAAATTGAGGGTATTCAACAAAATGATTAGTTTGTATGTTTCAAAAATGTCATAATCAAAAAACACAAGGCTACAGAACTCTTTCAGATGAACAGGAAACTAAAGAGACATCAAGTAGTGAAAACTTAGCTCTAAAGAACATTATTGAGATAACTGATGAAATGTGAATACTACAGATTAGGTAAAAATGTTAAATTTCCTAATTTTGAATACTGTACTCTGGTGGTAATAAAGAATGCCCCTATTTTTAGAAAATACACACTGAAGTATTTAGGAATAAAGAGATTGCTCGCTCTTACAACAGTTCAAGGGGAAAGTGTGTGTGAAAGAGAGAGGGAAGGAGGGAGGGAAGGAGGAGAGAAGGTGAGAAGGAACAGAGGCAGAGACAGCACACATACACAAACAGAGCAAACCAGAAACAACTGGTAAATCTGGGTAAAAGTTTATAAGAGTTCTTTGTACTATTCTTGTAACTTTTCATTATGCTTGAAATTTTATCAAAATGAAAAGCTACTGAAAAGATAGGTTCATACAGTAGTATATAACAATACTAAAAATGTGTTAATCCAGTTTCCTTTCAGAGTTCAGGTGGCTGCATATTAAAACTGACCTATATTGGTTTAACATATCTCAAGTGAACCTTTTTCGAATTATCTCTTCATTTATCCTGGTACTTCACATATCCAGGTTAACATTTACTAAATGCTCTTAATTGTTTCTCAGAATTTTCTCTTGCCCTCTTTTTTTGCAGTTTTTGCCCTAAAGAGATCTACTGATGAACATCCCTCATAGCTAGATACCCTGAGCAACAAGTGCTGAACAGGTGAGATCCTCCAGACTGTACAACACACAGGGTGGACCCAAGATTCCAGCAAACTCATCTGTAATCATATCATTCCTGCAATTATGTTTCAGTGTGTATGTATAGTATTTCTGTAATGTATATGTGAGTATATATAACAATAATGTGAATATGTTTATTTATATAACCACTTTTACTTATCTGACTGAATACTTAAAGTACTCAATGTTAGGAAGTGAACAGAAAAAAAATATGCATCCTTACTCACTTTGTAAGGGAAGCTGACTCACTGGTCCCATCTTGGGAGAGAAAAGAGAGAAACGATTTGGCAATATCTGTTAAAATTTTAAACACAAAAATTCTTTCATAGAGTCGTTTCACTTCTTAGTGGTAATTCACTGTTTAAAAAAATATTTTAAGTTCACAAGCTTCCTGAACAAAGATGTTCTCAATACATTCATATACATACCGTTTTTTTCTGTTTCTATGTTCATCAATAGCAAAAGTACAAAAACTTCTTAATAAAAATTCTTTGAAAAAGTAGAAACATCAACAAAAGATGAACTGCCAGTTAGTCTCACCATCCCCTTAACATTAAATCTTCCCAGGCAAATGAAGTGAAGGAAACTACTGTACAGCAGTGAAGGGAAGCATTGTTTTAAATAGTAAAATTCTACTGAGAATCTATATCCATCAACAAGGAAGTTAACAAATAATGATATAAAGCCAGGTGTGGTGGCCCACGTCTATAATTCCAGCACTCAGAAGCCTGGGGCAGAAAGATTGCCGTGAGTTCAAGGAAAGCCTAGGCTACATAGTAGGAACTTCTCTTAAAAAAAAAAAAAAAAAAAAAAAAAAGATATATCACCTATCAATTCAACATCACATTACAAAACCATTAGAGGCTTCACCACAACAGCATGGTCACTAACAACTGTCTTTTCTAGATGCAGATCCCACTGGAAAAGTCTGAAAGGATGCAAGTATTCTATCATGTGTTGATTACCTAAATGATGCCACCTTCACTGGAAAGGATTTGAGAAATTTTAGAGGAATGAGCTATATTTTTAAAAATATAAATCTGAAAAGAACAGATAGTTATAGCACACCACCCACTGACCCTTTCATAGATGACAGCTCACTCCTTACACACCACCCTTTCCTCTGGCACCTGGGTGACCCTGTCTTGATGTCTGCTGACCACTCTTACCTTGGACTTTGCATACCAAGTGAAGTGCAGGAAATTTGTCTCACTGGGTACTAACAGGTTAAAGGACAGAGCGTAGTGACTAATAAGGTCGTTTCTCACATAATAAAGTTCTGCATCAAGACCTAAAAAAAAAAGGGGGGGGAAATAATTAAACATCTACAATATCTTCAAAATCAGACCCATTAGGTTTTTAAAACTAGTAACAGAGTGAAGATAATACAGTACTGATGTACAAATGTATATTACCAATTGCTCACGCATGTGCAGTCTGATGAAGCAGGAGGGCACTGAGTCTTATCATCACTGACAAAGATGAAGAAACTGGGACTCAAGGCAGTGGTTCTCTAACCCCAGAACTCTACCAGCCACCCTGTTTTCTCAGTGCCAATATGACATGGTTCTCTCTGGGCACAGTGCTTTTGAGAGTAGCACCTACAAAGAAAGGCCCTTTCCTTCAAAACACTGACATGAATTTAGGAACAGAGATTCAAATAAAAGGGAAACCAGCAGCTAATTACAAAAATTACAACCCAGAGGTGGCCTCTGCTTCCTCCATCAGACTAATGTCCTTGGTACTCTGACAGACAGCATTTGCCTCAGTACACTCACACCAGGTGAGTTCAAGTTCTTCTCCCTGCCTAGACTAGGTTCAGAGTACCACAGATCTCATTGTAGCCTCAGGATGCAGTTCTCAGCACAAAGTACACCTCTGTAAACACTTGGTTAGAACTTGTTAAATAATACGGCAGACAAAATAGGAATGACTGAAAATGCTACAAAAGGGACTCCCATATTTCACTCACTCCACACTACCTTCTTGACTGTTTATTCTATCAAACCACTTAACCCTACCTATATTTAATATTATTCTTACCTTGAAATGAAAAATCAAATTATGAAAAAATACAAGATAACAAAAAAGTAACAGGAAAACAAAACAAAAATTCTAGATAAATACTGTTGCTACCAACACAGTGAACTTGACCCCAGCTCACTATTTACAAAAGGGGAGGAAGAACTATTAGCAAGTGCTATAGAGAAGTGAAGAACCACACAGAGATTTTTGTTCTCCTTGATAATGGAAACCACTGAAAGAATAAAGGCAGAGAGTATCTTTCTCTTGAATTGATTAAAGTTCTGTCCAGATGGTCCTCTAGTAATGCATGGCATATATATCCCACCACTGCAGAGAGGAAAAGGTACAGGGGAGACAAATTTAAATTTCACATTTACTGAGCCTGCATTATGGGTCAGGAACCTCATGGACTACAAGAGGTCAGGATAGGGACTTCATACTTCCAAAGTACATAGATACCAAAACAAATACCTCTGTTACAGGTATTTCACTCATAAAATTAGTTTTTTCATTTCTGAATTGGGTCTAATACAAGGATGAGATGTGAGGCTTACAAGGGGAAAAGCTGTTTTACTGAGTAGCACTGCTTTATTTATTCCACAGAGGTTACCAAATGCAATGATCCTTATGTAAAAGGATTTATCTCTGCTTGTGGGACAGCAACACTTGAAAACATTTGGTAGGATTGGTGGTGCTGGAGAAAGGAGGAAAGAATGGAAATGGAAGGAGAGGTGGAAAGTGGGAGAATGGAGATAGGAGAGAAATGTAAGAAAGCTGGATATGAATATGTTATTACAGTAACAGTTTAAATTTGTTTAAATAAAAAGCCTGAGTGTAAAATATTTTACAAAAGTCACACCAAATTTAAAAATATATACAAGGTAAAATAAGATAAAGAAGCATATGAGACAATAGTGACTTAAGGTAATAAAATTTCACATTAATAAATTCATTAGGTAATATAAAACATTAACAAATAAGGTTTCATATCAATAACTACAAGATTCTGCAGTACAACTAACAAAAAAGTTTCAAATATAGGAAGCAAAAAGTGACAGGAAAAAAATAACAAGAAGAAACAAAACAAATCCACAATCACAGTTGCAAACTGATATTCTCTCAGAAATCAAGATTAAAACAGATTAAAAAAAATTAGGTAGATTCACGACTTAAACAGTATAATTACGGGACATGAAAGAATGGGAGCAACTGAATTAGACCATCCACATATTTAAAAAAAAAAAAAAAGATTCTTAACCAAAAATCATATAGGCTATATTCTCTGATCAAATATAGTAATAAAAAAAATTAAGTATAAGACAAGTGGTAGGGCATACCTATAATTCCAGCACTCTGAGAGCTGAGACAGGAGGATTACAAGTTTGAGCCCAACCTAGGCAATTTAGTGTCTTAGAAAGACACTGTTCCAAAATTAAAAAATAAGAAGACCGCTGGGATATAGTTCACTGTGAAAGCCCTGGGTGTAATAACCAATATCGCTCCCCAAACACAGACCTACTAAAAGAATTTGAAAAGATTAATAGTTAAATCCTTTGAGGAGAGAGCAACACCAAATATGTATTATTCAATTTCAGAAATAAAAGAGGGAATATTACTACAAAACTTACAGATGTTAAGATTATGAACAATTTTATGATAAATTTGATAATTCAAATGAAATAGAAAAATCCCTTTATTAAAACTGACAAGAAAAAAATTTCAAGCAAAAACCTATTCACAGAGAAAGCTCCAGGTCCAGATAACTTCAACTGTGAATTCTATCTAACATTCAAGGAAGTTAAAACACCAATCTTACATAAACTCAGTCAGAAAATAACAGAAGAGAACATTTCCTATCTCACTTTATAAGGCCAACATCACATTGATACTAAAAATCTACCTACAATATTAATGGAAAAGATTACAAACCAATATCCCTCATGAACATACTCAAACATTTTCCACAAAACATTAGCAAATTGACTACCACATAAAAAGGATAATAAATATATCATGATCAAGTTTAGAGAAAAGGTTGGCCTTTTTAAAATCTCAATAATTTACCATATTATAAGAAAACTTAGGACATCTCAAATTCAAAGCCATTATCAATAATAAAAACTTAGGCAAACAAGGCATAGACAGAAATTCTTAGTTTGTTAAAGAGCATTTACAAAAGCCCTACAGCTATCAAGCTCAGTGGTGAATTATTACATTCTTATTCCTAAAATCATAAATAAAGCTAGGATATGTTCTACCACTTCTATTCAGTCTGGTACTGGAGGTTCCTGCCAATAACTAGACATACACTGAAAACCACCAAAGATGGGCTGAGTGGTTTTGCCGCCTGCTGCGCAAGCACAAGGATCTGAGTTCGATCCCCATTACCAAAAAAAAAAAAAGAAAACCACCAAAGATAGCTAAGAAAAATTAGAGACCTAAATAAATGGAGAGATTGTACTATTGTCTTCGATAAGGATCAATACAATTAAGATGTTAAGTTTCTCAAACTGATCTGCAGATTCAAAGTAAACCTAATCGTAATTCTAACCAATTCTGTTCAGTACTGGAGACTAAACCCAGTGCTTTCACACTGAGCTACTTCTCCCACCTTTCTTATTTTGAGACAGTGTCAAGCTAAATAGTTAAGTTGCCCAGGCTGAGCTGGAACTTGTCATCCTCCTGCCTGAGTCTCCCTCAGAGTGCTGTTATTACAAGTGCATGCCACCACACCTGTCTTCTGAAAGATTTTTAAAGAAAAAACCAAACTCATTCTAAAATGAAATATAAAAATAACACTGGCAGATTTACATTACCCGATACAACAATATATTGAAAATCTATAGTAATCAAGACATTGTTGTACTGATGTGAAGACAGTTACCAACAGAAGAGAATCCAAAAATAGACCTATAAATACAGAGCCAATGGAATTTCAACAAAGGGATCAAGGCAATTCAATTAAAATGGTACTACAGCAACTGATGGATAAACATACAAAAAATTAAATCTAGACCCTTATCTTACATATCACACATCTGACTGAGATATAAACCTGAATGTAAAAGCTAAAACTATAAAGATTCTAGAAAAAAATGTACACAGAAAATCTTCACCAACTAGGGTAAGAGGTTTCTTCATATACAACATAGACTAAATGAGATAAAATTGATAAATTCAACTTTATCATAATTACAAACTTCTGAACCTCAAAAGATAGTTAGAAAATTAAAATTCAAGATACAACCTGGGAGAAAAATATTCACAACACACATATTTAAAAAAGAATTTGTTGGGCCAGGGATTCAGCTCAGTGGTTCCAGCGCCTGCCTCGCAAGTGCAAGGTCCCAAGTTCCATCCCTGGTACCAAAAAAAAAAAAAGAATTTGTTTAAAAGGAAATGGTTAATTTTTTTTTTTTTTTTAAGAAAGACTGTTTAGGGGCTGGCAATGTAGCTCATTGGTGTAACACTTGCCTAGCATGCATGAGGCCCTGGATATGATTCTAAGCACCGTGTGTGTGTGTGTGTGTGTGTGTGTGTGTGTGTGTGTGTGTGTGTGTGACTTGCTTCCAGAATATATTATGATGCGGGCAGATATTTCACAATAAGATATATAAATAGACAATAAACATATGAAAAGATGTTACAATAAACATCAGTCATTAGAGAAACACACACTATAATTGAGAACCATGAGCACCCAAGAAAGTAACTAAAATTCAACGTTGGTAAGGGTACGGAATAATTCTAACACTCATACATTCCTGGGAAGGTAAAAATATTCAACTACTTAGAAAAGCTGGCCGTTTTTTATGAAGTTAAACATATACCTACTCTATGAGCCAGCAATTCCACTCTAGGTAATTAGCCCCCAAAAAGAAAACATCATGTCCACAAAAAGATTTGCGCATAAATGTTCACAGACCTTTTATTCATAGTAGTCAAAACTGGAAACAACACAAACATCCATCAATAAACACTGAACAGACATGAATGGACAAGCAATTGTGCTTTATTCACACAATATACTACTACTACTCAGCAATGACAATAACTGTTAAGACTTTGTAACAAGGATGAACTCTCAGAGTGAAAGAAACTAGACTAAGAAAATTCAAAGTACATACTATTTACATAAAATTCTAGAACAGACAAATTACCATAGAACTCAAATCTATGGTAGCCTGTGAAGAGAGAGAATAACAAATTGCAGAAAGTTACCAGGGAATTTCCTGGAGTGATGGCAACATTATAGACAACTGGACTGGAGTCCTGGGTATACAATTTTCAAACCTCAACTGACCATTTAGAATCTGTTCATTTCATTACATGTAAAGTTCATCTAAATCTTTTAAAAGAAGGGAAAAAATGAATTATTAACACAATAGTTTTTCCTCTTTTATCTCAAAAAAAATCTTGTAAATCATAACATAGCACTAGAATTGGCTCAAAAAGCTTTAGGAAAAAGGTTAATCTTAAGTGGTTAGCAACTTCCAAATTTAAACTTCAAACACCTTCCATGCGAAATAAAAAAAATCTGTTCTAATAACACATTTTGTGTAAGCACTTAGGTTTTCCACAAAATAGTTCAAAAATATCAAGAATATCTAGGGCCGGGGATTTAGCTCAGTGGTTTCACCACCTGTTGCGCAAGCAAGCACAAGAACCTGAGTTCCATCCCCAGTACCAAAAAAAAAAAAAAAAAAAAATATCTAGAGGGTCTACAAATTCAACCCACTATAGAGCCAGATGAAAAATAATTGTAAGGAATCAGACAAGAAATAAAGAAAAAAACACAAAAACATTCTCAAGCCATGCATCCAGTCATTTTAATAATTTGTGGCTTAATCCTACCAGAAATTCTCTAAATTGTTCTTTCATAAAATGAGTCTGAAGGATACAGCCAAATTTCTTCCCATTAGTGCTCTCCATATTGCTCCTGGCCTGATTTCTGTAGCACTATCAACCCAAACTCCATATCCTCTTGGAACACACCAGAGCAACTTCACAAAATACCAACCGAAGGCTGAGCAAAACTGCAGTCAGCTAACTGATTCAGGCTTCTATACCCTACCTGCACTTCAATGTGTGCTGGCATGCTTATCACCCTGGCTATCCACCCCTGATCCCCCATAAATGACCCTCTTCTCCTTCTCCACTGTCTTTCCCTAATAAATCTCTAACCTTCAGAAACTTCCTCTCATTCCTGAAGTATAACTTTTCCCTGGCCTTGTGGAGCCCAAATAGCTGATTCTCCCACCTTCAGTGGACACTAACCTGAATCCGTGACCACTTCAAATACTTGAGCATTTTATCAAAAGTTCTGTTTTCTTTAGGATCAAGCCATCAAACTGTCACTCTCTATTCTTCCCAGTCTCTCAGTTACTCCATTCATTGAGGATATGGGGCCAATTTATAAAATTTCTATACATCCATCTCCGATGACGCCTCATGGCAGACTCCCAATGTCCTTGAAACCAATCCACTTGCCCTTTAATGTTCCTTCAATTCCTCAACTCCAACAACCTTCATTCATACCCAAACAATCCATTCTAGGGACTGCAGCAATATGCAAAGACTTGAACCGTAAAACCAAAGTCTTGAACTGTAAAATCTCAATCGCTCACAGCTCTTCAGCTGGTTCATTATTTCTGCAACAGCTGTTCTCTGAGCTCATACCATCCCCAGTATCTGTAATCCTCTTACTTCTCCTATTCTTTAATACCAATCATTTCCTCACGTTCTTCTCACAGGCCCCACTTCATTACTTTTCTACCATCAGTACCCTCATCTTTCTCCCACTACTCTGTATCAGACATACTCACCTGAATTCAGAAAACAACTGATCTTGAACTAACACCCCTATTCTGTCTTCTCTGGTGCCATAACTGAAGGCTGAATAATCCTGAATGAAGCTACTTCCACAAATTAGTTACTGTATTACAAAATGATGCATCTATTATCAACAAATAAATTAATATTTATAAATTGTTGACAGTTTGGAGCCCTGTGATCTAAATCTCTACAAATACCTACTGGCCACCAAAATAAACTAAATTTAAAATTCAATACTCTAAGCTTGAGATTGAAGTTAGAATACAATCATTAAACAGGGTTGTTGTTTCCTGACTACAGGTTTTGAAAACATTTGTTTTAAAAGAGACATTTCTTTATTAGTATTCCCAGTATGAAAGGGTTTGAACTTCAAAGGAACCATTCAAATTATATTCAGATTTTCACATATCAAATTTGGGAACACAGTCTATTCTGTTGTAAGAGATGTTCCTCTAACACTGATTAGCTTGTAAGTGGTCAGTAAGTAATAGTGCCAGTATAACATGGGAGTTCTGTCAGTTCACATATGAATTTTTCCAGACAAGAGGAATTGGAAGTGCAGGAAAAGAAAGGAAGAAAAGGAAAAGACCCTCACTTGGCTCAACTACTGCCAAGCAAGAGCCCTTTCAGGTTTATTGCAAGAGTTCTAAAAATGATCATTTGCACTCATTGTCTCTCCTCAGAGGTGTGGTTCCAGCACTCCAGAAAGCTGCACTTCCTTCTGTGCCCACCGCTATGGCCGCCCCACTGGCTTACAAAGTTACTTTCATTTGCACTGTGATTTGCAGGCCTGTGATTTCCATTTTCTTAGATTTTTAAATTAATTTTATTGGTACACCTCTGGTATACAATACAATGACATTCATCATTGGAAATTTGTACTTCAACATAGTCTATCTTGCTTATTTTTTTCCCCATTCCCCTGCCCTCCCTTCAACACCTCCACCCCTCCCTATTTACAAAGACTTTGTTTCCATTTTCTCATATTAATTCCATTAATTTATGGAAACTTTACTTTGGGGGGGGCGGGAATCAAACTCAGGACCTTGCACTTGCGAGGCAGGTGGCTCCATTTTCTTTTCCTCTCCTCCCCTCCCCTGCCCTCTTCTTTTCTTTTCTGGTACCGGGGATTGAACTCAGGTCCTTGCGGTAGCAAGGCAGGCAGCATAACCACTGAGCTAAATCCCCGGCCCTTGAGGCTCCATTTTCTTAGATTTTAATAACTTTAACTCTCTTCACTTAGTGTTTTGACTAGACTACCCAAGTTATAAGGTACCAATTATGCTTTTGTTAGTACTCTGGTTTAAAAACTGCAGAGGTCTTGAGTGGTCTGCCTTTAACCTCATTTTTCCCATAAATCCTGTTATTTTTAGTGAATAAGCAATCCTGAAGTTTTTAGGAGTGCATTTGATATTATTACAGAAATGCTTTAATTCTTTAAACATAACACTAAATGTTGGGCAGCATATGGCAAGCATACTATATTCAGAAATACACTATTTACTTATTTTTTTCTTGGCAACACTGGGGATTGAACCTACGGAAGGTCTACCACTGAGCCAGATCCTCAGCCCTCTGTTTTTATTTTGTGACAGTCTTGCTAAGCTGCCCATGCTATCCTCCCACCTCAGCCTTCAGAGCAGCTGGGAATACAGGCATTAGCTACACATCCAGCTATTTACACTCTATGACTTAGCAATTACACTAAAAATCCATTATAGGGAAATCAAACAGACACTAACTTCCTACAAAATGACATTAATTAAAGTAATTAAGGAAAATAATTAAGGGTCAGGGCCATAGCTCAGCGGCACAGTGCCTGCCTGTTAAGTGTGAGGCCCTGAGTTCGATTCCTGATACCCTCCCCCCAAAAAAAGAAGAAAAATGAAAAAAAAAATTAAAACTCAACAAAATAAATAAATTACCAGCAACAAAGCTCCTGCCTGGTAAGCGTGAGGCCCTAGGTTCAATTCCTGATACCAAAAAAAAAGAAGAAAAAAATAAAACTCAACAAAATAAATTATCAGCAATAAAGCAGCAATTAATAAACTATAATACACTCATGACAGAGAACAATAATTTTCAACATTTTCTCTTTCTTTACAGAAGGAGAAAGAGGCAATATCCCCACCAAGCAATTACACCCTTTCCATCAAGTTTATGTAACATGCTGGGCACCCCTCTGCTAGACAGGTTTTAATGACCAAAATAAGTGCTGAAAAAAAGCCACTAAAGCCACTAGAGGAGCTGTCACAAATAAATAATGAATTGAGTTTTGCCTAGTGTGTAACATTAAATGAAAATAGGCAAGTACAAACTACATACAACACATCTTCAAAAATGTCTAGTACCTAAAATAGTTCATGCATAATTCAGGCGTTCAATAAATGTCTAGTGAATTAAAGTTAAATATTTATGTTGTATTTTAAAAAAAAGGAATACCAAAAAGTATTAAGAGTAGTTAATTAAAACTAATGGCTTCCCCGGCCCATCGCATGCTTTTTTGATATTTAGGAATAAACTATGAACTGCAGCAAATGAAAGCAAAGTAAAGGTTCTCAGCTCAATGAAATTTAGAAAAACTTCTGCAGTTCAGTTCATGGCAGACTTGCGTTCTTCATGCACTATTATGGTATGCACTGGTAGAAAAGCACACAAGACATATCTGCAAGAATCTCTTTGTGCATTTCACTGCTGTCCTAGGGCACTGGGGTCTCTGTGGTCATTTTAGATTTGTGTTTGGATGTTGCACAAATAACTATGAAATGTCAAATGCAAGTGTCTAAAGAAATAAGACTTTAATTTTCCTTTTCATTTAAAGTTAGGACAGGAGGTGGCTAATCTCACTTCCACTTAACAATATTCAAACAGAAAAGGACAATAAACCATGAATATTTTGATTTACATATTTTTCCTTATATTTCTGATGTTTGCTTATTATCGTAAAACTATTGTACTTTCAAAAGATCATCTTTGTTAAGTATTGACTTATCCTAGATCTATGTATAATTCAGACTTAATTTTGTATTGGCTTTAATGAAACTTTAAAACCATCTTATTTTAGAGTGATTAATCAAATAAAATAGTTTATGTATTAGCTAGCTTAAGTGAAATATCTCTTAAGATTGTCTTTCCTCTAACCAAAATAGGGCATAGTTTAGTTTGAATGGGAAAGGGAATAATTGGTTTTTTAAATTCTGTGCCTATTTCTAGAAGAAGATTTGAAGTGACTTTTTACATTATGCTGTGAAGAGTAGATAATGTTTATGGAACATAGTCTTAAACAGTTTGGGAGTAAGTTTTAGTCTGAAAAATAGATGTTTATGCTGAGTTATGTTAAGTGAGTTATTTTTATTTGTGATATACAAAAGCTGGAAGATAAAAATTGATGAAGTGGTTTTTCTAAAAATATGAAAAATAAGTATGAGAATTGACTATATTAAGTGAAAAAAATGAACTTTAGAGTAAATGTGATATTTTGATATATTTGTAAAGGTTATTTCTCCAGTAATTATTTTGGTCTTATGTGAAATCACTTAAATTTAATTTTTGCTTAAAGTTTTATTACTTTACCTTGGACGGCATTTTAATGCCTGGAGAAAAACTGTAAGTAAACTCTTTTAAGTGATTCTGTCTACAGTAGTTTTATAAGTTCTTGCTGCCTTTCTTAGTTGTCAAGCACAGCCAAAAAAGAACCCCAGAATACCTGTTAATAAGTTCACCTTGTAGTTACAAGAATTGAAACCTTTGAAACAGATAAGTTGTTTCTGGATTCATTACAGTGGTACAGCAATAGCTTTGTCTTTTTCCTTCAGTGTTAATAAAAGGGGGTGAGGACTGATTTTTAACCTATCTTGGGTGTAACTGTCATAAATAAAAGATTTCTAGTGGAAAAACAAAAAACAAAAAACAAAAAAACTAGTGGCTTATGGGTGGTTTTTACTGTATGGTTTTATTCTTTTTCTTCTCATAAATTTTCCATGAAGTATAACCAGAAAAAAAAAATGTGCTTTCAAACACATGTTTAAAGAAATATGCATACAGTTTGCAGCAATTCACTAAAACAAAAATTAAATTACTGCCCCCAAAAATCCATGAAGCCTGATAAGGGCTGGAGAAAAACCTCACTCTCTTAAAAAAATATAAAACTCAATTTTAAAAAAACCACATCTTCTAAAGACGTTATCTTTTGTATACCAAAGTTAATACTAGTAATGGTAAATTATTAGTGACTGAAACCTTATCCCTCCAATTTTCCCTTAAAACATTCAGATACATTTTTTTTAAAGCAAAATTTTGACCTGAAAAGAGAGATTTAAAAAGGCAAACTTAAGAAAGAATCTCCACATGCAACACTGACAAATGAAGCCGAAATGAGAAGATAATTTTTGGATTCCCGTGCTCACTATTCAGAATGAGAGTGACATAGAAACCCTTAAAATGACAGGAAACGGAATGAAGATACAGTTTTGGAGGGAACAGGAAGAAGGCAAAAAAATTATATTTTCAGACAAATCCTGATGGTATGCAAAGAAAAGATTCTTAGACGGCCTCAGAAAACACACCAATTAAGTATTCTTCCCCAAACAAAATTACTCCAAACCATACTGAGGTAAATAAAACTTCTGCTTTCAACAGGGAACAAAGATTCATTTTATAAAGAGACGAAGTTTGTATCATGATGAAGGTATAATAATCACGAATCTTTATTGCTCTAAATCAAAATGTAAAGCCTATAAAACATGGTAAAAATATAAAGGGAACCTAATGTTAAGCACAACTATGGTTCAAAACTAGCACATAGAGGAAGTTATTTATACCCATAATTAATATGATAATAATGAATACACACATCAACATGGTAATCTACAGGAAATGCGCCTTCTTCCAATCAACCATAAGATAATAATAAAAAGTAATCAGCTATAAGGAAAGCACATCAGTTTCTTAAAGCAGAAAATGTGTAGGCCACAACCTGACCATGGGGCAATGGAAAGGAGGCAGGTAGACAGGAAAAATTTAGCATCTGGAGTCTGAAGTACCATCTATCTCAAAGAATAACCTATACTCTTAATCCTAACAGATTTCAAATACATAAAGAAAAACAAGAATATGAGGGGAAAGAATTGGAAAATTATTTACCAAAAATTGGCGATGCACATTTAAATAATGTATAACATTTTATTTCACGGTCTTGTGTATTTTCTGAAGTCTGTAACGAAAATGCTTTACCTTGACAATCAGTAAATAAAATAAACAATTTTGAATAAATTTATTTTTTGAAGAGAGGAAATCTACAGAGAATAGCATACTTTATTCCTGAATTTCATCTTTTTTCCTTCTTCATCATATGTTCAAAAAAATTATCTTTAAAAAAAGTAAAAGACAAGTGAGGAGAAGATACAAATAATTACTCCTTTCTAACTGTTACTAATTATTAGTGTTTTTATTAGTGCTCTGAGTGTATCAACAGCACTCAAATACAGACTGAAAACGGGGGCAACGGACAGTAAGAGTTAATACCAGGGACTGGTGTGACAGGCATCACAGGAGTAAAATGGACAATGAGGGTTGGTTAGAGAGGCAGTGAGGGGAACAACTTACTCAGTAATGATTTACTGAGCCAGTGAGTTCTATAGCAAGTCAGGGGTAATAAACTCCTGATGAGACCAAGAAACAGAGCCTGGTTATAGTAAGAATAAGAGTGACTAGAAAAAAGGCTGAGAAGAGGATCAAATCTAAGGTGGTCACTCCAATGAGTGCTTCAATTGGAAAGATTCTTGGAAACTAGAACCAGTATGGAACAAGCAGTATTAGCTGAGAGAAAATCAGTGTAGGTTCTGATATCCCTTTGGGTTAAAAGGAGGGAAAACATGAAAACCAGAGTCAGGGGCTAAAGTCACTGAAGATCATTTTCTAGAGTCTGGTTACTAAGGTCATATAGTAAATTATCATATAAATCAAGAGAAGAGGATGCTGAGTCACTACCTTGGGACAAAACAATCAAAAAAGGAAAGATAAAATGTTTATGAGCCAGTTCTTCCATGAACAATACAAAATAGAAATTAAGAAAATTATTCCATTTACAATAGCATCCAAAAAAAAAGACTTAGGAATAAATATGTAACCAAAAAAATGAAATGCATGTACCCTGAAAGTTATAAAACATTATTTAAAGAACTACAGAAGTCAAATAAATAGAAAGCATCCCAAATTCATAGACAGGAAGACTTAATATTGTTAACATAGCAATAATATCCAAAGTGATTTACACTATCAAAATTCTGTACTTTTTGCAGAAATGGAAAAGTAGATCCTCAAATTAACATGGAATTACAAAGCAGCCCTAAACAGCAAAAATAATCTTTAAAAAGAATATAGTTGAGGGACTGACACTGCCCAGGCTCAGAAGTCACTACAAATCTACTTTAATCAAAACACTATGGTACTGACATGACAGGCATATAGACCAGTAGAACAGAATTGAGACTACAGAAATAAAGTCCTATTTTTCTGACTAATCAAGTTTTGACAAGGGTACCAAGATCAGTTAAGAGAGAGAGAATAGTCACTTTAACATGGTGCATCTGAGACAACTGGATATCCACATGCAAAAAGAATGAAATTAGATGCTTATCTCATACTATATTCAATCAAAGTGATGAACAACCTAAATATAAGGTGCAAACCATAAAATTCTTAGAAGAAAACACAGGAATAAATCTTCATGACCTTGGATTTGACAATCCATTCTTAGGACACCAAAAATATGAACAAAAGATTGGAAAAAAGTAGGTAAGATGGTGTTGTGGTTATACCTAGATGTCCCTCCAAAGCCTCATGAGGTCATATGTGGGGCTTTTCAGAGGTGGCTGGATCTAGGGTGTGTGACGCTGGATTAAGGATGTGATGCTAGGATTAATAGTGCAATGCTGGGATTAAGGGTACCCCACCCTGGATATGAATGCAATGGAATTTCTGGTTGAAATGTAAGAGACGAAAGAAGGCTGCTGCCCTCACTTGATACTTCTCTTGCTACTTGGCCTGCTGCTGCTGCTGCCGCCATTGCCTTGCTGTCTTCTGGCTACCCTCATTGTCATGGACTGTTTCTTTTCTGTGATGCTCCCTGCCATGCCACCCAGCCTTGGAGCCAGCTGACTATGGAGTGAAACCTCTACAAACTGCAAGCTGAAATAAACCTTTCCTTCTTTAACTTTGGATGTTGGGCATTTTGTCTCAGCAATGAAAAAAGTAACCAAGACAAGTGGACTTCATAAAAAATTTAAAATTCTGCACAATAAAAACTGTTATAAAGAATATGAAAGAGCCTAGAAAAAAAAAGAACCAACAAAATGGAAGAAAGGAAATATTTGCAAATCAAATTCTGATCAGAGTCTAGTGTCTGGAATATATAAAGAAATCTTACAATTCACCCACAAAAGACACCCAACCCAATTTAAAAATGGGCAAGGGACTTGAGTAGATATTTCTCCAAAGAAAATATACAAATGAAAAATACATGAAAAAGATGCTCAACCCTATCTGTCATTAGGGAAAGGCAAATCAAAACCAAAACGAAGTATCACTTTATACCTACTAGTATAGACATAATCAAAAATGCAGAAAATAACAAGTACTGATAAGGACACTGAGAAACTGGAGCCCTTATACATTCTGGTAAGAATACAGAATAGGTCAGTCATTGCACAAAATATTTTGGTGTTGCTTAAAAAAGTTAAACAGAATATTACTATCTGATCCAGAATTCCATTTTAGATATACATACAAATTGAAAACAGGTACTCAAGTACAACTATTTTTGTGTACAGAGCAGCATTACTCATAATAGCCAAAATATGCACATAGCCCAAATGTCTGTGAACAGGTGAATAAAGAAAGTGTGGTATAAATACAAAATGAAATATTATTTAGCTATTAAAAAATGAAGTATTGATAATACAATGCAGATCAATTTTCAGAACACTGTACTGTTCTAAATAAAAGTACCCACACAAGAAAGGTCACCTAGGGGCCGGGGATTTAGCTGAGTGGTTCCGCTACCTGCTCTGCAAGTGCAAGGACCCAAGTTCGATCCCTGGTACCAAAAAAAAAAAAAGAAAGAAAAAAGAAAGGTCACCTACTCTATGAATCCACTTACACAAAATATCCAGAATAGACAATTCCATAAAGACAGAACACAGTTGCCAGGACTGAGGGGAGAGAAAAATGAAAAGAAATTGTTTAAGAGAAATAATGGGTTTTAAGGAATAATGGTGTAATGGAAATATTTTAGAACTAGATAGAAGTGGTATAGTATTTGCACAATATAGTAAGTGGTTAATTTTACATTATATAAATTTCACTTCAACAAATATTATTTTTTAAAAAACCAGATGGTGTGGTGCACACCTGTAGTTCCAGCAATCTGGGAGGCTGAGGCAGGAGGACTGCAGAGGATTGGTTGAGCCTTGGTGTTGGAGGCCAGTCATAAAACAGAATGAGATGCAGTCTTTAAAAGGGGGAGGGGGGCTGGTCTCTGTGCCATAAGGGGAAAGGAGTATAACAAAAATGGCTTCCAGTGACTGGAAAGGATTATAAGGAAATTACCAAAAGAGAAAATTGGTTTCAGTGAACCTAAAGAGATTTTTTTTTTAATTTTTTTAAAGCACTATGAAAAGAGTCAGAGAAGACTTTCAAACAGAAGTGGACTTACACAAGCAAAACTGAAAAGAAGGCCAACAGAAAAAAAGGATGAAGCACATAAAGTCAGTAGAGTGGAAAGGGCTCTGCTGGAAGGTGGGAAAAAATGATAGCTGACAGTTATACATTAAATAAGTAGCACTGTGTCACTAGGATGCATAGAATATTTTTATTCTGGCAGGATGAAAAACACTTCAGTTGTTTAATTACCAGACTTAAATTTATCACTGCCAATTCAGCAAAGTAGCATTTTGCTCTATTGTTAGTAAGTATGACATGTGTTCATAATTTGATCGATTGATTTACTGATTACTGACTATGGTACTGGAAGTTGAACTCAAGGGCCTTTGCACTGAGCCACATCCCCAGCCCTTCTTTGTTTTTGAGACAGTTTCACTAAGTCACTAAGTTGCCCAGGCTGGGCTCAAACTTGCAATCCTCCTGCCTCAGCGTCCCAGAGTGCTGGAATTACAGGCAGGAGTCATCATGCCCACTCATAATTTTATTTTTAAACAATGCAAATCCCACAATGAAAAACTAAAGTTATTCCTGCAAAACTCTGAAGACTCATCAGGAAAAATCCATTTTCCCTAGTCTCAAGTCCAAATTTAATTCAAAACCTGGGTTCTTCACGACCTGGCCTTTCTAGCTCAAGTTGTAATAATTCAATAGTTTAAAAAATTTTCCAAGTGTTTAAAAAATTTAACTATTGTTTTTCTAAGGTTGCAATTATGGTTGATTATTGCCAAATCAGCAAATCATCTCGCCTTATAAAAAAGTCACTTTTATAGCACTTAGCAAAATGTATTTCAGGAAGTTGTTCACATGTGTGTCTCCTCATTTACTACCTCTCACACATCACACACAGGACTAGGGCCTCATTGTATTTGAATAACTACAATTCAAATATATGCGTGTATGTATGACCCATGGATGGCTAGCTTTATGCAAAGATGGATTTCAAAGAAAATGATTTTTTTTTTGGTACCAGGGATCGAACTCAGGACCTTGCACTTGCGAGGCAGGTGGTGGAACCACTAAGCTAAATCCCCAGCCCTAAAGAAAATTATATTTTAAAGAAAAAGTCAGAAATCAGTTAAGACAAGAAAATAATAAGTAATGTGGAGACAGAACTATAGCAGAGTTCAAGGTTCCAACTTCTCTTCCTTGTTTCTCTATTAAGTACTGTAGCTAAGTGACCTTTCCCAATCAATTACTTAATCACCCTCTGTAGACATCAATTTTCTCAACTATGAGGCAAAAGAGCCAAGTTGATGTTAATGTCCCTCCTCGGCCACAAAATTCTAATTTTCTATGATATCATCGTGGTTTCCAAATGTCAACCAAAACACAATTATCCTATGATATCATTCAGTTTATTACACATGCCAGTCAAAACTTTAAAAATGCATTTAGTCAAGATATTTTAGGTTCAGTGGTATGTAACCATTAACGAGAGGGGGAAAAAAATCATATAAATTGTATTAAACCACTGAATATACTTTAAAAGATGCTAAAAGAAAATAAGGAATTCTTATTTCAAATATTTCTAATTTATAGAAATAAGCATAAATAAAATAGCAGTTTATTCATCAGAATCTAATAAATCAGGCTATACAGTCAGACTACACCTAGAAAATTGGCTGAGACCTAATATTTAACTACATTAAGGCAAGGAATTACAAATGCTAGACTACAGGAAAGGATTTTCATCACAATTTAAAAATGTACCTACATCTTCAAGCCTCAAAGCTGCTTAATTATCTTGCAAATGACCTAAGATTTTTTCATGCACTACTCTGCCACACTCAGCATTTTCTTTAGACATTTCTCCTACAACCTTAAGTGTCTTGATCTACTGAGAGTAGATATTTGCACATAGAGAATATAAGGACTAAAAAGAGTTCTTAAGAGAAAGGAGACACTCATGATCAACTACAGTGTGGATACACCCACTCTACATGCCTTTTCTTTCAGGCTGGGTCCTCTGCTAAGGAAAAGCTGGCAGGCCCATCCTTTCAGTCCTGAGAAGAGGTTTGGGAATCAGCTGCAAGGAGACATGGAAAGGACTCTCCTAATCCTCCAGAGGAAAAGCCAGGCATCTGTGCTCTGTGAGCACGTTTCCCCACACTGTCACTTCAAGAAGAAAATATATGTGATCAAAATCAATAGTCCTCTTAAAAATAATTCACTAGAGTTGCTAACAGCACTGCCCTGATAGACCAAGCTATGAGGTGCAAGATCCATTTACTATGTGATCTTCTTCCCAATCCTCCAGAGATTCCACCTCAGAACTTATCTTTGACAACAATTCTGGATCTCTGAAATTGAAAAGCCAAAGCTATCCATCACAAAACCTGTGCTCAGATTTGCTTCCACTAGTACCTTTGGAAGAAGGTGTGTAGAATTAGGAAAGAGAATGGTCATACATGACTTTAAATGGGTGACTCAGATAAATCCACAGTCACACTCCTCCAACTGAAAATACAGTAGCAGATGGCCTATATTTATTTATTTTTATATATATACATATATATATATATATGTATATATATATTTTTTTGTACCGGGGATCAAACTCAGGACCTTGCGCTTGCCAGGCAGGTGCGGCGTCACTGAGTCACATTCCCAGCCCTGGCTAATAATTTTTAAAGAGAGGTAGACATAACACAGGGTCAGGGAACAAGACTTCATAAACAATGAATATACATGTCACCTTAAAAAATTTATGAAAGAAAAAAAAATTCATGAAAGAATTTCCTCAAGGATGTAATGTATACCCAAGTATGGTGGTGCATGCCTGTAATCCTAGCACTCTGGAAAGCTGAGGAGGCAAGAAGATCTCAAGATCAAGCCCAGCCTGCATAACTTTGTGATTCAGTGAGATTCTGTCTCAAGATAAAAGATGAAAAAGAGCTGGGAATGCAGCTCACTACAAAAGACTTGAGTTCAATCCCCAGTACTAAAAAAAAAAAAAAAAAAAAGATTTGACTAGCTTATACATGTACCACAGGTACAGCTCTGTAACAGACGGAGTAATTTACTCACAGTGTGACATCATGAATATTATTCAACTTCTTTCACAGCCAACTCCTAAGAGGAGCATACTCTACTTCACCTACCCTAAGAGGACACCAGTAACTTAAGAGTTGGAGAACTCACAAATATCACTTCTCCCCACCAGCAACAGGATGCATTGCAAAGTGCTATGTTGGGAATACAGTTTCAAGGCTACCTGAATTCTTTTCGGAGGCAAATCACTTTGCTTTCTTCCAGATGTTAGTTCCAAGATGGCAGGCATCTTTATTTGCTTTATTCACCAAAAATATGCCCCAACCCCCTAAAATAAGATCCTGTACACACAAGAACAACTGTTCAAAAAGTGAATAAATGATGCTACTTATTGAAGGCAATTAACTAACCAGATAATAGCTAAATGACCTAATATGCTGTGATTTTGGTTTTTAATCCATAAATGGGCAAATCACCACTGACTAAATTGTTTTTAGGATTATATGTATTGTTTTTAGGATTTTCATATGTATCATAGTATCTGTGCTGATAGCAATCATGATGTACAATGAAAAACATCCTATTTTACACATGAAGAAATGAACACTCAGAAACATTACATGTCTATCCACACGGAGAAGACAGAAAACTCAATTATGCAGATTCCAAATCCAATACTGTTCTACACTATATTACCTACTACATGCCCATAAGTATCTGTATCCAAACACATATAGAAACCTTAAACACGTTTCTTTAGATTAGACTGTTTTCTCTTTTAACATATAATCTAATAAGTTAAACAACTTGAGGGAAGATGTAAACAATAAAAATAATTCTTGGTCATATCTACTTCCAGACAAGATAAAAATAACAGGGAGCAGAATAATCCTATCATCTAAAATAATCAAAAAACAAACAAAATGTATTAAACAATTGTTTAAAACACAACAACAAAGAGTGAACCCTGAAAGAAGAGACTGTAACCAGTGAGTTCTACTACTGCAGTGCAGAGTATTGAGAAGACAAAGATGAAAGCCCAGAAAGATAAAGACAACCAGAGTAAGCAGCACAAATTACCAGAATGGACAGCTGAACAGAGAAAGGCTCAAGATTTGCAGGGGATTGACTTCCAGTTACTCAGCTGAGTACTGGTCAGCACATGCATGTAAGGAAAGAACACAAGAATAAACCAGTATAAAAGGCAACAGTGCCTAGCACTCACATAGGTTTGCAACCATTCTACCAGCCAGAATGGAAGACAAGACTGGACCAAACTATTTCCGAGTGACTTAAGTGCACCCTGGAACAAAACCCAAGAATATTTATAGGAATACAAAAATATTCAGCTCCCTAAAAAGTAAAATTCATAATGCCTGCCATCCAGTAAAAAAAAAAAATCACAAGACATGCAAAGAAACAACAACAACAATATATATATATATAGATATACAGATAGGTAAATCAACTGAAATCAACCCAGAACAGGCATAGATGTTAGAATTAACAAAGACACATAAATAACAAACATAACTGAATTCTGTATGTTCAAAAAGTAGAAATATGGGACCAGGGATTTAGCTCAGTGGTTTCGCCGCCTGCTGTGCAAGCACAAGGACCCGAGTTCGATCCCCAGTACCAAAAAAAAAAAAGTAGAAATATGGAAAGTATAAAAAGATCCAAATCAAATTTCTAAAGATGAAAACGACAACATATTAGACAAGAAAATGCATTGGATAGGATTAACAGCTGGTTAGGCACTTCAGGGGAAAAAAAGACTGGAAACTTTATTCTCCAGTTTTTAATTATTGCAAAAATTTTTGTCAGAATCGTTTTTTAATATTTCACATTCTTCACTTGTACTATGGACCAACAGTCTACTGAAAGATTGTTATGTGTCAGGCTATATGCTCAGTGCAGTGAAGGACAGACAGAAAGTGATGGGAAAGACAATACAGACAGGTCTGTTCACAGAGGGTATGGAGTTATAGAAGCCAACATGGGATGCACATTACCTAAGAGGGGTACAATAAGACACAGATTTAGGAAAAGTAGGCAACTTCAAAGGAAATAAATACTCAAAAATATTTAAACTTCCATTGATAAGCGTAAGTTTAGTTCAATTACCATTTTGGCTAATTTAGAACACAACAGGCAATGATCAAGAGCCCAATAAGGTACAGAGTAGGGAATCAAAAAATAAATCATTCATCTATTAATTTATTCAACTTTTACTGTACATTGACTATATGCCAAATACTGTTTTACGTGCTTGACATATGGAGTGGAACAACATCAGATCTCTACTCAAACAGAACTTTCCTACAGGGGAGACACACACACACACACACACACACACACACACACACAGATATCAGATACTTAAAAGTCATAAGGCAGAGTACACTGGTATCAACAAACAACAACAAACTTTTGACAAACTGGAAGAAGAGGGCCGGGGCTTTAGCGGTTTAGCCGGGGTTTCAGTGATTCTGCCATCTGCCTCACAAGCACAAGGTCCCGAGTTTGATGCCTGGTACCAAAAAAACCCCACAAAAAACAAAAAAAGACAAACTGGAAGACAAAGCTTTCTGAGAAAGTGACATTAAAGTTGAGATCTAGAAGGCTCCAGCCATGCGAAGATCTGTGAAAAGCATGTGAGGCAGAGCAAGCATCTAATGCAGACCCTTGGCTGAGAGAGCGTCTGGCACCAAGGGAACTAAGCAGATAGTACTGCAGGGAGGCAAGGATCAGAGAAGATCCAGGTAGCAAGAAAGTCTTTAAATGTATGTTTCTTTATAAATCAGTAAAACCTAAGCAGATTAAATATTTCATATTACTGTTCATTTCCTTGACTATAATAGTTATTGTAATTTTTTTTACAAGTCTACCTTTAAGATGCACATGCTGAAAAATTTTTATGAAATTTTATGTCTGGTTCATACAAACAAGAGATGGGGGGGCCGGGGATTTAGCTCAGTGGTTCTGTCACCTGCCTCGCAAGCGCAAGGACCCGAGTTCGATCCCCGGTACCAAAAAAAAAGAGATTGGGGATATTGAAAGCAAAGGGTGGAGTGGGGGGCTGGTAGAGATGAAACAAAACTGGCCTTGAGTTGGTGACTGCTGAAACCAAATGATGGATACATTTAGCTTCACTGTACTATTCTATTTTTGAATGTTTGAAAATTTCCATAATAAATATATTCAAAATCTAAAGGGGAATATTTATAAGTATAAATGCTCCCTTCATAGGATATCTTAGGGAGGTAAAATTATTCTGTGTGATACCACAGGAACACATGCCACTGTCCACTTTTCAAAGCCCGTAACTTTACAACACAGTTTATCTTGAAACTGTTTTTGAAAAAAAATTTTTTTAATTAAAATTGAAAAATTTTTTAAATGTTTAAAAATTCATGTAGATCAGAATGCAAAATGTGACAGATGCCAGTTGTTGTGGGACTCAGAGACACCTAAAAATCTTTTTATCAGGGGTCCCCAAAAGTCTAAGAACCCTGGCACAGAACCTTAGTACATGTGGTTATTCATGCCTTTGTCTAAGGAAAGGGCCCGAGACTGCACAGAAAAAGTTGAGAACCACCAAAATTTCTCCTTGGTAGTAACTTAAGATGCTGAAAGTGAACTGCTATTGCTGTTAACCTAAACGCATTATCTCACCCATCATATGGAACACCTACAAGAACGCTACTACACAGCCATTACCGCTAGTGACAATAAATACCACCAGTGAATTTTACAACTCTGAAAGCTGACAGTCATAAATAGACTAAAAAAAAGAAAAGAAAAAAGAAAAATGGCAAGTCATATCTAAGTTCCTGTTACAAGAGTATTTTTTGACAATCCCATCTGGTTTAATCTAAAATATAGCCTTATTTTCATGCCACTAAGGGAAAAAAAGTTGTCAAATAGCTGATGACTCACCACTGATTATAAAGTAATTCCAATTTCAGAGATGTTCAACTGTGGAAAAACTATATAACCAACTATGTACACCATTCAAAACGTAAATTTAGCCGGGGATTTAGCTCAGTGGTTTCGCTGCCTGCTGCGCAAGCGCAAGGACCTGAGTTCGATCCCTGGTACCAAAAAAAATAAATAAAATAAAAATTAAAAATAAAAAAAGGTAAATTTAGCAGAATGCCATCTCAGATCAACTGACATTGTTCAGGATACATCTAGGAATCTGTATTTTGTTTAAGTTCCTCCTTTGATTCTCCTTTAGGACAAAGGGTGCTGCTAATCTTCACATACAGCACAGTAGAGAAAGCATGTACTTTGGAGTCACATCACCCATACATCTGACACTTCCAGAAAATTCTGTAACTTTCCAGAGCCTCAAACGTGCTTGCTAAAAAAGAAAAAAAAAGAAATCCCCAGTGCCGAAATTTAAAAAAAAAAGGAAAAATGTCAATGCTACCTATTTCCTACAGTTGCTGAACTCGAAAAGAACACATGAACATGAAGTACCTGGAACACAGCAAGTTGTGTCCATCCTCATCTCTAAACACAGGTGATCCCTACAGACCTATGTGCTTTCTATCCCAGCTTCATACTGATGGAGGATGAGAGTGGGATCTATGAAATTCACTCAGCACTGTCATTGCTCGGAACAAAAAAATTAACCATTCAATAAGTTTATAATGTAATTCAGCAATATTCACACATTTGTCTTGGTACATGTTTTAAAAGTTACTACATGAATGAAATCTATTTAACAATATTTTGATTTGAAAATATATACTTGATTTACATCAACAAGGATAACACAAAAAGTATACTTTTAATATAATTTCAGAGTAGCTAATGGTTCTTTTTATCTGTAAGTTTTTAAGAAGTACAGCCGGCAAGACTTTTCAGAATAAGTGCATCAAAACCATAGAAATAATGCCGTAGAACTTCTCAATTCTGAGTGCTTGAATATATATCCATATTTTATTTGTTCCTAAAAGTAAGCCTTAAAATACAAATAGCATTTTAGGCAATACCTTCAGAACTGATTTGTCAGTTCAGGATGTGACTCACAGGAGACAGATTTAGCCATAATTGCATACAATTCTCTCCACATGTGTACAAAAAAAACACACCACAAACAAACAAACAAAAAACTCTGCCAAACCTCAAACCCACAATTACACAATGTCTCAGCCCCACTCTCCCAATGAGGAACACATGGACTCAAATTAATGCTGCGTCAACACCGCCAACTCTAACCTAAGTGTTCACCCACCTCCAATAACACCCACCCTCAGCATCCCAGGGCCTGGGCCTGCAGCAGGTAATGCCAATCCATCAGCAGAGGGGGCACCCTCACCACCTTTCCCCACCAAGTATCTGCCCTGAGACCTAAGGGGAAAGAGAGGTCCTGGGGTGAAAACACGTGGCTCATCTTTTATTTATCCCTCAACCACTTCTCCCCAAAAAAAAGGCTCCTTTGGCTCCAATGCCCAAATCTGAAACCTGGATTCCTCTGTGAATCCTCCCTTTCCTTTAGCCCTCAGGTCTTCCCCATTAAGTCTTCTCCAAACCCTGGAGTAACATCACAAATCATACCACCCCTTCAAAGATTTCCATTCATCATCTCAAGTCTGAGGCAGGCAAATCACAAGTTCAAGGCCAGCCTGCACTACATAGCAAGACCCTGTTTCAAAAGAACCAAAAATAGAAGAAAGATAAGGCTCAAATGTTTTCTCTTCTGGGACATCTTCTCTAAACTCTAAGCCTTTCTTCCCTTCTACAAAAATACTTTTATCACTGTCAGTGGTAACCACTACTAGCTAGGTATGGTGGCCTATGCCTATAATCTCAGTATTCTGGGAAGCTGAGGCAGGAGTCACAAGATGGAGCTTACCCTGGGCAACTGAGTGCCTTACTGGGACCTTGTCTCACAAATAAATAAATAAATAAATAATTTTTTTCCAAAGGGCTGGAAATGTAGTTCAGTTGAAAGGCCCTGGGTTCAATCCCCAGTTCCAAAGGGAAAAAAAAATTTTAAAGAAAATGAAAAGTAACCACTATAATAATATAACAATTAGTAATATAACTCTTATTTCAGTGTTACAGTCATAGCTAATAACAGCTCCTTACACAAAATTCTCAGTTCCTCAAAGAAAGAAATCTAAGTCATTATTTTGCACCACAATATATCATTCATGGTTTGGTTTAAAACAAATTTTTTTCTCGATTGCTTTGGAGAACAATGATCTACAAACTGATTTTAAATAAGATCTGACCAACCATAACTCTTCAGAACGTATGTACTTACTTATTTATTGTGATACTGAGGATTGAACCTAGAGCCTTAGCACTGAGCCACATCCCCAGCCCTTTTAATTTTTTATTTTGAGACAGTGTTTCCCTAAGTTACAAAATTCCCCTGCTGGATTCAAATTTGTGATCCTTCTGCCTCAGCCTCCCAGAGTGCTGGGATTAATGGCTGTGTGCTATCATGCCGAGCCAGAAAGTATTTATTTTAAAAGGAGATGCAAGTTATCCAAAATGAAATTCTAAGTGCTAAGAGATGTGGTCTATTCTCAGAAATCTACATATCCCCATCATCACACATTCTCTATCACCACCACCACACCACGGTGGCCACAACCAGCTTATACATTACCTTTCACCAGCATTTTATTCCCAAACCATTGGCCCTGCATCAGTTAATATGGAGCTCAGTGCTACCAAAATTATCAATTAGATAGGAGAATATGGAAGGACACAGATAGCAATCAAGACCACAAACAAACCTGGCAGCAGGCTTGCAGTTTCCTCACCTTGAGAATACTGGTAACTGTAGCTCCTCCAGAGCTCACAGGAAGCCAGTATGGATTAGACTCAGGCAGGACTGAGCCAAAGCCTGGCTTCTACTCACTGTCCAATGGGTCTGAGTCAAGGTCCTCATCATTAAAACGGGAAACTGAGTGCCTACACTGTAGTCTGTTAAGAACAGATAGCAATGAAGCGGGGCCTAGAGACACAGAAAACTTTGGGAGACTTCTGAACAGCTGGACTTCTGTCAGGATCTCACACCCTACCACCAAGGAACTTAGCCAGTTATAGACCTACTCCAAATCTGTTTCCTCTGAGTCTCTGTCTCTCTCCAAAATTCTTATGTTGAAATCCTAACTACCAACGTGATGTGATGATGGCATGAGAGGTAAGGACTTTTGGAAGGTTATTAGATCCTAAGAGGAGGATCCTCATGAACGGGATTAGTGCACTTATAAAAGATGCCCAAGGGAGCTTATCTGGCCTCTACAGCATGTGAAAACACAGTGTGAGGACCATCTAGGGGCCAGAAAGCAGGCCCCTACCAGATACCAAATCTACCAGTGCTTTGATCTCTTTGATCCCTCCCAGCCTCCAGAACAATGAAAAATTTCTGTTGTTTATAAGTACCTAGTTTATGAGGGGTATTTTTTGGTACTGGGGATCAAACTTGGGTCCTTGAGCTTGCGCAGCAGGCGGCGAAACCGCTGAGCTAAATTCCCGGCCCTATGAGTTTTTTTTTTACAGTAACCCAAACAGACTATGACATTCATCTATAAAATGAAAATAATATACCTAACAAAGGAATTAGTTTTGTGTCTGACAGAGGCAAAACATTACCACACATCAATAGTACTATCAACTACAACTGCAACCATCACTACTACTCCGAAAATTACTCTTACCAAAAAAACTGCTGCACATCTTCAGTAGTTAAAACCCAGGCTTCCCATTCCATGACCACAACCTTTATCCTTGTTTCCTTCTAAAACTCGTCTGAGGGGATAGTAATGAAATCACAAAGATATTAAACCACAAGAACCTTTTCAAAAGAAAGGGTAAGGCAACAAAGCATACATTCCAACCAACTTTCCTAAGACATAAAAAGCAGTTACAGGATAGGTCACTGTCCTTCAGGACCCCTAAGAGGCTAAGCTCTGAAGGCACAAAAGGACTACTAAAGGGCCAGGGATTTAGCTCAGTGGTTCCACAGCCTGCCTCTCAAGCACAAGGTCCCGAGTTCAATCTCCGGTACCAAAAAAAAAAAAAGGACTACTAAAGGCTGACCTGAAGCTCATGCTTGACCAGGGAGGAGCTACTGGGCAAGTATTCAACAGCTGGCTGCTCAGGTCCAGGAGAGTCCTGAAGCTTTTTCTGAGAAAACTGAATCACAGAGCGGAGAGAACTGTCAAAGTCTACAACCTGAAGGGTGACACCCCTCCATTCCTCCCCCAACCATGTAACTCAAACCCTGGTAGCCAGTGTATCACCAAGCACGCCAGAGGCAGGAGTCTGGAGGTTTCTTTTCTGCAGACCAGCATGAAAGAAGATGTAAAGGTACTGCCATTTGGGGCAGACTCCCAATGAAAAGTCTCTCCACAATCGAAATAAAGTCACCATCACCAGCACACATGCTCTGTTCCCCCAATCAATGTCTCAGCATCTCACTCTGCATTACACATAGCCAGGGATCACCAGATTTTATGATCTACACAAATGTGGAAAAGAATCCTGAAATGAACAGGTACAGTACACTAGAGGAATCAAAAGAAACATTAAAAATATATTAAACATCAGAAAATGAAAAACAATACACACACACCTCAGAGATAATGATAATACACCCATAAAATGCAACGAAATGGAAACAACAGAGATTCCAAAATTTAAAAATACGATAATTAACACTTAAAAATAAAAGCCTGGAAGACAAAATTGAGAAATTCTCTCCTGGTCCATTCCTTTCAATATAAAGAAATAAATAAAAAGCAAGGTAAGGAAATCTGAAGTTCAATTCCAAGAGATTCAATAACCAAACCAACAAAAGTGTAAGAAAGAACAAAACAGGAAAAATGAAGAGTAGGATGTTATCAAAGAAATAATGGGCATTTCTGAAAACTGAAGGCTCTGAGCTTCTAGATTAAGTATCCAGTAAGACAAAACAAAAAAGAAAAGAAACAAACTACACACCCACACCAAAGCTTTACAACTTGAAAACGCAGAGGGAAAGACATTAATCTTCAAAACAAGGAGAACCAGAATCGCTTTGGATTTTTTATCCAAAACCCTTAGGGCAGAAAACAGTGAAGATGCAATCCTAATTGAAGAAAAATTATTTTCATCCTAATTTCTAAATTCAGCCAAGCCATCTATAAAATATGAGGACAGCATAAGTATCTTCAGACACCCAAGGCTTCAGATAATTATTTTCCACGTGGCCCTTCTTAGGAAGCTACTGAATATACATACTGGCAAAAAGAAGATCTAAGACAGGAGATGGGAAATTCTACTGTCCAGATTTTAGCAAGTGGATGGAAGGCTCCAGACTAAGAAGTGTAAGAGGAAACTCAATGGAACTAACAGATGGTTTAATGTGTTACTTTCAAAGAGAAAACCAAATAGCATTTAGCACATCTCTTAGAGCAATAGCTCAATTATGATACAACGAAGTCAGATGCCTATTCTACACTGGTTTAGAAATATGAAAGTAAAAAACAAGGGGAAAAAACAGAAGAATTAGTTAACATAGCAGTGAACTCTGAAAAATAGGGCTTGGAGGATTAAAAAAGCCAAAGGCAGGACACTATTCCATTTTCTATTAAGCCTTTTAATGCTTAATTTGACTTTTTTTAAAACTATGCCCATGTATTAATTGGATTAAAACAATTTATTCTCATGTCAAGCACAATTACTTCATTAATAAAGGTGTCACTGTCAATTTATAAGTTCCTTACTGGGAATTCTAAACTCACTGTCTCAGAAATATAAAATGGTTAGTTTCCATAGCACCTTTCAGGAGGCATTCAACCCAGAGCAATTCAAAACTATGGAACAAAAATACTATTTCAAGAAGTTTTAAACACCACAAGTTTCCATGAAAAAGTGTATTCTGAGAATTCAGGATGCCTGGTAAACATCTTACCCCCTTCTGTTCCCCACAGAGGAGTCTTTTAAAGGTAGACTGTGAGGGCGATGGGAAGGGATAGAAAGAGGACCTAGATCTGGCAGAATGGTAAGTCTAGAGACCCCTGTTAACTCTTTGTGCAGTATAGAAACTGCTGCTAGGGCCTGGGATTTAGCTCAGTGGTTTCACCGCCTGCTGCGCAAGTACAAGGACCTGAGTTCAATCCCCGGTACCAAAAAAAAATCAGAAACTACTGCTAGAGGTCCCTCTTACCCCAGGGGTGGATAAGGGAGTTGGCCAGACAATGCTCCCCGCTCTACTCCACACACAACCCATTTCTGAGCAAAAAAGTGAATGCTCAACAATCAGGGGCTTCCTTGGCTTCAAATAAAAAATGAGTTCCTGGTTTACAAATACATCATTTCAACTACTAATCAGCAATGATTTATTTCCCACTATGCCATAATCCAACTTGTATATACCTAATACATTCAATGAAACTTGATTCTTTGCCCTATGTCAACACTAGGTTTCATTTTTTTAAAAGAACTGTGTGAAAATGAGCAATTTACTTAAAGCCTCACTTTTCTCACCTCTGAAATGGAAATAATAACACCTACCTCACTGGGTCAGAAAAGTAGAAATAACATGTATAAAGCATACAGAGACAGGTATATACAGTCAACCAATGGCAGCCTCTAGTTGTCTTCTGTCCTCTACCCACCCATGGTTGGGAAAACAGAAGAAACACATGTGAAGAAAGTTACAAACGATGTAAGTTCTTTTAGCAACAACAACAACAAAAAACTCTACAAAAGCATGAATACACTAATATTTTTAATTAATATTATAAAAACTTATAGACATTATTTCTCCTCAGCCTTATGTTCCAAGACTAACCCAATTTACAGTTTTAATTCTGCTAGACTAAACTCAGCCAGTTCATCTAGACCAAAAAGAGGATTAAGAACGGCCCATTACACAAACACACAATTCTTTGGTTGAAGACTACAAATCCATACATGCAACGATATCTAAACAGTCTACTAAAAGCAATATCATTTCAACATTGAGCTGATCTCAATAGACCTCAAAAAAGTTCCCTAACTTTAAAAAACCTAAAAACTGACAGCGAATGGATGCTTAAAAGAGTAACTTTTCCCTCAAACACTCAGCAGCACCACACTCTTGAGAGGAATTGAAGGCACTGCCGTAACACACCAAAGGAAACTAATGTCTAGGTATCTGCAACTAGCAAAGAATTCCCTCTGGGATCCAGACCTTCTTCCAAAGGGTTACTTCTGGAATCCACAAAAGTCCAAACTGGAGAATAAGATCATTTTTCAAAATAATTCTCCAAATTAAGCTAAACAGGTAAAAAGAATCTCCAACTGACCAAAGCTATGTTCTCTGTTCCCGTTTAAACGTATTTAAAGCAGGCCAGTGGTGAGTGGCCTGGAAATGTAAAATCAGTCCAAACTACAACGAACCCACAAACACCAGAAAGGTACTGAAGAAGCAAAAGGATCTACTACCTGGCTTTTGATCCGCTATTTAAAAATATGCTGAGGCCTGGGATTTAGCTCAGTGGTTCCGCCGCCTGCCTCGCAAGGACAAGGACCCAAGTTCGATCCCCGATACCAAAAAAATAAATAAAAATAAAAATATGCTTATCGGCCCCAAGATTTGGAGGCCGCCAGAAACATTCTGTGCGGTTTATAACCTTTCCCTATCACCTTTTTTGGGGGGCAGGGGGTAAAAGTATGTAAGGGGTAAATGAAAGTAGGACCACGCCGTCATGGCCTAGTGGGGTATCAAAACCGGTTTGCCAGTTTAGTCTAAAATTCGAACCTCGAAGTAGCCAAACTCCAGGGCCCTCGTGTGACAGGCCCAAGGAGGGTCGAGGAAACATGGAAAGCTGCAAAGGGCCTTGACCCCAGGAGGCGAGGGGGAACTCGGAGGCTGCAGGAGGGTAAAAGGGACTGACCCACGACCCTCGTGGTCGAGGGGTGCTAGGGGCGCCGGGGCAGCTAGGGTCAAGTGGGCAGGCTGAGCAGGAGCGGGGGCGGCAGGGGCCACACCTCCCGGCCAGCGCGGCAGGCAGAGGCCGTGTCCTCGGGGCCAGGCGCCGAGAGGGGATGGCGAGCCCAGGGCGGGAGGGCCCGGAAGCGGCGCACTCACCGATGAGCCGGCGCACCTCGTCCTCGCTCAGGTAGAGGCTCACGCTGGGCCCTGCCGCCGCAGGCTGCAGGGCCAGGGGTGGCGGGGCGGGGGCGGCGGCGGCACCGGGCGTGGGCAGCAAAGGTAGCAGCGCGAGCAGCAGCAGCGGCGGCGGGACCCCCAGGCCGCGGGCTCTGGAGAGGCGGCCCCGGCCCAGCCGCCCGAGCCGCGCCGCCCTGCGCATGGCCGCCGCCGCCGCGGAGGAGAGCCCGCCGCCCGCCGTGCCGCCACCCACCCCCGGCTCCGAGCCCCTCACAGCCCCGAGCCGGGGGCGGTCACCCAGCTCATCGCGCCGCCGGCCCGTGGCAGCCAGCCGCCGCTTCAGACCGCCAGTGCGCGCCGCCGCCGCCGCCTTCTCGGCGGCATCGTCCACGGCTGGGGGCTGTCCGCGGAGGCGCGCCCGTGCGCGTCGCCTCCCCGGGAGCGCGCACGCACGCGCCGCCCGCTCACTGCTGCGTGTGGCTGGGCCTCGGTTTGGGGTTTTAATATGGCCAGGCGGGGCGAAGGCATCTCCGGGTACCTTTCTGAGAGCATCTGGCCCTCCCCGTGTCCCCGCAGTGTCTGGCATGTGCTGGTCAGTTGTCTTGCGCTTCTTTCCCCGTCGCAGGCCCGAAGGAGAACAACCACGGCCGCCCGTGCTGCCCAGTGGACGCCTCCCCACCGACCAACCTGCAAGCAACCACGCTGGTTGCGAAAGAGAAGCAGTCTTTCTTGTTTAGTAAGAAAGTGCGTATAAATAGACATTAACCTTTATCCCACAATTGGAGATAACCTTAAGCATTTTCATACCCAGTCTCATGGGTTTTATACTTTATATGTTTACTTTCCAGAAAGACCTTTAATAAACTTTTTCTTTACATATTACAAATTTTTATTTCTTACTCCTTCTGTACTCCTTCTGCACCTGGGATTGTTCATCTATGGCCCATGCTAGGTTTCAACAGCCCCACCAGCACCACCGTATTAAATAACGTGCAAAAGTGTGTATGTGTCTGTTTGCCAGTGTGTTTGCATTTATGTACATCTGTGTGTCTGCTTGAGCACCCACACAGAAATGTGTACACTGCATCACTACTAAGGGAGGCTCACCCCTCTTCCATCAAGAGGTTAAGAATCAAGAGGTACACACCTCTGAGCAGCCGCAGCCAGTGAAGTTGCGTTTTGTTTTGCAGTACTGGGGATTGAACCCAGGGCCTTCATACTGGGCTACATCTCCAACCCTTTTTAATTTTTATTTATTGATTTTGGGACATAGTCTCACTAAGTTGCCCAGGCTGGACTTGAATTTGAGATCTTCCTGCCTAAGCCTTCTAGAGAGCTGGAATTACAGGCAGGGACCACTGTGACCGGCTTTGAAGTATTGTATTTTTTGTGAGACTCCCACCATGGCAGAGTTGCTCCAGGAACCCCTCACTGAAGGAGTTTCTCCTCTGCAGGCCTGTGGATAGGTCTACACCCTGACCAGATCCCCACCCCACGCCACCACCGCCCCTGCCCCCAGCCTGGTCTATGGAAAGCAGCTGTTCTCCTGCACACCCAGCTTCAGCATGCAGTTGTTGCACCAGCAGTGAGGCCCTGCAAGGCAGCTATTTTTATCCTCTGGGAAGGATAGGGAAAGAGTTGGACTGATGAGGGAAATGGTGAAACTTGGTTTTCTCCTATAGAGAGAGAGAGATTCTGTTTAGAGATTAGCTGGCCTGATTTATCAAGCATCAGCTCTGGGACACAGAATACAGCGTCCCTCATCCTCAGGGAGGAAGCTAGGAAGAGATTGAAGGATAAAGAAAACTGCACCATCTAAGAATGATAAAAACCACAAAAGTCAGCAGAAACACTTCTGGTGGACACCATTGCTACCTAGTATGAGGCCAGGGCTCTGACAGGAAGGACTTGGGGCTGGGAATATCCTGTGTGAACAGGGTTGTCAGGAGACATTTTAAAAAAAGATGGCATGTTCCCTGGATTCTTGAAGAAGGTTAATAGTCTCCAACTTGGGAAGTTCCTGTCTTCTGGAGGTCCTTTTGATACTTCTAGATCTCCTTTGGCCAATGATTTCTTCAGGTGCTCTGTGATATAAACAGCTCAGAGCTCTCGGGCCTGGCTAGATTCTGGTACCTATTCATTATGTGACCATGGGAAAAATCACTTAAAACTCTCCTCTCCTTGGTTTCTTCATTCATAAAATAAGGATGTTAATGCCAGACTTGCAAGGCTTTTACAGGATTTAATTGGAGAAGCTAAATAAAACACCTGAAGATACACTGGGAGGGTGTCACACCTGTTATTATTGTTATTAAAATGAATCCCTCCCCTCCAATGACCACTTCCTCTGAAAGTTTCACCACCACTTACCTCCAGCAGTTCAACTAGGGCTCCTCAAGAACTTCATTCACTAATGCCATACTTGGCCCAGAGCCTATCCTCAATACACATTCATACTGGGCATCATACTAGGCATTGGGACACAGGAGTGAGCAAAGTGCTTCCTTGAGGATATACAATAAACATGTTTATTGCACATTTTCATCAGTGCTATGAAAGGAAAATTAGTGGTTCTCAAAGTGTGGTTCCCAGTATTATGATCACCAGAGGATTTTATAAATCCAAATTCTCAAGCCTTACTCTTTTTTTTTTTTTTTTTGGTGGCGGGGATCAAACTCGGGACCTTCCGCTTGCAAGGCAGGTGTTGGAACCATTGAGCTAAATCCCCAGCCCTCAAGCACTACTCTAACAGAAGTAGAAACTGGGACTGGAGGTGTGTCGGGAGCAATGCTGCATAATTTTAGGGTAAAATCATTTGGTTAGCCTAGTTCTCTTGCTTACAGCCCAGCTACAGAATAACTCCAATTTGGCCTCCCGTCACAACTGAGACTTCAATGATCCCGTGATGCTGTGATTCTCCAGGACAAGAAACATCCTGGGAGCTGAAAACATCCTGGGAGAACAAACATCTACTCAGTTCCTCATTGTTCTTGGACTGTTAACATCTTATTTACCCAGGATGCACTGAACTCTCTGCAAGTCATTTGTTACATTTGTTTCTCCAGATGTACTGAATAAAAGGTGTGGTAAGCTGGGGACTCTTGTCTTTGCTGCCCTGAGCAGCACTGAGCAGACCCAAAGCTCAGCTTCTTCTCAGTCTCATTTTTCTACCTTTCCTGTAATTCGCCGTGTGCTGCCGTGGCTCACAGGAGACCAGGACTCACTGCAGAGGTTCTGGTAACGTCCCCTTCCCCTGTTCCCTACAGAGGTGGACAGGGATCTGTGCTTTCATAAACTCTCCAAGGGCTTCTGATGCTGGCCATTCAATTTAGAAATGCTCACCTCTTATTTCTCCTTTGGTCTGTGCAGGTACTTCCTCCCTGGTTTTCCTGCTTCCTCCCTTTCTCCTTCAATCTGTTCCAGTGCAGCCCCCAGAGCCATCCTGTTAAACATCAGCCTGATCATTGGTTTTCAGAGTGTCAATGGTACTTCAGTTTATCCAGAATAAAAGGCAAGGCTCCTATGAGCTGTCGAGACAGTTCTTGCTCTTCACCTTCCTTCCTTCCCTCTGACCTTGTCTCCTTCAATTCCCTGAGCCTGGAGTTGTTCTTCCCTCTGACATCCACACAGCTTCATCTCTCATCTCTTTCACATCGATACTCAAATGTTATCTTCTGAATAAGATTGAAGTTGCAATCTTCTTAGTTAAGAAGTTAACCCTTTAGTTAAACCCTCTGAGAAGGAACCTGCTCCAGAGCTCTCTCTCGTGTTTCTGCAGAGCACCTGGTTTTCACACACCCCCCAATCCATCCCTGCAGAAGAAGTGTCCTCTCTCTCCCCTTCCCAGGTGTGGGTGGCAGCTTTTGACATTTCCCAGGAAGCCTAAGAGTGAAAATGCTAGGAAACCCTGACCTTAACCTCCTGAGGTTTGTTGGCCTGGGAGAAATGAAGGCAACAACTATGACCACACTCCACACACTACTGTCACTCTTGTTTTTGCTTGTCATAGTGGTTCACCTTACAATCAGAACTGTTATTTCGCTCTTCTAAAATAGGCCAGCCTTGGGCTTGAGATACCATAGGGTGAGGGGGTGGGAACACTGTGCAGGCTTCTCAGGAGCAGTGTGGGAGCAAGACCATGGAGGCAATGGAAATGACAGGTGTTCCATGCACGCACTCTGGGGCAGGCTCATGTACCTACTGGCTGGTACCTGCAGGATAGACCCCGTTCTTCCCTAGAGTTCCCAGAGCTGGGGGACAATTCTCCAACATGGACTGTACTGTGCCCAGTTGGCTGGGGAAGTAGAAGTGTGGCTCTAAATTCTGAAAAGGACCCCTTCCTCTGCAAGGAACATTTGGGAATGCTGCTCTCTCTGTAAACCTTCCCTCTACAAATAGTATATTAACCCACAAACAGCAAAGAAGTACATGCAGTGAAATACAAATTCTCCACGTACACCCTCATCTCTCTTCCCCACTACCCAGTTTGGTGTATATTCTTATAGCTCTTTCTCTAGGCATTTACTTACATACATACATATTTAAACACACATCCTGGGGTGTGTGTGGGGGGGGGCTTATTCAGTTTTAGGAAATGGAGTCATACACATAATCATGCTCTTCTACACAATTTACTTTCTTAACTAATGAAAATAAGTTGAGATCTTGCGGATTCTTAAACAACAGGGTATCCAGAGGCACCTTCAGGTTGTTCTTTTGTTTGATTTTACTAGTTCTGGAAATAGACTGCATATCTTTGCACATGCATCTTTGTGCACATAGTAGATATTTAAAAGGGTAGATTCTATGAAAGGAAATCTCTGTGTCAAAAGTTATGTTTTAATTTTGGTAGATCTGCTGAATTACTGTGCAAAATATTTTACCAATATACATTTGTGCATAAAGACAGAGACAAGGTAGTATGTCAGTGCTTTTCATTTTGTTTTTGATAATCTGGGAAAAGAAAAGTAACTCACTGTTATTTAATCTGCATTGCCCTAATTGAGAGTGAATTTAAGCATCTTATATGTTTACTGCCATTAAATTTATGTTTTGAAGTATGTGCCCACATCTTTTGCCTGTTGTTTTGTTGGTTTCTTCGACTCTTTATTGATTTTTTAGGTATTTTACTTTACCGCATCCCTTGTCATTTAACTTTATTATTTTTCTTAATTTACATTATGGATTTATATTTTAGGTAATTCTGATAATTTTTTCCTTTGTAGTTTCTGCATTTTGTGTTTTCTTTCAAAAGGACCTCACAATAATTTTTGTATTTTTCTAATGCTTTGCACTTTTCTTTTCGAAAAAATTATCTCCTCAATCCACCTGGAATTTATATTTATGTATGGCATATAGCACAATTTTATTTTTTGCATATGGGGAGTCATTTGTCCAAAACATTACTTATTGTATTTACTGAACATTTCACCCTTAGTGGCTGCATCAAACTTTAACAAAACATGAACACTCACCTACCTTTACTTCCCTCCTCCCTCACGCACCTCCCATGTCAAGTCCATCCAGATGTCACAGGCGGCCAGTACAGCAGACGCTGGCCATGTGTGGCTGCCATGTGCTCAAATTATGGCCTGGGGAAACTGAGAGGTGCTGTAAGTGTAAAATATATGCTGGACTTGGAAGAATGTAAAATGATGTCTCATTAACATTTTTATAATGATCGCACATCAAAGTGATAATATTTTGTTAAAACATAGTATTGAAATTTGTTACACATGGTTTTTTTTCATTTTTTTCACTTAACTAATAGCAAGTTACATATATGGCTTACATTATATTTTATTGAGCAGTGCTGATCTAGATATTAGTTCCAGATTGTTCAGTATTTTATGTTGAAGAAGTAGCTCTTTGCCACATCTCTTGTGAGAATGAAGACCATTCTCGGCAATCAGACCGTTGACATTCCAGAAAGTGTTGACCTCACTCTGAAGGGACACAACAGTTGCTGTGAAGGGCCCCACGTGAATCCTGTGGAGGGACTTCAACCACGTCAATGGAGAGCTTAGTCTCCCTGAAAAGAAAAAGAAGAGGTTCCGGGTTGACAAATGGTGGGGAAACAGACTGTATTCAAGTACAGAACAGGGGTGTCACAGTGGCCTTCAGGTACACAATGAGGTCTGTGGATGCTCACTCTCACTTCCCTGACAACGTCCTTATTCAGGAGAATGGGTCTCATGTCAAAATCTGGAATTTATTGGGTGAAAAATGACATCTCCCTGGTTTGGACGAGGACAGGTGTTGCTTGTTCAGTATCTCAAGCCCAGAAAGGTGAATTAATCCTTGAAGAAAATGATATTGACGCTGCCTACTGCGCAACCTCAAGGACTGGAGTTCGATCCCCGGTACAAAAAAAAAGAAAAGAAAAAAAAAAAAGAAAATGATATTGAACGTGTTTCAAATTCAGCTACTTTGACTCAGCAAGCCACAACAGTTAAAAACAAAGTTATCAGAAAAATTTGAGGTGGTATCTATGTTTTTGAAAAGGGAACAGTTCAGCCCGATGAATAAGATACAAAAGTTATCCAGCTACAGAAGTAAGATTCTGGATTATAAGACCTCAATTTTAATATTTTTAAAATATTTTAATGATTTAATAAAAGACCTCTGGCCAAGCAAGACGGAGGCCGCTCTGAGGCCGTCGCCTGGGCCCGGGCAGCCACCGGGCCGGTATCGCCGAGCCCCTGCGGCGCCTAGGCCAAGCCATTCGGACCGCTGCCCGCCCGGCCCAGCTCGCACCAGGGGCTGGCAGCCGGTCCCGCCCCGTCACCATGCTGCCCTCGCAGGAGGCCTCCAAGCTGTACCACAAGCACTACATGCCCAACTCGCGGGTCATTAGCGTGCTGTGGGCCATCTTCACCATCTGCTTCGCCATCATCAACGTGGTGGTCTTCATCCAGCCCTACTGGATCTGCGCCTGGATGCAGCTCTTGGCAGGTTTGGTTTTCTCATCAGTAAAACAATGGAGAGGAGGGCCGGGGATTTAGCTCAGTGGTTCCGCCGCCTGCCTCGCAAGCTCAAGGACCCAAGTTCGATCCCCGGTACCAAAAAAAAAAAAAAAAAAAAAAAATGAAGAGGATTACAGAGAACAAAGGAAAGAGGATCTGGTTCTTTGAGGGGAAGAGGACTGTCAGATGTGAGGGGGCTCTCCACCTTCCTTCGTGGTATCCAGAGAGGTGACAGTGTGTATTTCCGTTCTATTTTTTATCCGGAGTCAAGCTGGAAAGGATATGTTCAGCTGGAGTCCCCAGTTCATCAGCCTGAATTTGGAGTCTGCAGATGGGTTGTTGACCTTGTGGCCTTCAAATTCTCTGTAATCCCTGTGGACTTAATCTTAGGGATTTAATGAAATGTTCAATAACCCCCATGTAGCCATTGGATTTCAGAGACCTTAGCCATCAGCTCCTTCAAATTCTGCCCAAATTCTCTCCCCCTACAGCAAGAGAGGAAACTGAGTGTAGAGAGTGAGGGCTCACTCAGCCTCACACACCAGCAAGGAAGGAATCATATTGAAAGTGCCAGGTTTCCTGACATGGGCCTGGAGCACTTTTCCTTCAATTACTTCCCCTGCCCTGAGGGTTGAAGGTCAGAGTTGAACAGTTTATTTTATTTTGCTTAGAGATCTCTGAGTTCTCTGGCTTAGTGTCTGATTTACTATGCTTAATAGAGTAAATATGCTTAATAGGCACAGGACAGGGCACAGGGCACTGGGATAGAAATTGTTGCTCACTCGTCCTGTGTCTCACCGTATACCATAAGACTTTATAGTTAAAATCTCAGTTTTCCCATCTGTACAGTGGGGGTGTGGGGAGTTGGATTAGTTGACCTGAAGTGCCCTTTTCAGCCTTGTGGGCTTCTCACACCACTCTTTCATCAAATCCATTCCATTGAGAAAGTGAGCTTCCAAGGAACTGCAGAGAAGCATAGGGCTTCATTTGTGTCTCATGAGAATTCAAATGCCTGTCATGTGATTCTTGTTTCTTTGAACTTTTATTTAGTATTTGAGTGCAGAATACTGGCCCACTGGGAGAATACAAAAAGATATTTAAAAATAAATAAATATATAAAAGACCTCTATTGAAAAGAAAAGAGAATTACGTTTTCTTTCACAGCACTTTAAACAATCGGCCAATTGCAACAGCAACAGTAACTGAAATTAAAATAAGCATGTGATCCTCTGAAAAGCCACAACATCATAGGTGATCTTCATCTTTCACGAGCAATTTTTTAAAAAACCACAAACATCAAAATAGATTTGTTTGGCTCAAAAATGCAAATTTTCCATCATCCCAATGTGAAAAAAAGAAATTCTGTAAAATGATAAATCTGTCATCAAAATAAATACATTGTTATTTAAGACATGAGAAACATTTCATTTGGCATATTGGCCTGGAAGCCTGGAAAAGCCTGTTTATCCTCCTCAAAGATAGCTGGAGATCTTCGCTAAGTTGGAAGGTATATTCAAACTACATTGAAAAATCACTTCTCATCAGTTTGGCAAAAAGCCAGAAGTTCACTAACATCCATATTTACCAGTGCTATCCTTGCATCTAGAAAATGGGAGAGCTGGAAATTGATTTCAGACAGTTTAGTTTCCTGCTCTCTCTTGGGGTTACTTGCTGCCAGGACATCACTCTGCCTCTGCTCCCGCCCCCACCCCAACCCAGTCACTCCCCCAGGGGGACAGTGCCACTGAGAACCCTTCTGGGCACAAGAGGAACAAGATGAGATTCCCCAGCCAGTTGTTCCAAATTAAATATGCCTGTAATTGCCCTAGGGTATCTTCCCTTTCCTTTGGTCCATTGACCCTGAACTTGGAGCTGTTCCAAATCACTGCCATCCCTAAAGCAGAAGTTTCCTGGAGGGTATTTTAGCCTGTGGTTTTCTCTGATTTCATTTCACTCTTAATTTAATACCATCTGCTTTCTGTCTTTTAGGGGGATTCTCAATTCTTCTGATCCATTCATAAGAAATGAAATATTTCTGCATGAGAAAACAACTATAAGCTAAGTCAAAAAGCAAAAGGCAAACCAAGGAAAATTTTTTGCAATTCTCACCACAAAGACTTGTGCCATATGAAGAACTTTTGCCAGCTAATATAAACACACGCACACACACACACACACACCCCAAATACCTACAATTCAACAGTAACAAAAATGGGTAAAGAAAAATTTCGCTGCCTGCTGTGGAAGCGCAAGGACCCGAGTTTGATCCCCAGTACCAAAAAAAAAAAAGAAATAGACAATTCACAGTAAGATACAAATAGTCTGGAAATATATTAAAATGGTTAATCTTAGTCTTAATAAGAGAAATGCAAATTACAACTACATAGATGGTGTGCCTAAATTTTTTATTTTTATTTTATTTTTATTTTTTCTGTACCAGGGATCAAACTCAGGACCTTGCACTTGCGAGGCAGGCTTTGGAAGCACTGAGCTAAATCCCCAGCCCCAATTTTTTTATTTTTTGCTAAAATACATTAAGGTCCATCAAGCCAATTCTGCATGTACCCAATTCATATTTTTCCCAGAGAAAATTATTATGAGTTGTTATGTTTTCATTTAGTGTGTTGAAATAAACATGACAGTGAAAAAAATACATGGAGATGCTATATTTTAACCAATGAGATTGGCCAGTCTCAGTTTAATATGATGGTATGTGTCTTCATGTGGGGAAACAAGTGGTTTCATTCATAGCTAACAGGAATGGAATGAAAATCACTAAGGTCTCTAAACACAGATATTTTGGCAATTATCTATCAAATTTATAAATGCACATATCCTATGACCCAGCTGTTCCACTTCTAGTACTTTATTTTTTTAAAACTTGTTTTATTTTTTAATTTTAATTTTAATTTTTTATCTAGTATTTTATCTTAAAAGACACATTTACACACAAGAAATGCTACGTGTACAAAGAGATTCGCTGCATTATTTTGTAATATGATCACAAAAATGGCTGGAAAACATTTGCTGATCAATAGTGCAATGGTTTAAAAAGCTATGGTATGTCCACCTGGCTATGTGACTATAAAGGAAAATAAGAAAAAGCTGTTTGTTTATGGATAAGGAGTCAGCTCCATTTTGTACAAGTGAGTAAGACCAAGTGCAGAGTAGTAAGTGGAGCATGCTACTGTTTGCACAGAAAAGGGGACCAAAATACAACTTAAGTGCCTGTCTTCCAAGTAGTATATCCACCGACACCACCACCACCTCCACATATTAATGCTGATTGGCTGGAGAGAAGAACAGGGACAGTGATGAGAAGAAAAGTTTTCATTGTAGATGCTTGGATACTTTTTAGTATCAGATGAATATATTTTTTCCTCCTCAACAATTTGTTTTATTCTCCTAAAAAACCAAAAATGATGTAGCATTCATTAGACTCTTCCTTTTCTTCTGTTATTACAGGTCTTCCTCTTCCTTCCTCCTCCATTTCCTCATTCTTCCTCTTTCACATGTTGTCCCTGACTTCATGAGATTGAAGGTGGAAAGGACAGTAGTTACATATAACTAGTTTGCTACCTGGTTCCATTCTCCTGTCTTTCTTTTCTTTCTTTTTTTTTGTTTTGGTACCAGGATCGAACTTGGGGCCTTGCACTTGTGAGGCAGGCGGTGGAACCACTGAGCTAAATCCCTGGCCCCCACCTTTCATTCTTAATCTCTGTTGGATGATATCATGCTCAGAATAAGACAAATATTTCAGAGGAAGAGAGAAAGAGCAAGGATGAGGAGGAAGAGAAGGAAGAAGAAGGAGAGGGAGGAGAAGGACAAAAAGAAGACGATGAAGATGGAGAAGAAGGAGGAGGAGAGATGGGAAGGGAGGGGAAAGAAAGGGAAGGGAAAGGAAGGGAGAATTAACTCCTGTGTTGGGTTTGTGGATTCTCACAAGGCTGAAATCTATAGGGCTGCCCAACCAGTTAGAAATTAAGGGAAGAGTTAATATTTCAATCTTGAGGCTCGGGGTTTCTTTTTGGTACCGGGCATCGAACTTGGGTCTTTGCACTTGCACAGCAGGTGGCAAACCCACTGAGCTAAATCCCAGGCCCTCAGGGTTTCTATATTGTCTACAAATTGGTATTTTTTGTGAAGGTCTATGACTAACCAGATTTGGCCCATCCACATTATGAAAGATCTGCTTTACTCAAAGTCTACCCATTCAAATGTGTAATTACATCTAAAAATACTTTCATAGCAATATCCAGAGTGTTATTTACCAAACAACTGGACACCATAGCATAGCTAAGTGTGCACACAGCCAGCCTCCCTGTAACTGCTGATAGTTATTTATGTTATTTATTGTTGTTGACATCAAATAAGTTTACAATATGTTGACTCCTGTGCTAAACTGCACGTTTCCCAGGCACCAGTGCTACAATGGAGATTTTAAGGGTGTCATTTTCACTCATGTGTCAGAATCTCCAAGGTTGTCCCAAGCCTAAATAAAAGGATGGGCCACAGGAACAAGGACTTTCAATGAAGTAAATTTCCCTTTGCTGGCTTTCTTGTCATATGGACTCACCTTGACATGAGTGTGACCATTTTGAGTCCTAACAGCCGTGCTTGCTCAGAGTAACCCTGGTCAGTTTTGCCTGCATAGTTTCACAACAAACTATAAATAGACAAAACAGCAGAGTGGTATGTGGAGCTTTACAGCCAGACTCTGGCACTTGTACTTGACTCTTTGATATTAGTTTAAGATAAACCAGGTACATTCCAGCTGGGATGAAGTCACTTTTGTCCTAACTCATATATATACCTCTCCACGTGTTCTTTTAGATCTGGCCTCATTCTCAGACTTGCTGCTAGATTCTATTCTTTCCTTCACAGACTGTCCTCTGGAATTACTTCTTTACCCAATATCCTTCTCCTTGGAATCTGTCTATCCATCTATTAGGAAATATACGAAGACTCCAGAGATTCCTCATTCATTCTTCAGAAAATATAATCTTCATGGTGCTCATTTTACATTATCTGAAACGTCTGCTTATTGCAATGCCTGCATTTCCTCAAAACAAGGACTTACTTCTCTGCATGGAAACCCAAATTTCCAAAGTTCCATGAAACTCTTTGTCCACTGAGTTTAGGAAACATGGCCTATCAATGCCTGTTTTAGACAATCAAATACACATTAATACATGGAAGATTGTGAGAAGTCCTGTAAATCAGTGTTTAATTCAATAATTTCTGTGTTCATTTCACTGCAGGACACTTTGCTCACATCACACTTATCAACATTGTCAGTTCTGCTGACAGGAAACTGGGGCACTGGAAGGAGCACTAGGCTGAAGATGAAAAAACTTTGTCGCAGTCCACATAACCTCCTTGACCCAATCACTATACTCTTTTAGAGCAATCTTTTCCTAGGTACAGAATTGATAGGCCTGATGTTTTTATTTGGAACTGAGACTGAATGTGAATTTTTATTTGAAAAATTCAAATATTAAGGCCTATGGAGAGGGACTGAGAGTTTATCCAAGAGTAAGGAGTCAGGGCACTGAATAGCAGTTCCCTTCACTATTAGAGAGATGTGGATTCAAACCCCAACAACCTGACCTACTCCAGCTCTGTGATTCCAGGAACACTATAGGTTCTAAGTTGTAAAGCAGTTAATAATGCCAACTCTGCCTCAGGCCTCAGGAGAGGATAACATGAGAGTGTGAGTGCAAAGCACTCAACCTACAGCCTGGCCCCTAGGGAACATAGCTGTGATATGTTGCCATGGTGATGATGCCATGCAGAAGAGAGCTGGCAACACTATAAAATTTAAATATAATTAACTTGACACTCTACCTTTGATTACATCAGGCTCACCCCTCTCCATGCCTGTGTTCCCACAGTAAGTAGGCTCCAATTTCAGCCTATCATACTTAGAATTCCCAGAGTCACAGAGGTACCCTCTCACCTCTCAGTTCTCTGCTTCCAGCACCTCTGGACAAAATATAACCCCTTTCCCACTATTTGCTGGATCATACATGACAATATTTTATGATAAACTTTATTAAAGACATAGGATTGAGGGCAAGTGGGAGGAGTTATAAAGCAGCACAAAATGGTCCAGATCTTGAGAGTCCATACTAGACATCTGTGTTCTTTCTATAAGAGTCCACTTCCACTCCTACCTCGTTCCCTCCAGCCTCTCACTGAGATGGTGAGGTGGTATTTCTTCCTGAAGGTTTTTCTCAAGTTCCTTCTTTTCTAGATGCCTCCTGACCCCTAAATGCCTACTTATTTCCCCTAACTATTTCTTTGTTTTATATTCTCAACCATTCCCCTTTTGTGTCCACACAGGTGTTTTGCCAAACAAAGAGCCTTGCTCTCTGGAGGAATGTCTGCCTTAGGGAAGATGCAGCTGCAGTCTGTTAGGATTTTAAATATTAGTTCTCCCTCCTCCCTGCTATGATTATAATTACTACTAAAAGATGCTGAAGAAAGATAGGACACTGACAAGCATGTTAGAGGGGTGAAGATTAAAGGGATGAAGATTTTTGGTGAAGATTAAAGGATGCATTTGAGAAAAAATAGTAAGACCAGAGATTGGGAAACCAGGCAGTATAGCTTTCCCAACAGAAAAGGTGAGCAAGGATTGGGACCAAACAGGGAGGGCAGTGAGGATGGAAAGGAGAGGGCTGATAGGAGAACTATTCATGGAATAGAATCAATAGGCTTGATGGTAGGTTGAATAATGTTGGAGATGGGGAGCAAACAGTGAAAAGCAGGGACCAAGGAAGAATCCTAACTGCTTGGACTGGGAAGAGATGCTGATGCCACCATTTTGGTAGACAGAATAAAGCAATATTAATGTTAACCTTCCCCTCCTCTTCTTTTTACTACTACTAATGATAATTGGAGCCATTTGTTGATCATGGACAGTACGTCAGACACTCAGTGAATGTCCAATATGCTGTTTTACTTTCTTTTCTTTTCTTTTTTTTTTTTGGTACCGGGGATTGAACTCAGGTCCTTTTGAGCCAGGCAGTGAAACCACTGAGCTAGATCCCCGGCCCCCAATATGGTGTTTTAGTGCATGTTGTGCTCTGTAACAGAATTCTGCAGTCTGGGTAATTTATAATGAATAGAAACGTACTGGCTCATGGTTTTACAGGCTGGGAAGTCATGAGCATGGTGTTGACATCTAAAGAGATCTTTCTTCTCCCCCTTCCCTTTAATGGAAGGGAAAAGAGAGAGTGAGAGACAAGAAGAGTCCAAACTCGTTGTATAAAGAACACACTCCTATGGGCCGGGGATTTAGCTCAGTGGTTCCGCCATCTGCCTCGCAAGCGCAAGGTCCGAGTTCAATCCCTGGTACTAAACAAACAAACAAGCAACAAACTCCTGTAATAAATAATCACATTAATCTATTCATAGGGTAGTGTGCCCATGACTCAGACATCTTCCATCAGTCTTCATTTCCCAATACTGCCAATATTGGGGATCAATCTCTCAACACATGAACTTTGGGGGACATATTTAACCCATAGTAGCATGCATCATGAGGCATAATGAGACCATTTACTCCTATGAGGGAGGTGTTAATCCTCCAATTTTCCAGATGGGAATGCAGTAATTTTCCCTAGTTATCCCTAGATAACAAAAAGCAAATTGTACAGATTTAGATACTGAAATAGTGATTCCAGTTTGGGACACAGGAGTTTCAGGCTTTGGTAGAATGTCCCGGTAGAAGTGACCCACTAGCAAATAGAAATGCCTATCTGAGCTCAACAGAGAAAACTGGGCTTGAGATAGTTATCCATACGGAGGTGGAAGGAGAGGCCTGGGAACTGGTATGAGATCCATCAGGAAGCTTATATACAACAAGAAGAAAAGATATCTGAGATAGAATGATGGATACACAGTTATAGCTTACACCAAAACCTCATGTTCTCCTAAGTGAGGCTTTGGGGAGGTGACTGGATCATATGTGTATGATACTGGATCATGGGTGTGTGATACTGGATTTGTCCACTGATGGATTTATAGCTGGGTGTGATGTTAGGAGGTGAAGCCTGTTAGGAAGAGGTGGGTCACCGTGGGAATGGTTCGGAAGGATCCTTCTTCCTTCCTTGATGGCTCACTGCTTCCTGCTTGCCCTTCCTTTTACTGTTTCTCCTCTGCCATGCCAACCTAACTTGGAACCATCTGACTATTGACTGAAATCTCTATAGACTGTGAGTCAAAATAAACCTCTCCTTCTTTAACTTGTTGGTGCCAGGTATTTTGTGCCAGCAATGAGAAAGTAACTAAGACATAGACCAAAATCTAGGAGACAAGAAAGGAAGAGAAACTACAGAAAAGGAGTAGTCACTCCTGCAGTGTAGGCAAAGCAGAACCATGGTAGTGAGGTCTAGTAAAAGGAGTGTGTGAGGGAGTTGGCAGCCAGTTATGCCAAATGCTGCAAGGGAGCAAGCAAAGCATGCTTATGCATATCTGTTGGCCAAAGGGGCATTGGTGAAGAGTGATAGGTCTCCCACTACCTCAGCAGCTATTATGTATAGTAGCTGCCCTCTTCCTATTGTGCCTTGCCCCCTCCCCTGTGTGACGTCATGCCAAGATGGTTGCTCCCACCAAAGAAGAAACTCTTCCCAGCATGCCCCTGTTCCCACCTAGAGAGTAACCTAATACTCGCTTACCGCCTACCACCTAGTGACATCACCAGCTCCTTCATTCCCTAGTCACTACCTCACTCAACCCCACCTCAGCTCCTACAAACCCTACCCCAGTCTCTATAAAAGACACTCCCTGCCCCTGCCATATTGCCTTTGTCTCTCCTTTGTTCAGAGACAGTCCAGTAGATCTGTTGCCCTAATAAAGGCTTGTTGTGGCCTGGTCTGGTCTTGGTTTTTGGCCTTTTACCTGACAAAGAGGACTCTATGGGAGACAGAAAGCTGACTGCAAAGGTTGTAGCACAAGGGAGAGGCAAGAAGTGGAGACAATGAGTACAAAAGATGCCTAGTATAAGAGTTCAAGAAGCCTAGTATAAGAGTAAGAATAGACAGACCAGTATTCCAGTAAGAATTTAGAGCGATTCTTCTAAAATGGAAATATCCAAACAGTTTCTAACCTGAAAGGAATGTGCCAAAGCAGAGAGGTCAAAGATACAAAGAACAAGAGGAAATAACTAGTGGGACAATATCCCCCAAAAGGCTGGAAAGGCTGGAACTGAAAGCTACAGGGTGATATGAGTAGTGGAAAGGATACCTCTGCTGGTTTCAGAGTCCATTACAGAGATGAGTCCAGAGTTTGCAGAAGAGGGAGGCCAGGATGGGTTCAGACTTAACCATCTTCATGGGGTAGGGAGAAGGAGAAGCAAGGTAAAGTAATCCACATGTGGTTGGTTCTTTTTTCTCTGAAATATGAAGGAAGGTCATTTCTGGGTTAAAGTGGAAAGGAATAGTGTATAGACTGGGGCTTGATAACAAGATTGAATGTTTGCAGTTCCTGGTGAAATGGCTGGAGGATGATATTGACCAGAGATCGTCAGGTTCTGGAAATTGTTGAGAGCAAAACTGATCTGATAAGTGAAGTCTCCAAGGTAACCCCAATCTATGTGTTGAGCAGACTGGACTGTCAGCAAGAGGGAAGAAGATGGCCTGAGGGATCAGTCATATCTGCATGCAGATCTAGAGCAGTGAAAGGACAAAGGTACAAGGCTGTAGGAGATATTTAAAGTGATACATCAATCATCTGGATTGGATTGTTCCCAAATTAAACCTGAAGGGGCTAAAATAGAATGAGAACTTTTGCTTAAAAATAGCAATAAACCTTTTATCTTTTATCTCTGCAATAAACCATCCCAAAACAACAGGAAAGGGACTGGTGTTTTGTTTGTTTGTTTGTTTGTTTTTTGAGACAGGCTATCCTTGAACTTACTATGTAGCCTAGGCTGGCCTTGAATTTAAGGTGAACTCCGCTTCAACCACCTGAGTGCTGGGATTTTAGGTGTGCACCACCACACCTGGCTAGTGGACTGTTTTTTTTTAAGAGCTATATCCAAAGAACAAAGGGAAATGAAGTAGAGACAACAGTAACTACATTTTTGGAGCTGTAAGCAGATGAACAACAGCAATTGAGTTAGCTGAAATTTAATTCAGGAATTAGAGGCACCAGGTATAGGAGCCTTCCCAAGAATAGGAAGATTGATTGTCTTGTTGATTTTTTTTTTTCTTTTTTTTGGGTACTAGGATCTAACTTGGGATCTTCCGCTTGCAAGGCAGGCGCTGGAACCACTGAGCTAAATCCCCGGCCCTGATTGTCTTTTTGAGAAACATAGATTGCCAGTTACTCACCCTGACCCAATCACAAAACAAGATGTTTGTGTTCTGGAAAGGATGAAACAGAGAGCATTGAATTGAAGGGCATAAATCATCAATGAAAGCTGAATACCTAAAAATAGGAAGATTGGGTGAAAGTCTATATAATGAATAGAAAAGCCCTCCTACCCCCACTCCCACTTCTAGCCCTCTTCTTACATTTAGTTGTCAGGATGCTAGCAGCCACACAGAAGAATAGAAGAAGATTTTTTCTCCAGGAAATCTGATCCATCCAAGAGAGAAGATACCTAAAGATATATTTGGTGGCCCCTTCATCTTTATTATTCTAGGTAAATATCCCCAGCCAACCACCAGTCTTCACCACTACAATCCTAAACTCATAAGGAAAGCCAAAGATCACCAGACATTTAAGGCATTTCTTTTTCATTTTTTTGGTACTGGGAATCGAACTCAGGTCCTTGCACTTGGCAGCAGGCGATGAAACCACTGAGCTAAATCCCCTGCCCTAAGGCAATTCTTTAACATGAAAGGCAAAAGCCAAAATAAGTATAAAAATGAAAATTTTTATTAAAAAGTTGTATAAAGACAAGACAGAGAATAAAAGAAATACAATATAATTAGTAATATGTAAAACTAGAAATAATACAGAACCAATAAAACAAGAACAAGTTACTGAAGGACAAAAAGGAAAGAATGCTCTTAAAAAGTAGAAAAGTACAGTATGAAAATAAAGACTAAAAAGTCAATATTAAAGTTGGAATGTAAAGTTAATCTCCTAGAAAGTAAAATAATAATAATATAGAGAAAACATAAGAAAAAAAGATAAGAGAATAAACATAGAAAGAATCAAAGAGGTGAGTAATCCAAATACAGTAATAGGAGCTCTAGAGAAAAGAGGAAAGTAAGAGAGAAATTTATCACAAAATTATTCAAGAAAATTGCCCCAAACTGAAGGATATGATTTTATAGAATGAAATGTCTTGTCAAATGCTTAGCAAAATGGATATATGTAAGATCACATATCAATACATATCATGAAACTTCAAAACACCAGGGCAAGAATTCTAAAAAATAAGTTCTTTTTCAATAAAAATACCAAGAACTTTAAGACAATGAAGGAATGCCTTCAAAACCTTAAAGGAAAATCAATTTGGAATACAATCCCCAGCCAAACTATTCACCTGTGTGAAATAGAATAAAGATATTTTCAAGCAGTATTTTAAAATGTGTCTATTATGGTTATATCTGTACATTTTCCCCACCCCCTACCCCCGCCCCGCAAAGCCTCATGTGCTCAAAGGTGGGGCTTTTGCAAAGTGATTGGATGATGGAAATGGTATAGCTGGTTTACTGTTAGAAGGTGGGGCCCTGGTTGGAAGGGGAAGTCTCAGGCCATGACTTGGCAGGGTGTATCTCCCTTTTTGGATCCTCTCTTATCTCTCTGCTTCTTGTCTGCCATGAGATGAGCAGCTTTCCTCTACCCAGGCCCTTGCACCAAGTCACCAACCATACATAGACTGAAACTTCTAAAACGTGAGCCAAAATAAATCTCACCTCCTTTTGGGTGTTAGTTATTTTGTCCCACCAATGAAGAAAATGACTAAGATAAGATTATAAAACCTCAAAGATATTATCTCCTATGAACCATTTCTCAGGAAGCTTTTGGAGGATATGTTCCCTTACGATCAGGGTATAAAACCAAGAAAAGGAAGATATAATATTTTATATTGTCTGTGAGAAAATTTACTAAAAAGGTTTCACTATGAACAGTATGATATATAATAAGTGTATGTCAATCAACTTCAATCTACCTTGTAGGGAAAGTGAGTTAGCATTTCAAACAAGCCAATGAAGTATTTTTACCTTGAGTCGTGACATAAATATTTTTAGTATACCTGTTGAAATCTACTACTCTTGCACAAATGAAGTACAAGAATCTAGAAAGTCCAGTAGTCTAACACCTTCCAAGAAGCCCTTGAAGCCCACAATCCTATTGGTATACACACACACACACACACACACACACACACACACACACGCACACTTCATTGTATCTGCCTTAGAATGACCTTTCTCATCACGATACTTGTTGGAACACCCATGGCTAGAAGCTGAAAATATTCCCTAGATTGCAGGAAGAGTTTCTATGACTCCTTTTGTTAATAAATATTTGAATATTTGCCAGAATTTGTTCCAATATTTCTCTTGAGTAGCAAGGTTATGGGAAGTGATTTATTCCAAAAGCTATGGGTATTTACCAAAAGAATCTAGAAGATGTAGGGTAGCCAAATTGATTCATAAGTTCCAGAAAACAGGAAATTTGACAAATAAGAAAGACAAAAAAAATCCTCAGGAAGATGATAAGGGGTTATCACAGGATGACTGCTGAGTTGCTGCAGAACAAGAGAACTATCAACCCAGAGTGTTAGTGTTGTGCCCAGTTTGCGAAGTCCCAAAGACCACCAGGAGGCCGTTTCCGATGTAAGCACACAAGGGTCGTTTATTCAAGCTTAAGCAAGGACTCTCAATTGTCACCGACACAGCGGATCGAGATTGAGAGCCCTGAATTCTAAATTAGCAGGGTTTTTATTGAGATTACAGCAAGCTTTGGTCATTAGCCATGTGATTGGTTAACATTTAGCAAATATGAAGTGTAGATTTCTGATTGGCTAGGCTCATTGGGGGTTGAAGGGGATTATGTGTAGGTTCTTACAAGAAAAATGGGGACAAAGGTTAGTGGTCTACTGTCACGTACTGATGGTCAGCAGACATCCTGACTAATGGTCACAACCACCCTGTGTGGACATTCAGCACGTTAACAGATTGTCCTATAGATAGTGGGCCCAGGACATTTGTTTCTAGGGCAAACAGATGTCTGAGTAATAAACTTAGGAATCCTGAGTTGTGGATTACGTCTTTTGTCCCAGTTCAAGCACATTTACTCATTAATGTGAGAGGACAAAGGAGACTACTCCATTTTGGGCAAAATGGAGTCATTCTGGTCTCACATTCCCCCCTTCTCATGATGCTATCGAGGGCCAATCATGGGCCTCTGGGGGTTAATTCTATTAGATCGGTGGGAACTGGCTGGTATCGAGACCTGAGTACCATCAACTGAACAGTGTTAATTCGTTCTCTGATGAATGAAACTAGTCTATTGAGTATACAAGGTCCAAAGGTTAACAGTAGTAACAGGATAAGCAAGGGGCCAAGTAGGGTAGAGATTAGGGTAGTTAGCCATGGGGAGGAATTAAACCAGGATTCGAACCAATTTTGAGATTGTTCCCTTTCTCGTTTGCGTTTGGCGATGCCCTCTCTAACTTTGGCCATAGATTCTTTGACCACCCCTGAATGATCTACATAGAAACAACATTCTTCACCTAAGGCAACGCAGAGTCCTCCCTGTTGAAGAAAAATTAAATCTAGCCCGTTCGGTTTTGGAGGACTACCTCTGCCAGGGAAGTTAGAGACTCTTGGAGGTGGGAGATGGAACTCTCTAGTCTCTCAATATCTATATCTATGGCTGCCCTTAAATCATTGTAATGTTTATTGTGTAGCACTAGTGATGAAATTCCCGTTCCTGCCCCGGCTAGTCCCAAACCTAGGAGAATGGTCAGAGTGATGGCCGTTACAGGTTCTCCTTTAACCCTGACTTGGGTCTCAGTCAGGCGACTGAGGATGTCTTTTTCTGAGTGATATAATAGCCGGGGGACTAATTGTACCAGTACACAGAAATCCCTAGTCCACCTGAGCACTTCTCCATGTACACAGGGGGTGAGTCCAGAGGAGCAGGCCCACCATCCGTCAAAAGGGGGAATGAGATACTTTTTTGATTTAGGCCGAGAGGTTTTGTTACAAAGGTGTTGGTGGGAGGCCGAGACACTGCCGACACAAGTTCCTTGTCCAGTTACCAATTGTAGGGTCAGCCTAGCTGTCCCTTTTTGTTGCCATCTGCACTGAGTTGGACTGTCTGATTTAGTGAAATTGTCTAGATAAGCTATTGCCTCATAATAAGGGGGCTTGATATCATAGCATAACCAGCAGGACTGAGTTAGGTCTGGCCTAGATGCATTTAGGGCCTTAAAGGTGTGGACCATCAGTCCCCAAAGGGGGTCTTGGTCCTGGCTACGGTCGACTTTTTTGGCCTGGGTGGCCATTCGAGCGGAGGGCAGGAATATGGAAGTGGAGGTTAGGTTTGGTGCCTGTATGGAGGTATTTGTTTCTGGTGGTACAGGCAAGCTCTCCTGGGGAGGGGGCTTGGTAGGTCTGGGAGGGGCTATAGGGACTAGTGCCAGATTTGGCCCTATCAATTGGGGAGGCCCTATGGCGAGTGGCTCCATTTTTAGTTTTATAGTAAAAAGTAACCCATTATCATATCCATTTTCATATAATCATAACCCCCAACTACGGCCTGCCTCCCAATTCGTGAACTTTTTGCCTGGGTCCGTAAAAGTAATATGGATGGGGTTACATAGAAATTGTTTGGCACAGTGGCCGTAGAGAGGGTTGTGTGCCAACTTCTGTTGGGGAATCTTGTTGACCGAAATAAAATCAGTTGTAATGGGGGGCTCCCAAGTTATGGACCCCGTTGACTCACAACCCCAACTTTTGCAAAAGAACTGTTCAGCATCCCCATAAGTTACAATTTGACTTCTAGTACGCCCCCCTCCTGGACAGACGTAGAAGGGGGTATCTTGCAATATTGCCCTGCGAATTACATGGTTGCAACCCGGTTTTTGTGAATTGACTGGGGGGAGCGTACATCCCTTTCCTGTCTCCCCACATTCTGGCCTTTCCCTCGACTCTAGGCTCCAGTGTCCGATATCCCAGCTGCCAGTGGCCAGCCGACAAAGATCAAACTCTAGGGCAGGCCACCAGGTCAACGGTGGGCCCACTTTGGATGAACTGTTAATAATGTCACCCGTGGAGGTACTAATGATCATCCAAGTTAGATTTAGGGGAGCATGTGGGTTTTGTCCTCCCAATATTGGTGTTAAAAGTACAGTTACCATGATCATAACCGTCGACAGTGCAGCTTGAGTTTGAGAGGATTGTCTTGGTCCTTGGACACCTGCCATGATGGAACAAAGTCTTCTAGGACAGCGTGCGGATCTGTGGGGCGGACGTGGGTGTAGTGCACCCACGAGGCAATCCCATCGACCTTGAGAGCAGTGGGCATGGTCAGGACTGTGACGTAGGGTCCTTTCCAATGAGGCTCAAGGCCTTTCTGTCGATGTCTCTGGACGAAGACCCAGTCTCCCGGTCGATAGCGATGGGGCTCAGGAGGAGGTCCAGTCTCGTACAGGGCTTTTGATTTAGGCCAGACATCTTCATGTACATACTGGAGGCTTTTTAAAGAAAATAACAATTTTTGGTCATCAAATTCAACAAGCACATTTGACTGAAGGTTGGGAGCAATGGGAGGGGGAATTCCAAACATAATCTCAAAGGGAGTTAGTCCCATCTTATAGGGTGTATTCCATACCCTATAGAGGGCAAAGGGAAGGAGAGTCACCCAGTCACCGCCAGTCTCTAAGGTTAATTTAGTTAAGGTCTCTTTTAAAGTTCTATTCATCCTCTCTACTTGTCCTGAACTTTGGGGTCTATATGCACAATGTAATTTCCAGTCTGTCCCCAAGATCTGTGCTAAAGTTTGACTCACCTTGGAAATGAAGGCAGGTCTATTATCTGATCCTAACATTACTGGAAAACCATACCTTGGCAGGATGTCTTCTAGCAGTTTTTTGGTCACATTCCATGCCGTTTCATGTTTGGTAGGAAAAGCTTCTGTCCATCCTGAAAAAGTATCTACAAAAACTAGCAGGTACTTATAACCATACCTTCCAGGTTTTACCTTGGTGAAGTCCAATTCCCAATATGCACCAGGTCAGTTCCCTCTCAGTCTATTGCCTGGGTTGGCTTTATTGTGGGTAGCATTTGTCAATTGACAGGCTTTGCAGGTGGCAACAATACGTTCAATTTTGGAATTAGCATCTCAAATCTTTATTTCAGCATGTCTCAGGAGGTCTTGCATTTTTCAAGTGCCCATATGGGTGGCTCTGTGCATTTTGGAGAGAACTTGTTCTCCCAGTATTTCAGGCAGGATGACTTTACAATCAGAAGATTTCCACCACCCATTGAGGCACTGAGGCATAGGCAATTGTTTTATCCATTTTAAATCTTTCTCAGTGTACTGGGGTTTTTCTGGCAAGGCAGCACTTCCTGGATCGGGCAGCTGAGTGGCTAGTACCAGATTAATCTTTAGGGCTATTTTTCGGGCCGTTTGGTCAGCTAGGTTATTTCCTCTGGCAATTGGAGTGTCACCTTTCTGGTGTCCTGGGCAATGAATAATGGCCAATATTTTAGGTAGCCAGAGGGCTGTTAAGAGGGCAAGGATCTCTTCTTTGTTTTTAATAGTCTTTCCTTCAGCCATCAGTAGCCCCCTTTCCCTGTAGATGGCCCCATGGACATGTGCGGTGGTAAAGGCATACCGGCTGTCTGTGTATATGTTTAACTTTTGGCCCTGTCCTAGAGTCAATGCTTTGGTCAGAGCTATGAGCTCCGCCCGTTGTGCTGAGGTCCCGGTGGGCAGTGGTTCTGCCCAAATGACCTCAGTCTCTGTCACCACAGCTGCCCCGGTGTACCTGTGGCCATCCTGGACAAAGCTGCTCCCATCAGTGAACCAAGTATTATCTGCATCTGGCCACGGTTGGTCTCTCAGATCAGCTCGAGTCCCATGCACCTGAGCCAGGATGTCTGCACAGTCATGAAGTGGAGCCTCTAAGTCCGGGTCTGGCAACAATGTGGCTGGGTTTAAGGCAGCTGGGGTCTGAAAAACAACTCGGGCTGGATTTAGGAGTAAACTCTGGTAGTGGGTCAGGCGGGCGTTACTGAGCCATCGATCCAGAGGCTGTTTCAGGACTCCCTCAATAGCGTGAGGGGTGGTTACGTACAGTTCTTGGCCCAATGTTAACTTGTTGACATCTTTGACCATCAGGGCCACTGCCGCAATCATTCTTAAACATGGGGGCCATCCTGATGCAACTGGATTGAGTCTTTTTGACAGGTATGCCACTGGGCGGTGCCATGGCCCTAGATACTGGACTAGGACACCCTTGGCGACTCCTTTGTTTTCATCAATGTAAAGGTGGAAGGGCTTAGTAATATCAGGCAAGCCCAAGGCCGGTGCCGACAACAAGGCTGCCTTAACTTGGTAGAAGGACTTTTGCAGTTTTTCTGTCCATAGAAAGGCTTGATTGTCTTTAGTTGCCTCATAAAGGGGCCTTGCTAGATCCGTGAACCCCGGTATCCATAGGCGGCAGAAGCCAGCCGATCCCAAGTACTCTCTAACTTTCCGAGGGGAATCTGGTGTGGGTATCTTAAGAACTGTCTTTTTCCTAGCATCCGACAGCCATCTTTGCCCCTCTTTAAGCATGTACCCCAAGTAGCTTACCTCGGGTTTGCAGATCTGGGCCTTTTTGGCAGATGCCCAGTACCCTGGTTCCCCTATGACCGTCAAGAGTTTCTTGGTTCCATTTAGGCAGTCTTCCCGCATCTCAGCTGCTATGAGGAGATCATCTACATATTGTAACAGAGTCAATTGGGGGTTTTGGAGGTGAAACTCACCCAGGTCTTCATGTAGGGCCTCATCAAAGATGGTGGGAGAATTCTTGAACCCTTGAGGTAATCGGGTCCATGTCAGCTGTCCGTTGAGGCCTTGTTCCGGGTCATTCCATTCAAATGCAAAGATGTGTTGGCTTTTGGGTGCCAGTGGAAGGCTAAAGAAGGCATCTTTGGGGTCCAGGACCGTGTACCATTGATGGCTTGGGGGAAGTGAACTCAGAAGGGTGTATGGATTAGGCACCATAGGGTGGATATCCATAACCGTCTTGTTTACTTCACAGAGGTCCTGCACTGGCCAATAGTCATTTGAATGAGGTTTCCGTACTGGCAACAAGGGGGTGTTCCAGGCTGATTGACAAGGCCTTAGAATCCCCTGAGCGAGCAACCTTCTGATGTGTGGAGTTATTCCCTTATGGGCCTCTAGGGGCATAGGGTATTGGCAGACCCGCACAGGGTCCACTCCCAGTTTTATCTCTACAAACACTGGTGGTCTGTGCCCAGCCAGTCCCATGCCCCCAGTCTCTGCCCATGCCTGCAGGAACATGGCGAGCCATTGTTCCATGTCAGGGTCAGGAGGGGCCCCTTTTTGATGTAGCAGATATTCCTGAGGGTCTTGGGATCCCGGATGAGCCCCCAAATGTTGTGCCCAGTTTGTGAAGTCCCAAAGACCACCAGGAGGCCGTTTCCGATGTAAGCACATGAGGGTCATTTATTCAAGCTTAAGCAAGGACTCTCAATTGTCACCGACACAGCAGATCGAGATTGAGAGCCCTGAATTCTAAATTAGCAGGGTTTTTATTGAGATTACAGCAAGCTTTGGTCATTAGCAGCCATGTGATTGGTTAACATTTAGCAAATATGAAGTGTAGATTTCTGATTGGCTAGGCTCATTGGGGGTTGAAGGGGATTATGTATAGGTTCTTACAAGAAAAATGGGGACAAAGGTTAGTGGTCTACTGTCACGTACTGATGGTCAGCAGACATCCTGACTAATGGTCACGACCACCCTGTGTAGACATTCAGCACGTTAACAGATTGTCCTATAGATAGTGGGCCCGGGACATTTGTTTCTAGGGCAAACAGATGTCTGAGTAATAAACTTAGGAATCCTGAGTTGTGGATTACGTCTTTTGTCCCAGTTCAAGCACATTTACTCATTAATGTGAGAGGACAAAGGAGACTACTCCATTTTGGGCAAAATGGAGTCATTCTGGTCTCACATAAGCAAAATGGAGTCATTCTGATCTCACATTAGAAAGAGGGATCCTGGGGCAAAGTCACCAAGAAGATAATATTGATTTAGAGACAAGAGCACAGAAAACTAAAAAGGAAAAAAAGGCAATTATTAACTCCAGGGAGAACAAAAAACTTCAAAATAAGAAAGGGAATAATAAATGCTACATGGCTCACTTGCAATTAGTATTTATGCTATCAAAATATTGTAAACACTAAATATTAGTGAAAGAAGCTAGTATGTGGTAGAGTCTTAAAAAACTAGATCTTCATATTTATTTGAAAGACCTAAATCTTTTTTAGGAAATTGGAAAAAAAGGTCTAAAAATGAACACTCAAGAAGTAGCAATATAACCCCATTCCTTGGTGATATGAAGAAAATATCAAAACAATCAGCTGGAGTAAAGCAAGAATAGAAGGGTAGGTTAGGAGAGGCCAGAGCACTGCTGTTTTCTAACATTTTAGAGAATTATTTGATTTATTAAACTCTGTGTGTGCATAAGTTTGATGAAGATAAAAATTAAAAAGACTAGAATGGAATATAAAGAGGTCAGGTTGAGCATGATGAAGGAGATTCTGCCCAATCCATGGACTGAGTAGCCTGGTAGATCTCTTTCTAACATTAGCTCCATAAAAATCCTTGTAACTTATGAAATAGGATAGAACATGAATTGTTAATTTATAGCAGCTAATAGCCAAGCCATCAAATAGTATGTTCACCCACTATTATGGTTCCTGTCTTGATGTCCTCTCAAAGTCTCATGTGGTCGTAAAAGTGGAGTTTTTTCTGGAATTGATTCATGGTGCAATGCTAGGCTCAAGGGCACTAGGATTGAGGGTGTGAATGCTACCTGTTCTAAGTAATCTACACAAGATAAGAGGGACAGAGAGACACTGTTGAGGGTCCCTCGCCTGCCCTTTTCCTGTTGTTTATGCTGCTTATGCTCCCATGAACAGTTGTCCATCTGCCACCCTGCCTTGGAGCCAGCTGATTATGGACTGAAACCTCTATGAACTGTAAGCCATAAACCTTTCCCCCTTTAGCTTTGGGTGTTGGTTATTTTGTCTCAGCAAGGAGAGAAAAGTGACTGACACACCCACCCTTCTCCATGAATGGCCTACTAAGAATAAGAATGACAGAATCCTTAGCTTATCATTTCAAAGAAGTTCTGTTCTCAGGTGAATGGGAGACAAAACAGCCTGGAAGGTATGCACAGACTTGGGGAGTAGAGAGGAAGAATAGAGTGATATGTGTTGAACATTCCTCTTCATCAATCTGAGCCCTGATGGCAGGAGAAAAGTCTGGGGGCTTCGCCAGGGGAGGGCAGGGATATCTAAGAGGAAGGAAGAGGTACAAGCTGTTTCCCAGCTGCTGTTGCTTAGCCAGGTCTTGTGTTTTCTGGGAAGGTGAAGCAAGAGGAATGACAGCATGGTGCCCTTAGACATAGTGAACCGCAGTTTTTTACAGGCCCAAATGTGACTGGGAGGGCTTCTGTGAGGGCATAGTAAGCCACAAGTTATCTGGGTATAGGGGCCAAGATGACCTGGATTGAGGACTGAGAGCACCCCATAGAGAGATAAGCTTGGCCTGACCCCAGAAGTAAGGGTGGAGAGGTCTGATCCCTGAAAGTGAGGGAAGAACAAGACTGGGCTCTGTTGGATGGAGCACAATGTGCACTGCCCAGAGATCACAGCAGTCATCTCTGAGAGAACCCCAGGCCACAGGGAGTTAGTAGCTGACAACAGCATTCATCCCTGGAGCACGGGACACCTAAAAAGGGACCCACTTGACAGGCACAATAGCACATTCCTTTGATCCCAGCTACTCAGTAGGCTGAAGCAGGAGGATCATAAGATTGGGGCCAGCGTAGGAAACTTAGTGATATCCTGTCTCAAAGGGGGGAAGAGGCTGGAGATGGAGCTCAGTAGTAGAGCATCTTTGATTCAATCACCAATCACACACACACACACACACACACACACAAACACACACACACACACACACACAGACCTACGTCTCCCTTCTCTAGTTGCCTATGCTTGGTGGGCAATTCTTAGATTACACCAACCAGGGAAGAGTGCAAAGGATATGGAGGTGAAATTCTGAGCTCCAATTCAAAAAGTACCCAAAATTTGTCTGAGAAGTTGTGGGGTGGGACTGTGCCTACCAGGGGCCAGCCCAGAATCACAGGACCAGAGAAATTAAAACCAGTTCAAGAAATTAACAGCAGGGCTGGAGATTTAGCTCAGTGGTTCCGCCACCTGCTTAGCAAGCATAAGGTCCTGAGTTCAATCCCCAGCACCAAAATAATGAAACAAACAAACAAACAAAAAAAGAAATTAACAGCATTTCATTTTTACACCCTCAAGTTTTATAAATGGCTGTAGTCAGCTGTGCCTGGCATACTTGTTATTGTCCTTTGACCTGAGAAGTCACAGGGGCCTGAAAACCTAGCTCGCCTAATACTCTGAGCTATTGTTCACTATTAATTGTTAATTACTCTGGCTGAGTGCATTATATGCTGAATCTCCTTTAATTCTCACATATTCAGTGAAGTATCCCCAGTAAGGTCCCCATTTTACAGGCAAAGGAGCTGGGGTTTAAATAAGTGAAATAACTTGACCAAAGTAGGTAATAAGTTGTTGGACCAGAATTCAGACTCAATCTGTACAGATTCCAAAACCGGTACTGACTTAGAGGAATGACATGTCCAAACTGTGCTCAGCCACAAAGCCTGGTGTTCTGGAAAGCAGCTAGTGTAGGCAATCAGTGAGACTGTTTCATGCACTTTCAGGGTTTTGTTAGCATTCCTAAAACCTGTGGCTGCAGCCAGGCAGGCATGACCCATGGTGCAGGGAGGCAGCCAGGTGAGAGCCTGATGTGCACTCCGTGCTCTGATCCACTGACAGTGACAGGGACACATACTGAATCAGAACCCCAGAAGCCTTTCAGCTCAAGGCATGTTTCTTCCTGACATGATTTTGAAACAGTTGAGGAATTTCTTGATTTTTGGAATGTGTTCAATCAATTTCTGTGAAGTGAAATATTCAGCTCAAGTTCTTTAAGCTTGTGCCAAAGAGCTGTCAAACTAGAACATAAAAAAATCATAACATTAACAGCTCTCTGCTCTGGCAAGAGTCATCAAGCCCTTTGCTTTCCCTACTAAATTTTTCCACATTTTTCTTCTTCTCTTTCCCATCTCAGGTCCCCACACTGGCTTACACTTTAATTTCATCCATTGAGCAGGTATGGGCTGAGCACCACCTGGGTTAGGAAACAGGCTCAGTGCTGGGGGCACAGAGATGAAGAAAATGGGATTCTTATCCTCAAAGAGTTCCCAGAATGAGAAGATAAGGACTGTGACACAGACTGACACTGCTCTGCCCAAATCCCTTTCTTCCCTGGCAATAGTGATATAGGAATGATATTGGACCTCCAAATAATATAGGGGAGATATTATAACTCCCAACTTTAAGCTATCCATTATAGACAACAATCTTCTTTTAACTTCAGACCTTAGAGTCTATTGTCTCCAGTGAGGAAAAATAGTAGAATCTTTTTTTTTTTTTTGTACTGGGGATCAAACTCGGGTCCTTGCGCTTGCGTAGCAGGTGTTGAAACCACTGAGCTAAATCCTTGGCCCCTATAGTAGAATCTTTGAGATGAATTTGCACCAGGCAACCCTTATTGCTCTACCTATTCTAACTTTAGTTGCCCATATTTCAGAGTTTATTTCTGATTCCATGAGTGGGAGGCAGCATACCTGACCTGAGTGTATGTATATTACAGTATTTAAGCAAGATAAGATATCTCTCCCCAGGAGGGGAACTGGACTTTCAGGCAAAATTAAAAAGGAATGAGTGAAGAGAAAGCTGTTCTAGTTATGCCCAAGGGTTGTAAAAAATAGCGAGTTATCTCCTCTCCAGTGACTCCTTTCACTGAGGTATGATAGCTGAAGGAAGGCTAGGGTTGAAAAGAAGGACTGAGAGGCACATGCCAGTTTCCAGCAATAGGGTGATTTTTTTTCTCTTTGTTGTCATGACTATTCAGGGCTCCTCTGTGGAGATGACAGTCTGGCCAGAGGGAGAAGGCAGAGAGTGGCACTTCTTGTGATGGTTCTTATCCCTCTTAAGGTGGCCTGGCTTTCTGCAGCAGTAGCAGTTTAGCCATCAAACTTTTCTTGGAGCCCCAAGAATCAGACTTAGGATCTATTCCTTTTAGTGTTGTTTCCAAGGTTTAGCTATTACAAACTGTGCTGCTACAAACATAGGTGTGCATATATCACTGTGGTATGATGCTTTTAATTCTTTCAGGAAGATACTGAAAAGGAGGATAGCAAGGTCAAATGGAACCTTTAGTCCTAGTTTTTTGAGGAATCTCCACCCTGATTTCCACAGTGGTTGCACCAGTCTACACTCCCAACAACAATGGGAGTTTTCCTCATGGCCCCGCCAGCATTTGTTATTGGTTGATTTCTTGATTAATAGCTGTTCTTTCTGGAGTGAGATGGAATTTCAGCATTGTTTTAATTTCCATCTCTTGAATGACCAGTGATGTTGAACATTTTTTCATATACTTATTTGCCATTTCTAATTCTTCATCTGAGAAGTATCTATTCATTTAAGACGCGCAGTTTTGGGTTGGGTATTTTAATTTGGAGATCTGAGTTTTTTGAGTTCTTTATTCTTGATAGTAGTCCTTTGTCTGCAGAATAGCTGGCAAAATTTTTTTTCCCACTCTGTTGTCTCTTTACTCTGTTGGTGATTTCTTTTGCTGCACAAAAGCTTTTTTAAAAGATGAGATTCCAGTTGTTGATTCTTTGTAATATTTCCTTTACAATTGGGGTTTGTTTATAAAGTCTCTGCCTACATCTATGTCTTCAAGAGTTCTACCTGTTCTCTCTTCCACCAGATTTAGTGTTTCTGTTTTAATATTTAGATCTTTTATCCATTTTGATTTTAGTTTAGTGCATGGTGAAAGACATGGGTCTAATTTTAGTCTTCAGCATGTGGAATGCCAGTTTCCCCAGAACCATTTATTAAAGAAGTTATCTTTCTTCCAGGAAAGGTGTTTGACCCCTTTGTCAGTGATAAGGTGGCTGTGTGTTTGGAGTTGTTACTGAATTTTCTAGTCTGTTCCACTGATCCTCAGATCTGTTTGGTTTTTTTTTTTGTTACCAGTACTGTGCTGTTTTTATCACAGTAGCTCTGCAGTGTAGTTTCAAGTCAGAAATTGTAATGTCTTGCCTTTGTTGCTCAGAATTGTTTTTGCTGTTCTAGGTTCCAAATGAATTTTAGGAGTGTTTTCTTTAGTTTTGTGAGGTATGTGATTGGTATTTTGATTAAGAGTGCATTAAATCTGTATAACAATTTTGGGAGTATAACCATTTTTACTATATTGGTTCTTCCTACCCACAAGCAAGGTATATCTTTCCATTTTCTGATATCCTCTTTGATCTCCTTTTTCAGAGTACTGTAGTTTTCAATGCAAAGATCTTTTACTTCCTTTGTTAGATTGATTCCAAAGTACTTCATTTTTTGGATGATATTGTGAAAGGTGTGGTTTCCCTAATTTCTCTCTCAGTAAGTTTGTTATTTGTGTACAGGAAGGTGACTGATTTTTGGGGTGGGGTGGGGTACCAGGGATTGAACTTGGGTCCTTGTGCTTGTGAGGCAGGTGGAAAAACCACTAAGCTAAATCCCTGGCCCCAGTAATTGATTTTTGAGTGTTGAGTTTGTGTCCAGCTACATGACTGAATTTGGTTATTAAATCTAGAAGTCTTTTGGTGAAGTTTTTGGGGTCTTCTATATAGAGTATCTTGTCATCTGTAAATAATGATAGTTTAACTTCTTCTTCCTTTCCTATCTTTATTCCTTTTATTTCTTTCTCTTGTCTAATTGCTCCAGCTAATGTTTCCAGAACTATATTGAATAGAGGTGGTGACAGTGGACATCTTTGTTCCTGATTTTGGAGTGAAAGCTTTCAGCTTTTGTCCATTTAGTATGATGTTGCCTGTTGGTTTATCATAGATGGCTTTTATCAGATTGATTTAAAGACCATTTATTCCAATTTTCTGTAGAGTTTTTATCATGAAAGGGTATTGGACTTTGTCAAATGCTTTTTCTGCACTTACTGACACAATCATATGATTTTTGTCCTTGGCTCCATCAAAATATGGTGTATTATATTTATTGATTTTTCATGTGTTGAACCATCCCTGCATTCCTGGGATAAATTGTACTTGGTTGTGGTGTATAATCTTCTTGATGACTTACTGTATTCTGTTTGCCAGTATCTCAATGAAGATTTTTGCATTTATGTTCATTAGAGAGATTGGCCTACAGTTCTCTTTTTTGGTTGGATCCATCTCTGCTTTTGATATCAGGGTAATGTTTGCTTCTAGGAATGACTTTGGAAGTATTGCTTCCTTTTTAATTTCATTAAAGAGTTTGAGGAGTAGTGTCATTAGATCTTCTCTAAATTTCTTGTAGAATTCAACAGTGAATCCATCAGGACCTAGGCTTTTCTTTATTGGTAGGTTTTTAATTACCTCTTCAATTACATTGACTAATATTGGATTATTTTGAATTTTTATATCATCTTGATTCAACATTGGTAATTCATATGTATCTAGGAAACTGTCCTTTTATTCTGTGTTTTCCATCTTATTAAATAGGTATTGATGATCTTCTGGATTTCTGTGATTTCACCCTTTTCATTCCTAATTGTATAAATTTGAGTCTTTCCTGCTTTTGATAAGGTTGGCTAGGGGTTTATCAATTTTATTAACCTTTCAAAGAGCCAACTCTTCTTTGATTCATTAATTCTTTTTATTATTTTCTTAGTATCAATTGCACTAATTTCTACTCTAATCTTTATAATTTCCTCCTTTGTATGAGCTTTGGCCTTGTTCTGCTTTTTCTAGAAGTTTGAGGTTCAACATTAGGTTGTTTATTTGAACTCATTCTGTTTTCCTAATGTGAGCATTTACTGCTAAAAATTTCCCCTGTAGGACTACTTTCATTGTGTTCCATAAGTTCTGGTATGTTGTATCTGCATTATCATTTAATTGTAGAAAATGTCTAATTTCTTCTTTAATTTTGTTTGTGACCTATTGGTTGTTCATTGTTTAATTTTCATGTGTTTATGAAGTTTTTGTGGTTTTCTTTTGCCATTGATTGCCACTTTCATTGCACTATGGTCTGATAATATGCATGGGTTAGTTTCATTTCCTTTGGGTTTACTTAAGCATGTTCTCTGAGCTACTATGTGGTCTATTTTGGAGAACATCCCATGCACAACTGAGATGAATGTGTATTCTGATATTGTGGGGTGGAACACTAAGTCCATTTGTTCACAGGTTTGGTTCAGTTCTGATATTTGTTTGTTGATTTTTTTGTCTAGTTGATCTGTCTATTTGTGACAGTCCCTCATTACAATTGTGTTAACACTTAGTTGATTTTTCATGTCTTTTAATATTTGTTTTATAAAGTTGGATGCACTGGTTTTTGGTGCATATATATTTATGATTGTTATCTCTTCTTCTTGGAGTTTCCCTTAACAAGTATATAGGACTTTCTTTGTCTCTTTTGATCAGTCTTGGCTTGAAGTTCACTTTGTCTGCAAATAGAATAGCTACCTTTGCTTTTTTCCAGCTTCCTGTCACATGAAGTATTGTTTTCTATCCTTTGAGTTTCAGTCTATGAATTTCTTTTTGAGTTAAATGTGTTTTCTATATGTAGTAAATTGTTGGATCTTATCTTGATCTGTTCTGCCAATCTATTTCCTTTGGTTGCTGAACTGAGACCATTTACATTGATGGTTATTACTGATATGTATTGGTTTATCTTTCTCATATTATTTTCCTGTTGTTGGTTCCCTGTATTTCCCCTCTGTTTAATTGCTTGCCTTGCCTGGTGGCTTATTTCTACTGGTGTTCTTAGAATTATGGTCTTCATTATCTGTTTCTAAATTATTTTTCAGAATATTTTGGAGTGCTGGTTTGGTAGTCATGAATTTCTTCAGTTGTTCTTTGTCATAGAAGGATCTTATTTCTCCATTGCTTCTTAAAGATAGATTTTCAGGGTACATCAATCTGGGTTGGTGGTTGTTTTCTTTCAGGACTTGAAATACTTCACTCCAAGCTCACCTTGACCTAAGGGTTTCTGTTGAGAAGTCTGCTGTGATTTTCATGGCCTTTCCTGTATAGACGATTTGTTTCTTTCCTCTAACAGCTTTTAATATTTTGTTCTTGTGCTGAATTTCTGAGATCTTGATTATTATGTGCCTTAGTGTAGATTTATTTTTTCATAGTTGATTGGAGTTTTATAGTCCTCACTTATCTGTGTGTCCAGTTCTTTTTCCATGCTTGGAAAGTTTTCTGCCATTACTTCTGTGAACAGGTTTTTTATGTCCTTTGTGCTAACTCCTGTTTTTTCACTGACTCTGATCATTCTTGGTTTTGTTCTGCTTTTTATCATCTTGAAGGTCTTTTTTCATCTTGGATTGTTTTTTCATGGTCCTTTGCTATTTTTAAGAGATCTTTATTTTTGTGATTGCTGACTCCAATCCTATCTTCTAGGTCTGACACTTTGTCTTTGCTTTCATTTATTTGGCTTTGCAGACTCAATGGAATTTTTAATTTCCTGGATATCTGTTTGAATCTGTTTCATGTATTCCATTTCATTCCTATATAGGCACATGATTTCCATTATTTTCCTTAGCTCCTTTATCATCATCATCATCATCATTATTATTTTAATCTATGTCAACTCTAGATTTGCTGAGCAGGTCCTTCAATATGATTGTCATGTCTTTTTTTTAACCTGAGAGATTGTTTCTTCTCTGATTTTCTCTATAGCCTCATTTATTTATTTATTTATTTCACCTGCTATCATTTCAGAAAATTCCAGTGAGTAGGGTTTGATTTCCTCTATCTCATTGTCCCCTGGATTTTTTCTGGGTGGGCTAGAGGTCTGGGGCTGTAGGAAAATAAAACAAATTAATAAACAAAGAAGGAAACAACAAAAAATTCCTCTGGTGCTCGCAGTTCTGTGGTACTGTCCAAGTCAGAGCCCAAATCTCTGCTGGGTAACCCTGCCAAGTCTTCAGTAGGATTAGTGATGGATGTAGGGCTGATCTTAGCTTCCAGATATAGGGGCTGTGGCCAGGGTTTAGACAGAAGCTGTCTGGATGGCTCACTTGTTACAAAAATCTCGGAAAGAAATACACAGAGACACAGAATTTGGATAAAATAATAAAATTTCTTCTCACCAGCAGGCAGGAATGCCAGAAACCAGTCTGGTCAGTATCCACACCTCCTTTGTTCAGCATTTCCCTTTTTATATCTTTTTAGCCATTATCTCATCTCTAGTGGTCTTTGATATGTAAATACAGTTCCAGTTCCTATTTACAAGTCACAGACATAAGATAGGCCATATATATTGTAAATTCACCCTGGCATGGTAACTTTGTTAGGTTAATGAAGTTAAGATAATCCTCACCTTAAACAAGGAGTTATGGGAAAAGCAAATCTTAAAAGAACACATTACTTATTTTGCTTCTACAACTACCTTAATATTCAATCTATTAAGTTATCTAAAACTTTTCAGTATCACACTCACATTTCCTTACCTTCTTTGTCTCTGTATTGCTCTCCCACTTGCTATGGCACCCTCAAACAGAGATAGCCCAAGGCTGCTCCCAGTCCTGCGTACAGTTGGTCCCTACTGAACCTTGCACAACCTCCTGTGTTCCACACTGCTGGCTCCTCTCACACACTACTCTTCTTGTTCCATGCTGAGGCCCAAAGCTGCTTGTGCTCTGGGTCACAAGTCAGAGAGAGTGCTGACCTTCTGAGTCTGAGGCTGCTGGCACCACTGGTCGCAGCTTGTCCACAGTCTGAATCCCTCTCTCTCACTGGTTGTAGGGTAGGAGGAGTTGTTCCACTTGCTACCCTCAATGTCACTGCTGGCCTATAACCTTATTCTAGAGGTTCCAGTTAGCCACTATGGTATGTAACAGAAAAAGAAAAAAAAGCTGGCAACCCATTGGAGAGGGCACAGCTTCCTGGTCACTCACCCCTGTGTGTACCAGCAAATTTTTTTGCCAGGCTAAAGTGTCTTCTGTTTGTAGGAAATCAAAAGAGGTAAGGGCTCTTATATTCCAGATCTATCCTGTGTGGATTGAGTTTGCCACACATTTGCAGTTTCTCCATTTTGGGGGGAACATTCCAGGAATGGCAGTTCCTGCTCTGCCCACTGGCAGTAGACCCACAGGCAGCCCTAAGGGTTGGATATCTGTTTAATAAAGTCCTATACCTATATTTTGTTTGATCTACAATCCTCATATTTCAGATTGATTTTGGCATCAGGAAGTATTTTTCTCCCTTTCTCCCAATTGTCTATGCTTTTAGTTTATTTTCTCTGAGCAGCTCCAATGTGACTCCTTTTCTATTCAGCCATGTTGAATCTCAAGTAGCAGGTGTTTTTAAAAAGCGCAAGCTACAACTGATTCCAGCAGTAACAGTCATGTATAAAGAAGGAAGCATTGCTAATAAAACTAATAATGAAGAGGTCTAAACCACTGCTTTCCAATTCTTTGAAAGAGAGTGAAGAAAATAGATCAAAAGGCAAATTGGAGCCCTTCTCAGCCTGCAAGAAATCACCTCTAGAGACAGATACAGTGAAGTAAATGACTTGGAGAAATCCCATCCTGGACCCTAGGGTGGAGAAGTCTCTGAGACATTTGTGCTATCTACCTAATTACCTAGGCAATCTTTCTTAGGAACAAGACAAGGTTAAGTTTTATTCAAAATACATTTTAAAATTTCTAAGTCTCTGAAACTCGTAAATTAAACTTATACCCATTGCCTAGCAACTATAATTCACATGTTAGTAAAAGCACATCAGTTTTCTACATGCACATGAAAGAAGAGATAGGCTGACTAAAACCTCTTTTCTCTACTCTTAGCATATGTAAAGCACAAGTGTAAATTGCTCTTGATAGCTGTTCTCCTCTGTTAAATACAGTTGTTGCAAGCTGTCTCAGCCAGAGACCTCTGGTAGAGAGGTGCAGTCTGGTGTTAAGGTAGCCAAGGAGTTCTAAAATTAATTCCCAGGGAGTTGGGATGGGAAAAAAAGCTTAGGGGGAAGTTATTTTTAACTTAAACCTTTTTCTTAGCAAAGGTTTGTCAGGCTATCTAGAGAGTTATTGTTTTTATCTGTCTACCTTACTAGCACAGAGAAAAAAGTCCAAACCTGTAGCTCAACTCTTAATGGAAGCTTAAGAGGGGGCTCTGACAGCACCATCTCTGGTCACTCTGGGACAAAGACAAGAAGATTTCTAAGAGTTATCTCTCACTTCACTGAGGAGTGCAGGTAGGGATGATAGATAAGTGCAGATGTCTGCTGATTACCCAGTCTGACTGTCTGGACCCAGCTTCCACTGAGGAACCTTTGGGTATCCACCAGAGAATTGCCCTGGATATGACATCTCAGTTGTCTTCTCAGTTTTCACTGGTTCCATGCAACCAGAGATTTGTCTCTAGAAAGGAATCCAGCTGCCTGTTCAGTCAATATTCTGTTGGGTTCAATGGTGATTGGCCAGAAGGTGCTGGAGAAACATGTCCTCTGCTTTAAGAGTGGCAGCTGCTCTAAGAATATTTAACTAGCTGGCAGAGTAACCACTGTTTGTTAGAGTTGTATAAGGGACAGATAAAATGAGCTGTCTTTATCTAAAATGACTTCCCTGCCTTTGTTGTTAACAAATGCTCATCTTCTTTGGGCTCAACTTAAAGGTTCTTAGGAGGAAAAGATTGGAAATCTTCAGGGTTCTTTTCTCTAATCTTATATGCCTCTAAAAAAAAAAAAGGAAAACACAAAAGTGGCAGGAAAAAATCAGAAATGAGATCAGAAAAAGAAAATCTTTTCTTCTCATGCTCATGGTGAGTTATTAAGACAACTTGCTCATAAGTCATCATTCTCAGCCTGGAGAGGCAAGAATGGGGAAATCTCAAGAGCTAAGATTGCCTCCTCACCAGCAGAAGATCAGACTAGAAAGGAAACTGAGGTAGAACAAGCTCAATATTCCCTCTAGAGTCACAGAGGGGGATCGGGGCCAGTCAGTCCCAGTGAAACCTGTCCCCTGTCTTTTTTTTTGGTACCGGGGATTGAACTCAGGACCTCGCACTTGCGAGGCAGGCAGTGGAACCACTGAGCTAACTCCTCAGACAACCTGTCCCCTGTCTTAAGAATGGTTACCAACCTATTGTCTTTTAACTGGCAATTTGGGTACTGTGATTTATTAATAGGCATGTACATTTCCTAAATGTAAACTAGGTATCATAAAAAGACCTATTTTACAGTATTTCATAAATTCACATTTTAGTTAGCATCAAAATCCACTAGGTGATGCTCTAACATCACTTTTTCTTTTCTTTTTTTAAAGTAATTTTATTGGTACATTTTAGGTATACAATATAAAGACAGTCATCATTGGAAATTTGCACCTTTACATAATCTCTCTTGGTTCTTATTTTTTCCCCATTCCCCTGCCCTCCCTTCAACCCCTCCACCCCTCCCTATTTATAAAGACTTTGTTTCCATTTTTTCTTTTTCTCATATTAATTCCATTCCCTTCTTTTCTTTCCCCTACCCCTCCCACTTTCCCTTCCCCTTTGCCCCTTTCCTTCCTATTTCACATTATCTAATATACCTTTTAGTCCTTATTTACACTTTTAGTTTCTCACACCAGAGAAACTATTCAGTATTTACACATGTGTGTCCTATTTATTTCACTTAAGAGTATCGCCTCAATGTGCATCTATTTAGCTATAAATGTCTCTAATTTCTCATTTTTTATGGCTGAGTAGTACTCCATTTTATTTAAAAAAACACATTTTCTTTATCCAGTCTCCAGTTGATGGGCAATTGGGCTGTTTCCAAGTTTTAGCTATTACAAATTCTGCTGCTATGAACATGGGTGCCCATATATCACTGTGGTATGATTCTTTTAATTCTTTGGGGAAGATACCCAGCAAGAGAATAGCTGGGTCAGATGGGACTTCCAGTCCTAGTTCTTTGAGGTATCTCCATGCTGATTTCCACAGTGGTTGCACCAGTCTACACTCCCACCAGCAGTGGAGAAGTGTTCCTCTTTCCCCACAGCCCCACCAGCATTTGTTATTGGTTGATTTCATGATAGCAGCCATTCTTTCTGGGGTGAGGTGGAATCTTAGCATTATTTTCATTTGCATCTCTTGAATGACCAGTGATGTTGAACATTTTTTCATAAAATTTTATTTATATTTTTACTTTTTTGGTACTGGGGATCGAACTTGGGACCTTGCACTTATGAGGCAGGTGGCAGAACCACTGAACTAAATCCCTGGCCCTAACATTACTTTTTCTTAGTGCTAAGATAAGATAACAAACCACAGCAAATAGGTCAAGGAAGGAACACCAATAAATTCAGTAACTACAAAACAGGAGTACAAGATGTTGCCTAAAAAAGTAAAATATCTCATCAAAAAAAAATCATAATCTTCCCATGATCTCAACTTAAATTTACCATCATTTTAACAAATAATACATATAAGAGAGAAGGAATAAAATTTAAGGTATAAGCAACTGACAAACAAGGATGACAATTTTTGATTACCTAAATGAGTCACAATCCAAAATCCATACAAAAAAAGTTCCTTCCAATTATCTTGGAATGATATAGGAATGATACTGGACCTCCAAATGATATAGGGGAAATAGTATAACTCCCAACCTACTATTTAGATGTCAGATACTCTGAGTTTGTGTTCACCAATATCAAAGAATGAAGTCTAAGGTACAACAGAGATTAAGAGTAGGAAATATTTATTGAGATATATATATATATATATATATATATTATATATTTTTTGGGGGGGGTACCGGGGATTGAACTTGAGTCCTTATGCTTGCGAGGCAAGTGATGGAACCAATGAGCTAAATCCCTAGCCCTTATTGAGATATATTTATATCTCAATAAGAATATATTTATTGAGAGATATAGCTCCTTAGATGTAGGAGGGGTCCTAAATGAGTTACTGGGGACCCCACTTTACAGGGGAAGTTTTTGTAAAGCACAACCACATGGTACAATGTGGGTTAAAGCTATAATCAACCAATAAAGTTACAAGTATAGTTGCTTAGGTAATAGTGATCCAATGGGGAAGCAAGTCATGTGGCAAGTACACATGGAAAGAACAAAAAACTTTTCAGCAAAATGATGGGTCTGAGGGTCTTGATCACCTACCAAGGTGACTGATGTTTCTCTAGACTTCATTAGACCAGGTGTTACCACTTATCCCTTGGGGAAGTATGTAGACCTGGTCATTTTGTCTTTATCTTGAGGCCTGGGTTCTAGGAGATGTGCCTCTGGCCACAGTTGTAATGTGATTTTATCTTTTGCACTGACTCTCTCAAGGGCCCAGCCCTATCTGACTGCCTATAATATTTCTACCTAACTTAGCTGTCTATAATAATTGGATTCCTGTTCTATCTGGGTGATGGAAGCATACAGTGAATACTTATATTTTAAAAATTTATCATGCTAAAAGGCACATGGTCATTAATCCCCCTAAAAATATTTCCCTGCACTTGACACACACACTTATTATTCTTACCACTTTCTGAAGCAGTTCTGGAAGTCCTCTTTCATGACTGTATTTATAAGCTGTGATTTTAAAAAATGTGATGAATGCTGCTGCCAAGTGTCATCCAATGGAAATGGAGGCTTGTAAAAATATCACCGTGTGTCTTCATCTTCCTTATTCCCCAGATCTGGCACTGTGTGACCTCTGGCTTCCCCCAAAGTCAAAATGACCATGAATGGTAAACGTTTTGAATTGATTAAGGACATTGAAACAGCCATGACAGTGCAATTAAAGACATGAAAAGGGACTTCCAGAAAATGGCAAGAATGATAGGATAAATGAGTTTGAAGAAAGGGATAGTATATTGAGCGGGATTGATGGCAATGTGTCTTTCACTGTAACAAATTTTTAAAAATTTAGACACATTCTGTATTTTTTAATCACACCTCCTACATTTCCCCAGCCTCCTTTGCACTTGGCCATGTTACCAAGTTTGTGGCAAAGACATGTGAAGGAAGCTATGTGGCCCCTTCTAGATCTGGGACATCAGACCTGCCTCCTCTCCCTCCTTTTCCTCGTTTAGGCTGGCTAGAACCCAGCCAAGGTTCCAGGTGGTGACTGAGTTTCTATTATGTAATTGATCACATTGCTCAAAGGGATAGCAAAGCAATGACTTAGAAGGATCTGGTTCCCTGAATGACCACATGGAACAGTTCTCATTCCATTACTCTTAGATAGGAGAGAAAAATAAACATCTACATAGTTTAAGCAATTGTATCATAGGAACTCTTTGCTATAGACACTTACCTTTTTCCTTAAGTACAACAGGAATACTTTTTTTCTGTTTTTCTGGTGACAGGGATTGAATTCAGGTCCTTGCGCTTTCGAGGCAGACGCTAGAACCACTGAGCTAAATCCTCGGCCCCCAGCAGGAATACTTTTTAAAAGAAAAAGCAATAGTATCCCAAAGTGTTCCGCTGCTATGAAACAAGTGGGAAAATTAACACAAGCAAGGGAGAATGTGGAGAAATGGAAGGAGAAGGAGCAGGCTGCCTAGTGTAGGACACCTTCAACCTCGAGCTGGCAAGGTGAGTGTTTCCAACTAACTCTGCCCACATTTCTGCTCCAGCCATTATTATTTTGGTTTGCTTTTTTGTCCATGTTACTTCTTTTATATAAAAACTCTCATCCCTACTCTACCTAGTAAAGCCTACCCAGCCTTTAAAACACAGACTAAATCTCACTTTCTCCAAACAAACCTTCCTTGACCAGCTCCCAAGAAAGCACATCTCCTTCCTCCATAATCCTGTAGAACCATCTCTATTGTTTATTGATAATACTTTTAATATCTTCTGTGCCAGTATTTTGCATTTTTCCTTAACCTGCCCAGAACCTAGTATACATTATAGACTTTGTTATGTCTTCCCAAAGGGTATACGTTATCCATTGCCTTATAATAAATTCACCCTGCAACTTTGCTGCTTAAAACAACATTTTTGGGGGGGTGCTGGCAATTGAACCCAGAGCCCTGTGCATGCTAAGCAAGTGCTCTACCACTGAGCTATACCTCCAATTTATTTTTATCATTCACATTTCTGAGAGTTAGTTGAGACCAGTTGGATGGTTCTCATTTATGGCCTTGCATGAATTTGCAGTCTGATAACAACTGGGGCTGGAGTCAGCTGAATGCTGAGATGCTCACTCATATGGCTAGCAGCTTGCGTTGGTGCTGTCTGGGAGCTCATCAACCAGAGTACTTACAGTTGGCCCCGCCATGTGTCTTGGGATTCTCACAGAATTATGCTGGATTCCAAGAAAGGATACTCAGATGGAGCATGAAAAAGCCTGTGACTTAGCCCCAGAAGGCCTAGAACTTCACTTTTCCCACATTTCATTGGTCAAAGCAAGTCAATAAGGTCAGTCTAGGGAGGGAAATTAGATGCCATCTCTCAAGGTGAGGAAATTGGTGACGTTGGAGGCTACCTCACCATACCTTGGAAGCATGGAGATCTGGAGTTATGGCTGTTCTCAGATCAAAATAGGTGACCATTCTGTATTTCCTCACCTATAAATCAGAGTCCCAGAGAGATAGTGACTGAGTAAACAAGGGAGTTTCAACATTATTCTGGCATTAACCTAGGAACGGGAGAGATGTCCCAGATGTCCACCACAATCTGGATGGCTCAGTGCTTGTGAGCCAAGACTTTTCCAGGCAGAATTGAAGAGATCATGGAGAACCAATTTCTTTGAATTGGAGATAAAAGTGCCTGATCATCTCTGTGCAGAAAATCACTCACTACCCATCTTTGTCCACCCATATGGAGATTAAAGTCAAGGATTAGAGCAGAACTGAAATTAGAAAAGGATGTATGGTGCTAAATTTGGAGGAAGGGTTTCCTTAGCTCCTTAGCCACCTGTTGGAGTTAGCTTAGGGCCAGACATGGTCTTTGTCTTGCATCACTTTTGGAAGAGGAGACCATCCTCCTCCAACTACCCCCAGCCACATAAAGCTCTGAACACTGTAGTAGACTAAGTAATAGCTCCTCCAAGGTGTTTGTACCCTAATCTCCAGAAAATGTGAATAGTTATATCATGTGGCAAAAAGGAATTAAGTTTGTAGATGCCATTAAGGTCAATAAAGAGATTATTCAGGAAGGTGTTGCTTGTGCCTATAACTTGAAGTATATCTCTGCTGGGAGTGATGATGTGCTGTAGATCACTATGGCCAGGCCCAACTCACCTCCTCCTGTGGATGAGGCAGGGGCCCAAAGGCGGAGAACAGGTGACAAGAGGGCATGGTGGAGCAAGGCCTGGCCAAGAAGAGGACTTCCTTCCCATCCGTTTGCCAGAAAACCAGGCATGATGTCCTGCAGATCTTAGCTACTCTCCTGGCTCCAGTAGCAGCCCAGCCCTTTTTACCTCTACCACTGTAAATAAATGTGCCTTCATTTGGCCATTTGCTTGGTGGTCTTTTCCTCACATCAGGAGTTAAGAGCCCCATCTGGCCCCACCTATACCTTATTAAATCTCTTTGTCGGTCTTTCTTAATCTCTCACCATCGTTTTTCACTCCATGAGCCCTTCAGCCATGTGGACCATGGCATTTCTCCTATATTCTTTCAGCAGTTTCAAAGTGTGAGGTCTTATACTTAGGTCTTTGATCCATTTTGAATTGATTTTTGTGCAGGGTGAGAGATAGTCCCAATAAAATTAAAAGTTTCCTTAAATGTGGAAGAGGGAGGCCGAAGAAGATAAGGTGCTATGGCAGTGAAAGCAGAGGTTGGAGTGATGCAGTTGCTGGCTTTCATGGTGGAAGAAGGGCATGAGTCAAGGAATGCAGGGAGCTTGCGGAAGCCAGAAAGGCCAGGAAGAGAGATTCAACTTGGGAGCCTCCAGAAAAGAATGCAGCCTTGCTAACACCTTGATTTCAGCCCCATTAGACCCACTTTGGGCTTCTGAACTACAGAACAATAAGATACCACATTAATGTTATTTTAAGATCCTCAATACGTGGTAATCTGTTACAGCGGCAGTAGGAAAGTAGTACAAACTCTAAAGGCTCCAGTGATTAACACAGAAGTCCTCTCAGTGGGGAAAGGGGGCCCATGTGGCTCTTTCGACTGTTAACATTCAGGAGCAAGAAACATCTTGTCCGGATCAGTCAGGTCTGTGGGAATGTGGAGTGCAGAGGAAAGTGGCAGAAGTCCATAGTGAGCCAGGCTGCTCTTCTGAGAATGCATGGAAGAGGGAAGGGGAAGCAGGAGGAATTTTGGCAGACTTCCCTGCTTCCCAAGAGGGGGGACTGGGAGAAATTGCCATGTTGGGTGGCATAAATTTCCCTTTATTGCACCTTTTGAAAAAACATTCAGCAAAAGCTGTCTTAACTCTACAAGCTTTTAAAGATGGATTTGTGTTTGTTCTGGATGCCTCACTGGGCCAAGTGTGGCCTCAGAGCAGCCACATTTGCTCTTTAAACAAATATCTCATTTCCCTAAAAACAGAACCTAAGGCTTGTCTGAGTCGTCCCTGCCTAAAGCCTGAGGAGGAAATTTAAAGCCAGATGGACCGAGCAAGCATGTTGACCAAAAGAAATCAGGGAAGTGTCTACATTGTCTAGCACAGTTTGCTCACAACAAGTAGCACAGTTTCCCTAATTCCCTCAAACAAATGATGATAGAGAAGTTAATACTTGGTACCTTGGGTTTAGAATTCAAAATACATTTCTTTACTTTCAGAGCAGACAGTTTCCCTTGCTAAGGCTAGTTAAAATCAAGTGGTGAGGAAAGGTGAGGCTGGTGACTTTTTATTTTTATTTTTAAAAATTCTTTTTGGGGGCCAGGGATTTAGCTCAGTGGTTCCACCACCTGCCTCAAAAGTGAAAGCACCCAAGTTCGATCCTTGGTACCAAAAAAAAAAAAATCTTTTTGGTGGTAAGGATCAAACACAGGACCTCACACATGCTTGGCAAATGTTCTACTACTGAGCTACACCCCAGCCCTCCTGACTTTTTAAGGTGATGTTTATTGGTCCTTCCATCCACCTGTCCTGAAGAATCTAGTGGGAGGGAGGGAAGGGAGAGGAGAGAGGAGTGACAAGGAGCTGCTTCCCAGCTGCCCCACTGTGGGTGAGAGGAGGAGCTCTCAAAGGGGACTGGAGCCATTAGGGACATTCTGGCTTCACTCCTGTGAGAAGGTAAGAGATATCAGGGCAGTACTCACAAAATTCTAAGGGGGAAAGCATCCCAGCCCGCTCCATCTGAAAGCAGCCTGCTCCAAGGGCTTGTCTACCCAGTCAGGACCCTGACATGCGGATGGTGGTAGGAGACCCTCAGGTTGAGCTCTTAGATGCTCTGCTCAGGGTAGGGGCAAATTCGCCCCTCACTTCTCTGTACTGTAGAGCTCCTGCCTGCAGAGATTCTTCTTTTTTTTTTGAAGAGATTATTCTTACTTTAAAAAACTCAACATCTCCATTCTCTCCTGGTGTTCATCCTGAAAGAGATCTAATGGAAATGAGGTTCATTCACAGGATGAGCTATTCTCAATCCTGTTCATTCAATGGAAAGGGAAACTAAAGAAAAGTTCTACTTTTCAGGACCCATCTCCAGTTCTCATACATTGTGAGATGTTTTTTGTCAGACTTCCCATTCATTCATTCTTCACTCATTCATGCATTCATTTATTCATTTAGTTTGAGGAACTGCAGGAAGTATTATCCTTCTTATCTTTATTATTTGGGGGGTAGAATTAGCATAATTCTATAGATTCATTTGGATGAAAGATGTAGATGTAAAATAACTGCCAGGCATTGTGGCATATGCCTGTAATTCCAGCACTTGGGAGGCTGAGGCAGGAGGGTTACTGTATGTTCAAGGCCACCTTGGGCTTCATAGTAAGTTCAACACCAGCCTGGACTACATAGTAAGACCCTGAAAAAAAGTAAAAAAGAAAACAAAAAACCCCAACTAATCATGGAAGACAAACTGGAAGAAAATAGAATCAAAGTTCAGTCAAATTTCTAGACAGGAAATATATCTGTAAGTTTTGATGTGAAAACAGAAAAGAAATAAAAAAAGAAGAAGCCACGAAAGAAAAAACTGACAAATTTTAGTAAACAAAAACTTAAGACTTCTGCCTTACAACAAAAACAATGAAAATAAAAAGACAAGAAGGGAGGACAGGGGTGGAAGCTCAAAGATGCTATTATTATAGACTGATGATTTACATCTTTATTCTATAAAGAACTTACAAAAATTGGTTTAAGAAACTAAGGCTTGACATTAGTGCTCAGAAATCACCCGGGTGAGAACATTGTTATAAACAAATATGGCAAAAGATTAAAACCTATGGTAATCACAGAAATACAAATTAAAACAAGGAAGAATGTGATTTCTGTCCATCACAATGAGAAAATTTTAAATGATCTCAATTCCTAAACCTGCTAACTGTTCAAGGAACAGATATTCTAACCAGTGCTTATCCACCACACAAGTCCAAGAAAGCAATTTGTCAAGTAAAATCTCAGAGGTGTAAGCTGTACTTTTATGTTTGGACCCAGTTATTCCACCCCAGGGAATTTATCCCAGGGAAATCATCTAAAGGAAGGAAGTCACTTTTCTTGGGAATATTGAGTGTTAGTGATATTGTAGAGGTTCTTGATGGCCTGGCCCTGAGCCTACAGTGCTCCTAGTGAATGGCATTAGGAGATACCCCTCTCCGCAAGTAGATGTTGTGCCTGTTGATGTGCAGGACAGTTTAGGGGTTTTGGTTGAAGAATGAGTAATTGGTATCTAGGAAAGAGAAAGATTAGGGTGAAGGGATTAAGGATGAACATTTCAAAATGTGCCAAAGTGACACATTGATTATTTCAAGCTGAAATCACTGGAAGAACTGTAACTTCAAAATGGGCCATATGGTTACTGAGAAATGAGCCTCTATTACATCAATCCTCTGAGATTTAGAGGTTGTTTGGTACTGAAGCATAGCCTATCTTCTACCTAGAGAGCAACATAGAAGTCTTAAAACAATAATTAGAGAAAGGAAACTTGCTGATAAGTATGGACAAAGCAAGATGTTTGATTACATAGTGAGATTGTGGGTGTTTCTTCTCTGTTTTTTTCTTCTCTGTTTTTTTAACTTAAACTTTTTTTCAGTGCAACAAAAATTTAAAAAAATAATATGAAAGAAGGAGGAAGAGAGAGAGGAAGGGAAGAAGTTTTGGGAAGCCTGTGCTCTCCAGCTTCTTTTGCACTTCCTGCCGAGTCTTGTGGTCTTCCTAGCTTCCCCTCAATCCCCTCAACACCTCTTAACAGCACCCTTTATTTGAAGGCCAGCTGTGTACTGGGCTCCATATAACTTCACTACACACTATGTCCACACAAACGCTCTGTCAAGTAGATGCTACAGTAACCTCTCTATGGGGGTGGGGATTGTGATTCAGTGAAGGGGACAATTGTACAAGGTTCTGTGACAGTGGCAGAGCCAAGATTCAAACCTAGGATGTTCTTCCTTGGAACCAGTCTGGTCAGCTTTACAACTCATCTCACTGTGAGAGCTGACAGAAACGCAATTTTTTGAAAATTTCCTAATTTTTCTGCTTGAAACATCCTACACTCCCCACAGCCACACACACATGATAACATGAGTTTTGTTTCCTGAGAAGAGCAAATTTACAGGAGGCAGCAGTGTGGGATATAGCTGATGAGATGTGTGGGATCAGCTGTGTTCTTCCCTCCCCACTCTCCAGGTCCTGGAGGAAGCATGGTGTGAGGAGGAGCTCTGCACCAGAGGCAGGCGATGCCGCAGTGCTTCTTCCAAGCTCTGTGACCTCAGGCGATTCTCTTAATTTTTCCAAGCCTTGAGTTTTTCCTCTGTTAAAAGGAAATAAATTCTGTCTACTTTTTGCAAAGTCCAAATGGAAGGAAAATCTATTTGAAGAGTGTCAGCCCTAAACAGACGAAAGGTACTGGTATTTTCTACAATGAGTTTGGGATTAGGAATGAAGAGGTAGGCAAAATGGATCATCCTGACTCCCTGCTGCTGCCCAGGAGGTGAGATGGGCATGTGGATGCACATCTGTGTCTGAACAGACCCCTCACCCACTAGTGCCTCTCTACCCCTCCCTCAAGATTGTGCCTGGGAAGAGGCATTCACTTCTGCTGTTATGGGGAGCTATCCTAGCAACTATGGACAACAGGAGGGGCTTGACTTCTGGCTGCTGCAGTTAAGAACCAGCATATGTTCATCCTTGTCTTTTTCCCTGTTCAGAAGAGGTGAGCAGAAGACCAGCCACACATCAGAAGAGTCTCTGTCAGTCTGGGTGTCTACGACTTTGAACTGCCCAGCCCTCACCCATTCATTCTGGAGATGAAGCATGAGCAGGAAATAAAGTCCGGTTTTAAACTGACAAGAGATGTGAGAACGGTTGCTCCTAAAACAAAGCCAGTTCACTCTTGGTTAATACAAACAAGAAAACTCATGATTCTCTCCACAGAACCCAAACCTAGGAAGAGAAGTACTTAGTAGAGTGTATCCTTGGCTGTCAGAACCCGTAAAACACTCCATTCCAGTCTCAGCATAAACAAATAAAGTGTATTTCTAGAAATGTTATTCATTTATTTATAAAATTAAAAATGGCCATGGGAAGGAAAATAGGGACAGAGGGAAAAGAGATAGCAGGAGAGGAAGAAAGGAGGAGCTTAACCAATCAGATCATCCCTGTTTTGATAGCACCGCTGAAAGTCCTAGTAAGAACTGGGAGCGTGGTGGAGGGAGAGCCTTGAACAAGATGAGTAAGTGGAGAGAGCTTAGAGCAAGCTTGCCAAACAGGCCAAACCAAACCCCCTACTTCCTGGACTTTCTTGACTGCCCTTGGGTTTCATCACTGGTCCAAGGAATGTTTATTGAATGTTTTCTGTGCACAAATCTCTGGTTTGGAGATTCCGCTTGAACGAAACACAGTATGTCCTCCTGGACCACATACTTTAGTAGGAAGACAGACAGCAAACCAGTCAATATGCACAAAGTGGTCTGTTATAGGTGATATGTGTTGTAGAGAAAAAAAATGGGAGAGAGGTGGAAAGTAGGGTGGCTACAGTTCTTAAAGGGGTGTCAGAGAACACCTTCCTGAGAAAGAATATCATCTGAGCAAAAACCCGAAGGAGAAGGAGCTAGTAATCAGCTTTCTGGAAGAAGAGCAAAGAAGGAAGCCAGTGGGCTGGGGATTTAGCTCAGTGGTTTCGCCGCCTGCTGCGCAAGTACAAGGACCCAAGTTCGATCCCTGGCACCAATATATATATATATATATATATATGGAAGCCAGTATGGCTACAGGAGGTGATAGGCAGGAAGTACTGAGGAGGGAAGATCATCCTCAGAACAGCCTTGTAAGGACTGTACTCAGGGATGGGAAGCTATTGATGGATTTTGAGCAGAGGGGTGACATGAGTTAATTTACATTTTTAAAGGATGATTCTGGTTACTACAGGAGAGAGTTGTCAGGATTAACAAAAAAAGTTAAATATGAATTTCAGATAAATAAACATTTAAAATAAGTATATCCCCTGAGATAATTGTGACACATTTATAGGAAAAAACATTCCTTATTTATCTAAAATGTAAATTTAATTGAATGCCCTGCATTTATCTGGCAAATTGTATACATGGAGAAAGATTTAAGACAAAAATGAAAGCAGGAAAATTAGATTCTTGTATAAGATTTGGCTGTGTTCTCTCTCTCTTTCTCTCTCTCTCTCTTTCTCTCTCTCCCCTCTCATCTTTTATGTGAGCTAATTTGATTCATTTTGTCATCAAAAGTAGAGAAAAGGGGATGTTAATGTGGAGGATGTGAGTGGGAACCTTTTGGCATAAGAGGAAGGATGTGGGATGTGGGTTGCACCACAAGTTTCATGTTGTTTTAGAGAAATCATGAGAATAGAATCAATCACCCAAAGATAGAAGGTCAAAGGACAACCTGAAGAAAGCTCTTCTCCTGCCTGCTCAGGGACATGATGATCAGCCCTTGGGGAGTGACGGGAGAAATGCAGGCTGTGACACTTTCCTTTTTGGCACCTTCACCTTACTTTGGTGCCGACAGAGATCTTTTGGCTGGAGGAAGAGTAGGAGGAGCTTGTTGAGGAAATGGTAACTTGTAACTGTATCTTAGTGTTCAGATCTTTCTTTCTGGGCCAATTTTCTGAAAATTCTTAGAGGACAGGGTCAACATCTTGCAGATTGTTGGAAATGAGGGGATACTTGAGTTCTTGTAACAGTGTGTTAAGTGCCAGCAGGTGGGTTGTTCGCAAGACAAATGCTGATGTTATTAGCCCCTTTCCAAGGTTGAGGAACCAGCAAAGGCAAGTATAGCGACCCTCCTCAGGGTCACTTTGCAGGATTTATCTGTTTTCCCATCATCATCAAATGTCTAGTTCAACAAAAATCACTTTAGTGCTAATGAATTGAGAACCTGGATAGAGAAGAGAAGATAGCTAGCTGTACAATTTTTATTCCACTGAGGGTTTAAGACAAAATGTTTGGTCAAAAGTGACCTACATAAACAATCCTCACCATCTGATTTCTCTCCCTGCCTGCCTCCCACCTCATCCATTCAATTGTTCTCCTAAAATATACTGAACACTTTCCATATATCAGACTTTATGCTAAGCCCAAGGATACATTGGTGAGCAAAACCTGAGCTGTGAAGTTAGGGTTTGAAATCAAAAGCAACTTAGGTTAAATGCAAAAGATAGAGAAGATTAAAAAAAGAGAGAGAGATAGAAGATATTCTAGGAGGAAAGCTTGTATAAATGCTCTGACACAGCAGGGACTGTGGATAATTCCAGAGACTGTAAGAAGAACAGAGAAGAGACATGCAGATACAGGACCGCATCTGGTGGGTTATGTTAAGGACTTCTATTTATATCCCAAGAGCAAGGAGATGCCATGTAAGTATTTTAGGGAGGCTTGAGATAAAATTAGATTTGCATTTTGAAAATATAAAAGCCAGAAGTCTTATATAGGTAGAAAACCCTTAAAAAACCCTGTTAGAACTAATAAATTCAGTTAAGTTGCAGGATATAAAATCAACACATGAAGTCAATGGGGTTTCCATACATTAACAATGAACTACCCCAAAGAAGAAATCAAGAAAATGTCATATTTACAATGGGCTATAAAAATAAAAATAACTAAAAGTGAATTAAACTAAGAGGTGAAAGTCCTATGCACTGAAAACTATAAAACATTAATGAAAGAAATTGAAGAAGATGCAAATAAATGGAAAGATATACCATGTTCATGGACTGGAAGAATTAATGTTGTTAAAATGTCCTACTACTCAAAACAATTTATGGATTCAATGTAATCCCTATAAAAATTTCAATAAAATTTTTCATGTAAACAGAAAGAACAACCCTAAAATTTATATAAAACCACAACAGACTCTGAAGAGCCCAAGAAATCTTAAACAGAAGAGAAAAAAAGCTGAAGGCAACACTTTACCTGACTTCAAAATATACTACAAAGCCATAGTAATCAAAACAACATGGTACCAGTATAAAGACAGAAAACCCAGTGAACAGACTAGAGAACTCAGAAATAAATCCACACATTTATGGTCAATTGATTTTTGACAAAGATGTCAAGAACACACAATGAGCAAAAGAGTATCCATTGCATGCACAGCTAATCAAACAGTCAACAGAGTGAAGAGACAACCAACAGCATAGGAAAAAATTTTTGCAAACTATATTTCTGAGAAGACATATCCAAAATATTTCAAGAACTCAATAGTAAAAAATACAGTCAAAGGATCTGAACAGATATTTTTCAAAAGGAGACACAAAAGGCAACAAATGTATTAAAAATTCTCAATATTAATAATCAGATAAATGAAAATTAAAATTGTAGCGAGATATCATTTTACACCTGTTGGAATGGCTATTATCAAAAGATAAAAGACAAGTGTAAGAGAAAATGTGGAGAAAGGGCACCTTTGCACACTGTTGTGTGATCCAGAAATCCCAATACTGGGTATATATATTCAAAAGAAATAAAAGAAGAAATAGCTGCACTCTCATGTTATTGCAGCATTATTCACAATAGCCAAGATATGAAATCAGTATCCATCAGTGGATGAATGGATAAAATATAAGATACACAGCATGTGTGTGCATACATGTGTGTGTGCATGCACGCACGCACACACACACACACACAAAGGAATACCACTGCTGGTGGAAGTGGAGGTAGACTGGCACAACCACTGTGAAAATCAGTGTGGCAATTCCTCAAAAAACTAAAACTAGAGGTTCCATTTGACCCAGTTATTCTCCTTCGTGGTATATTCCTGAAAGAATTAAAAGCATCATCTGATATATGCATACCCATGTTTATGGTAGCACAGTTTGTAATAGTTAGATCTTGGAACAGCCCAAATGCCCATCAGCTGATGACTCAACCAATGAATGGATAAAGATGTTAGTTTAAAAAAAAAAAAAAGATGTTGGTTTTGTTATACACTGGAGTACTACTCTGTCATAAAGGATAAACTTGAGACATTTCTAGATAAATGGATACAACCTGAGACCATATTCTATCATGAAATAAATTGGACACACATGTTTAAATATCACATTGTTTCTCTGGTGTGAGAAACCAAAAGAGGAAATAAGGACCAAAATGTATAATAGACATTGTGAAATAGAAAGAAAATGTTCAAATGGCAAGGGGAAGTAGGGAAGGGGGAGGGGGAAAGGAAGGAAGGGAAATGTCAAAAAGAGAACAGAAGAAAAACAGAAAACAAAGTTCTTGGAAATAAAGAGGGGAAGAGGAGTTGAAGGGAGGTGAGGGGATTCCAGAAGAAAAAGAATCAAGATATATTATGTACAAGTACAAATTCCCCATAGTGAATGTGATAATTATGTATAACTAAAATGTACCAATAAAATTAATTTAAAAATAAAATGAAGCAAATTCTGCCATTTGCAATAACATGGATGAACTTGGAAAACATACTAAGGCACAAAAAGATAAATATGACCTCACTTATATATGGAACCTAGAAAAGTTTAAACTCCTAGAAGTACAATAGAATGACAGTTATCAGTGGCTGAAAAGAGAGGGTTTGGGAGATGTTGGTCAAAAATACAAATTTTCAGTTAAACAGGAGTAATAATTTCAAGAGATCTTTTGAGTAATATGATGACCATAGTTAATGATAACATATTGTATTTTTTTGAGACAGGGTCTCATTATGTAGACCAGGATTGCCTTGAACTCATTGTTTATCCCAGGCTAGCCTCAGACTTACAGTGATCCATCCTCCTGCCTCACCCTCCCAAGTGCTGGGATTATAGGCATGCACCACCACACCCAGCTTGTATTGTATTTTTGAAAATTGCTGAAAGAATAAATTTTAGGTGTTCACACCACCAAAAATAATAAATATGTCACATAATGTATGTGATAATTGTGTTGATTTAACAATTCTGTGTTGCATACATTTCAAAAAGTGTACATGATAAATATATATATATATACACTTTTGTCAATTAAAATATAAAAATAGGCTGAGTTGTAACTCAGTGGGAGAGCACTTGCTTAGCACATGCAAGACCTTGGCTTCAATTTCCAGTGCTGTGAAAATAAATAAATAAATAAATATTTCTAACACTGCAAAAATAAGTAAATAAGTGAAAATAAATACTTGTAGTTTAAAAAGATTTCAATAGTGATGTGTCCAGAACTATTTGATAGTTTCTTTTCGGTACTGGGGATCAAATGTGGGACCTTGTGCTTGCGAGGCAGGCAGTGGAACCACTGAGCTAAATCCCCGGCCCCTTATAGTTTATTTTAAATTGTTATAATGGTGAATTGCTTTATTAAATAAAAAGCCATCTGTGCTCGCTTCAGCAGCACATATACTAAAAGTTATAACTAGGGCTGGGAATGTAGCTCAGTGACTTTGCACCCACCTGGCAAGTGCAAGGTCCTGAGTTCAATTCCTGGTACCAAGAAAAGTCATTACCAAATGAAAATGGAAAAAATGAACTTTCTTGTATCCAATAAAATAAAATAAATACCAAAATATCTGTTACTAAATTTGAGGCCTCTGTTAGTTAGCTTTCCCACCACTGAGCTACAATACCTGACATCTATAACTTAAAGGAGGAGAGAGTTAATTTGGCTCATGGTTTCAAGGGATTCAGTCCATCGTTGGTTGGTTCAAGTAGGGGAACATCGTGGAAGAAGGGCATGGTGAAGGAAAGATGCTTAGTTCATGATGACCAGGAAGCAGAGCAAGGGAATGGCACCAGAGAGGAAAGATGACAGGGACCATATACAGTAACCAAAGTCATGCCTCTAAGACCCACCTAGACAGATCCAGGAGCATGCTTTTTTTTTTTTTTGGAATGGGGGATCGAATACAGGACCTTGTGCTTACAAGGCAGGTTGCAGAACCACTGAGCTAAATCCCCAGCCCCAGGAGCATGCTTTATTAATCTGCTAGGCATTTTTTAGTTCAATCATATTGATGTATCAAAATTAATGTCAAAGCATCTCCTATTGGTATGCTTAATTGACTAGTTAGATCAATTAGCGTATACTCATATGGGAAATACCAGAGATCAATTCAAAGGAATGAGTATAAACTAGTAAAATGATCTCTAAGAAAAATTGCTAAAATATATAAGGTACAGTGTGTACTATATGCTATCTTTTGTGCAGGAGATTTATAATATAAGCAGTCAGTCATTATTTGTAATAGTCCTATTCTATACAGTTGCTAAGAATACTAAATTATGAATATTGAACCATTTGCTCCTATGGGATATAGAAATTAGATTCCTATGACCCCTCTAGTCACTATATTTTTGTCAACTCACCAATACCCAATCTTATTTTATAAGTATATATATATTGTTTTGTATTGGGGATGAGCCCATGGTCTTCACACTGAGCTACATCCCTGGCCCTTTTTTTATATTTTATTTTGAGACAGAGTCTTGCTAAATTGTCCAGGCTGGGCTCTAACTTGTAATCTTCCTGCCTCAACCTCCCAGAGGGCTGAGATTACAGGCATGCACACCATGCTTGGCTATGAGTATATTAATATATTGTTGATTCAGATATTTAGTATATATATATATTCATTCATTAACACTAAACTCATGGGCAGGAGTACTGTAACTTGCAAACTTCATCTAACACAGATTTTTTCTGTAAGGCACATCACAGGCTTCTAGACAGCACCTCAGCACTATGCCTATAGGCCATTTAAAAAAGCAGAAACACTAACAAAAAGTACAAAAATATGAAACAAAGGCCGAGTATTTAGCTCAGTGGTTTCACCACCTGCTGCTCAAGCGCAGGGACCCGAGTTCAATCCCCGGTACCAAAGAAAAAAAAAAAAGAAGAAAATAAAATTTTGGGCTGGGGATTTAGCTCATTGGTTTCACCGCCTGCTGCACAAGCGCAAGGACCCAAGTTCGATCCCCGGTACCAAAAAACAAAACAAAACAAAAAAATATGAAACACATGGAGCTAAACAGATCACAAAATAATAATTGTTTATAACATGAGAGCTGAAGAGAGAAGGCAGAGGATTGTCTTGCTCCACCTCAGCTGGGAACATGTATATCAGGTGCATCAGTTTTTCTCCACTCTGCCCATGTCTGTGAATGACTGTGAAGGTGCTTTGAGTATTGATTTGGGGATTACAAATAAAGTCTAGTGATTAGGCAAATTTGTAAATCCATGAATAATGAAGATCAATTTCTTCTGAAAATAATCTCAAATTTAGACATAAATTGCAAAAATGAAAATAGTACAAGAATATTCATGAACCTTATATCCAGATTCACCTATCCTTAACATTTTGACTCACTTGCTTTATCATTTGTGCCCTTATTTTCCTTCCAATGTCTGTACACACACACACACACACACACAACACTCACACACACTGTTTTGTTTTCCCGTACAACGTGAGGGTTAAGTTATATACATCATGGCCCATTACCCCATCCTTATCAATATGTATTTCCTAAAAAAAAGGACAGTCCTCATATAACCATATTATACTTCTCAATTTTGGTAAAATTAATATTCATGAAATGCATTAATCTACCATTCTTGTTAATTCTAGAACACATGCATAGCTTTTCTTTGTTTTTAGTGATATTGGTACTTTGAAGTAGAGCAGTACCTAGCTTCATGAATTTAATTCATTCCATGATTCTGGTCATGGATCAAATTGGTCGCTAACTGAATCAAATTTCCCCATGAGGTTCAATGTGACCTGATGTGGAGTTCATACCTAGACAAGTCTACCCTCTTTAGTAAATCCATCATACACACTCAGGACTATGTTAAACCAATCAGTGGACTAATCCAGTATCACAAATTCATGATCCAGTCACTTCCCCAATCCCTATCTATAAATGCATGAGGCTCTGGAGGGACATCTAGATATAAGCTGTAATGTGGAATGTTCTTCATTTTTGGTTTTTCTGATGCTTCTTTGTGGTTAGATTCAGGTTATGCATTTTTCTCTGTAATATTCCATGGATAATTATGTAAAATCTATTTGTTTTAAAACATATGGAGGTTTTTTTTTCTTTTTTGGATAAGGTTGGCTAAGGGTTTATCAATTTTATTTACTCTTTCAAAGAACCAACTCTTCGATTCATTTATTCTTTGTATCATTTTCTTAGTCTCAATTGCATTAATTTCTTCTCTAATTTTTAAAATTTCCTCTCTTGTGCCAGCTTGGGGTTGACTTGTTCTTCTTTTTTTAGAATTTTGAGGTTTAATATTAGGTTGTTCATTTGAGCTCACTCTGTTTTCCTGATGTAAGAGTTCACCATTATAAATTTCCCTCTTAGGACTGCTTTCATTGCATCCCATAAGTTGCAGTATGTTGCATCATCATTGTCATTTAATGGTAGATACTGTTTAATTTCTTCTTTAATTTCATCTGTGTCCCATTGGTTGTTCAAGAGGGTGTTATTTAATTTCCATGTGTTTATGGAGTGTTTGTGGTTTCTTTTGCTGTTAATTTCCATTTTCAGTGCACTATGGTCAGATAATATGTGTGGGATAATTTTAATTCTTTTGCATTTTCTTAAGTATGTTCTATGGTGTAGTATGTGGTCTATTTTGGATAACATCCCATGTGTCACTGAGAAGAATGTGTAGTCTGATGCTTTGGGATGGAACACTGTAGGTACCTACTAAGTCCATTTGTTCACAAGTTTGTTTCAGTTCTGATAATTCTTTGTAGATTTTTTTGTCTAGATGATCTGTCTCTTTGTGACAGTGGGATGTTAAGGTCCCCCATTACAACTGTATTTTTTGTTGTTTGTTTTTGTTTTTTTGTTTTTGGGGGTTTTTTTTTTGATACCGGGGATCAAACTTGGGTTGTTCCACTTGTGAGGCAGACAGAAGAACCACTGCCACCCCCATTACAATTGTATTTCTGCTTATTAGATTTGTTAGGTTTGTTAACATTTGCTTCATATAGTTGGGTGCACCGATATTTGGAGCATGTATATTTATAATTGTTATCTCTTCTTGTTGTATTTTTCTTTTAACAAGTATGTAGTCTCTTTTGATCTTTGTTGTCTCTTTTGATCTCTTTGTTTTGGCTTGAAGTTCATGTTGTCTGAAAATAGGATAGCTACCCCTGCCTTTTTCTGGGTTCCTGTCACATGGAAAATTGTTTTCCATCAATTGATTCTCAGTCTATGAGTTTCTTTTTGAGTTAAATGTGTTTCTTGTATGTAGCATATTGTTGGATCTTGTTTCTTGATCCATTCTGCCAGTCTGTTTCTTGTTCAACATCACTGGTCATCTGAGAGATGCAAATTAAAACAATGTTGAGATTCCATCTCACTTCAGAAAAAATGGCTATTATCAAGAAATCCAACAACAACAAATGCTGGTAAGACTGTGGGGAAAAGGAACCCTTCTCCATTGTTTTGTTTTGTTTTTGGTACTGGGAATTGAACTTAGGACTTTGTGCTTGCCATGCACGTGTGGTACTACTGAGCTAAATCCCTAACCTCCTTCTCCACTGTTGGTGGGAATGCAGACTAGTGCAACTATGGTGGAAATCATAGTGGAGATGCCTCAAAAAATTAGGATTAAAGCCAGGGATTTAGCTCAGTGGTTCTGGTGCCTGGCTTGCAAGCTCAAGGTCCCGAGTTCGATCCCCAGTACCAAAAAAAAAAAAAAAAAAGAAAGAAAGAAAAAAAGAAAAAAAATTAGATTAGAAGATACCCTTACTGGGTATCTTCCCAAAAGAATTAAAAGCATCATTCCACAATGATATATGTGCACCCACATTTATAGCGGCACAGTTTGTAATAGCTAAATCTTGGAAACAACCCAAATGCCCATCAACTGATGAATGGATAAAAAGATGTGGTCTTTTATACAATGGAGTACTACTCAGCCATAAAGAAAGATAAACTTGAGACATTTATAGCTAAATGGATGGAACTTGAGACTATACTCTTTTTTTTTTCTTTTTTCTTTTGGTACTAGGGGATGGAACTCAGGACCTCGCACTTATGAGGCAAGTTAGGTGCCACTGAGCTAAATCCCTGGCCCCTAAGACTATACTCTTAAGTGAAATAAATCAGACAGATACGTGTAAATATCATATTTACTGAAACTGAAAGGGTAAATAAGGACCAAAATGTATAATAGATAATATGAAATAGGAAGAAACTGTTCAAAAGGAAAGGGAATCTGTGAAAGGGGGAGGGGAAGAAAAAAGAAAAAAATCAGTAAAAGAAGGAAAAAATTGAAACAAAACTTTCTTTTTTTGGTACGGGGGATTGAACTCAGGTCCTTGCACTTGCACAGCAGGTGGCAAAACCACTGAGCTAAATCCCCAGCCCAAAACAAAACTTTTGAAACAAGAGGGAGAGGGGAGGTTGAAAGGAGGGAACGAGAATGGAAGAAAAAGAGGAATCAAGCTATATCATGTACAAGTACAAACTCCCTCTGATGAATGTTATCATTATGTATATTTAAATTGTACCAATAAAATTAATTAATAAAAAATACAATAAAACAAAGCAAAACATATGGAATATCTATGAAAGGAGTTAAAGAAGCTGTTTACAAGCCAGGTATGGTGGTACATGTCTAGAATCCCAGCACTCTGGATGCTGAGGTAGAAGGATCACAAGTATGATTCCAGCCTGAGCAACTTAGTGACTTATCAGGACCCTGTCTCATAGAATAAAATTAAATTAAATTAAAATAAAATCAGGGTTCAGAATATAGCTCAGAGCAAAAGTCTTGGGTTCAATCCTCAATACCAACAAAACAAAACAAAAAACCTGGTATTAGTGATTGTCTTTGGAAAAGACAATTAGGAGTCTGGAGGCGGGCAGGGTGGAGTGTCATTCCTTTTCATTATATACTCTCATATACTTTTTGAATTGCAGACTATGGGCATATAGTGCTTATTCAAAATCAAAGTTTTAAAAAATTCTATAAGGTAGATGGGTCTGGTATTATTACCCTATTTTCCATGTGTCACAAAAAACCCCAAGGAATAAGTGAGTAGCAGGAAGGCCTCCATGCTAGTCCTGTGGCCCCCTCCAGTGTGATGCCTGTTGTCACTTAAACTGTTCTCTGAAACTGGACGTGTGCAGGTTTCAGTGAGCACCCAGAGTGGGGACAGTAAGGGAGGGGGCTAGGAAGGCTTCTTGGGGGAGGAGAGACCTGAACTTAGTGTAGAAAGGTGAGAAGTCACCTGCCCAGGTAACAAAGGGTTACAGAACTAGGGGATGTAGGGAGGGTAGTAGATGCAGAAAGAAGGGCATTTCAGACAGAAAATGCTGTGGATCTAAGGGCAGCAGGCTTGCAATAGTGCACACTCTATTTAGATCTTCGAAGAAGATTAGGAGCTTCCTTAACAGCCTCACCCTACTGTGCAGTAGGGAGCCTCGGCTTGTCTTGTAACAATAGGCCCCTCTCTCCCCTTGAACAACATCCTTGGGTCTGAATATTCAGTATGTTTAGAGTTGAACTCCCCCGTGTGGCTGCTTTCCATAGACTCTTGTAAAATTCAAAGCAACTACAAGGTGAAATCCTACACATTGTGGGTCCACTGGAATTCTGTGCCTCCAGGAGATTGCAAACACTATACGCTTATATGGAGAGTGGTGATGGCCAAAGACATGGGTGTCTCACCTGTTCCCAGCCTTGGACGCTCACCCTCCAGGCTTTTATGTGAGAGAATAAATCTGTATGTTTGTTCTAACCCATGATTAAATTGTGTGCTTTTAGGCAACTGTAAAGCCAAACTTAATTCTATATGATCTAGCACCGTTGTGTCACCTCACCTGGGACACAGGAATTTCTGGATCTCTCTACAAGCCACTTGGTGGCCAAGGGAGTCAGGAAGGAGATCTCTGGTTCAAGTATCTAGCTATCCAGTGCCTCCAACTGTGGCTGTGATGTTCTTGCCATATCTGAAGCTTTCTGTGGAATTTGTCTCCGATCAGGAATCTGCAAACTGTGACCTGGGGTTGGTACATGTCTTCATACCAGCACACAGGCCCACTCATACATTTATTGCTTATAGCTGCTTTTGAGCTATGACAGCACAATTGAGTGGTTGACAGATAGTTACTATTTGGCTCTTTAATTAAAAGTTTATTGACTTGTATCTCAGAGAACTTCAAGCCTCCAAGAATACCCTGAGTTCCCTATAATCCCATGTACCGGTGTGGGTTTTACTTGTTTTTGTCACCTTCATCGTCTCATAATTCTTTAGGTCAAAAGGGTTGAACTTTCCCAGAGTTAGGCTGGTAAATATTTAGCAGCTGGCTCTCTGGGAGGAAAAACATTCCTGGTGCATGGCCTGTGCTCATTTCTGAGGTATTCCTACTATGGTTAATTCCTACTGTGGTCAAATTCGAGTTAATGGAAGAGATGAAGACTATTGCCTCTAAGGAGACGTTAAAAACAGCTCCAGTACATCACAGGGGTCCCTTCCTTTACTTCCTGGCCTGGACACTTCCTCAATGTCGCATCTAACAGAACTCTAAAGTCTAATCAATTGGCCTGACTTCTGATATACTATAGCAGTTACTGCTAAATGAATTTAGAGAATTTAGCTGCCTGACTGTCAGCACTATTTCCTACTTTACTTGTCAAGGTTTGTAATATCTCCATTCTATTCTGTTCATTTTGTTACATGTTTTGTTTACAGATTGATTCTAAGACATTAACCCCAATATAATCTTCAAGTATGATGTTATATTGAATAAATATTGTTTACTGTGAAATTGAGTAGTATGATTGAAATTCTTTTAAAAAGTCACTTTAGATTTTGTTAGGTATATGCTGGTCAAAAGAGAAAGTCTCAAGCATCACAATCTAAACTAGTATTTTCTTATTTTTTCCCCATATTTATATTTCCTCGTACACTCGGCTTCCATTCTCTAATAAAATCTCACCAGATGTGACGGCACTCACCTGGAGCCCCAGGACTCTGGGATGCTGAGGCAAGAGAATTGCACCTTTGAGCTTCTCCTAAACAACTTTAGCGAGACCTTGTCTGGGAACATTAAAAGGACTGGGGATGTAGCTCAGTGCAAAGGCCCTAGATTCAATCCCTAGTAACACACACACACACACACACACACACACACCCTAAACAAAGCAAAACTTACTTGTTCTTTTAAAAATTACTCTATTTGGGGAAGATATCCTTTTTAGTAATTTCTTCACATATAGGACATGAGTAGTACATTTTCTGACTCATGTAATTTCAGAAAATGTCCCTACTTGGTCTTCACTTTGGATTGCATTTTGGCTAGCTATAGAATTTGAAATACAAGCTTCCTCCAAAATTTGGAAAATACTGTTGCCTTGTAGTATCAAGCTGGTGTAATAAAATCTGATGTCAATACAAATCTCATTTCTTTATACATAACCTCTTTCCTGCCCTGGAAGCCTATGTGATTTTCTCCTTTATCTTTTAAGCTCTGAAAGTACCCAAGTGTACATAAATGTGGTGTTTCTTTACTCATCTTCATTGAACAAAACCCAAACAAAACATTTGAGTTAATGTCAAAAATATTCAGAAAAAAACCAAAGAGGACTCATAAGACCACCACCCAAGTAACTTCAGTTAACATTTTATAAAGTACAGGGCTGGGGATTTAGCTCAGTGGTTCCGGTACCTGCCTCGCAAGTTCAAGGTATCGAGTTCGATCTCCAGTACACACAAAAAAAAAATTTATAAAGCACAAAATAATACAAAATATCATGCAAAGAGTGAAGTAATTCTGTACAGTATAAAATGGAAAGTCCAATTCTCCTCAGACCTTGCTCACATCACCGCCCCCCCCAAAAAGAGTACCATATTCACTGGTTTATTAGGCACCCAGAGAGGAAAAAGTGTTTACACTGGCATATAATATTCACTTTTAAAAGTACACATCCCATGCATTTATCATCTCTTAGAGAGCACTAGAGACGGGCACACAGTCAGCTTTCCCTCATTCTATGGATGCATCAAAATAGATCAGTCTAAGGTCTTGTTGATGGATATCTGATCATTTCAAGTTTTTGTTTGTTTGTTTGTTTGTTTGTTTTTGGTACCGGAGATTGAACTCCGGACCTTCTGCTTGGGAGGTAGGTGGCAGAACCACTGAGCTAAATCCCCAGCCCATTTGTTTGTCTGTTTTCTGAGACAGGGTCTTGTTATGTAGGCAGGTTGGCCTTGAGCTCACCATGTAGCATAGGCTGGTCTGGAACTCTAGGCAATCCTCCTGCCTTGGCCTCCAAAGTGCTGGGATTACTGGCATGAGCCAGCCCACCAAGCTGATTGTTTCAAGTTTGATGTCCCTACATATAGTGTAGGCAAGCACACTTATCTTTATTGTGACCTAAAGATGTCTTGACATGCTGAAATAAAAAGTAATGTCATTTGAAAGTTTGATTTTTTTGCTAATTTACCCTGCAAAAAGTTGCACCATTACATTCTCAATAACAGATTATCAGAGTATCTGATTCTCCATTTATTTACTAATATTGGATATTATAAGCTTTCAAAGTTTTTGCCAGTCTGGATAAGTGAAACTTTGCTTTTTACAATGTGTGTTTAAAATAAATAAATAAATAAATAAATAAAATGTGTGTTTTAGAGGCCGGGGATTTAGCTCAGTGGTTCCGGCTCCTGCCTCATAAGTGCAAGGACTCAAGTTCGATCCCTGGTACCAAATAAATAAAATAAAATAAAATGTGTGTTTTGTTTTGTTTTTTGGTATTGGGGATTAAACTCAGGACCCCATGCATGCTAATGTGTGCTCTATTACTAAACTACACCCCCAACCCCAAAGCTTTAGTGTTTTTATTTGATAGTATTATTATTTTGTGGTACCAGGAATCAAACCCAGATCCTTACACATGCTAGACAAGGCTTCTACTATTGAACCACATCCCCAGTGACTTTGGTGTTCTTAATATGTATTTCTTTAGGTGGATGTGTGGCTTAATTTTGTTTCCTACATTTATTGACCATCAGTATTTCTTTTTCCTGACTTCCCTGTTCATCTTGCCCTTAGAGGATCTTTTCTCTGATGCCCTGTGTTTGTCTTAGCCTTGGGAAAATGTCCTTTGGTTACTTCCTCCTTGTCTCTCCCCTTTATCCTCTTTTCCTTTTTTCCTGAATCCAGACACATGAATTTGTCCTTGAGGCCTTTTATTTTTATCCCATATTTCCTATTGGTTGATCTTTTCACTCTTCCTCAAATGAGATAGTTTTCAACATCATATCCCATTTAGTTTGTTTTTAAATTCTGAATTACTATTTTTGAAGATCAAAGTAGTATGTGAGGGCTCTTCTTATAAGCGAAATGCAGCTTGTATAATTTATAGTACAAATTTCACTGACCACAATTTCTTATTCCTGATTCTCTGCCCTAAACTTTTAAATGATTTCTTCTGATACTTCAGTTTTTCTCAGCCCTAGATGTTGCCTTTTTAACTTCCTATCCTGCAAGATGATGACTTGGTGCTAATACTATCTCTATAGTGTCCACACTACCATTTTCTTCATTCTGCTGCATTAGTTATGTCCTAGTTTTTTGTTAAATTATTACTCACTTTATTTTCATATAAATATGTGAATGTAGTTCATGGTTGAATCAAAGAACTCATTATTATGATTACAATTTCCTTTTATTTTTCCTGGGGTCGTTGTTTAACTTCTTTTCTTAGTTTTCTGTGTTCTTCCAATTAAAGCCTCCTAACCCTCCAAAAGGAATTGGAAAACACTTTTCAATTTGGAAGAGTCCTGGTGCATATATCTGCTCTTTGTTTCTCTCCTTCCTGAGGTGCAAGGACAAAGCTAAGAAAGAAATCAGGGTCTCAGAGAGAGAAGAGAGGCAGGAAAAGGGTGAAATGTTTTCAGGCTCCCAGCCTGGAAACAGGAAAAGATATCCATGGCCATCCAGGCACTGAAACTTTAGGGGTCAGTTGTTTGACTTCAGAATGTCTCTACAGGAACAGTGTTTTCCATGATGAGTGGTTTCCAATCCATCTCCCACTCTAGCCCACTCCTAAGTTGAATATCTGAATTGGACCTTTCCAGGAAAGTTGTAATACTATAAGTAGCAATGCTACTTTTTTCTTTTTTTCAAGTTAGCAATAAAACGAAAGCTTTGAAGTAACAACAATTTTTCATTTATTTATTTGAAAGGCAGTGCTGGGGAATGAGGGAGTACTGGTGGTTTGTGCTTAGTGGAGACAGACGCAGGTCAGAAAGCAGTCCATTAGTGCCTCTCAAGGCTATGAAGATAGATATCTGTAAGCCACAGGTCTGTGATTTAGCATCTAGTGGAGAGAACAGCAACAAATGTTGCAGTCATTTTGATTTTTCAGTTTATCTGGGCAAATATGCAAATTGTTCCAGGCAGTGGAAGGACCTCAGGTTTCATTAGGGTCCTACCAGGGCTTGGCAGATCCTGTGTGTCTCTCTGAGGAACAGATCCTCCTCTTTCTCCATCACAAAGCATAGGCAAGGCCCCTGTCTCTGTCTGCAGGCAACAAGAGGGAGAGCTGGGAGAACACCCAGAGGTTAGTACCTTTCTAGAGAACTGTGTTTCAGTTGCTCGAAGCTCCACAGTGGGCAGGGGTGAGCACAGAGAGCTTCCTCCATGCCTTGTGCTGGCTTCATCTGGACAGTGCACACCCAAGGATAGTCCAGCAAGCTGGTAGTGACACTTTGGCAGGCCATATGAGCAACGGAGTGTTTACTCCACCTGCATTTGTATTTGTGTACTTTCAATTATTCTATCCGAGGGGCTCATGGGAATCCAATTGTTAGTTCCCACAAGACCCACAACCCCACTGGGTCAAAATCAGCTCTGTTATTCAGTTCCCCGCCCTCAGCCTTGGGTGGGTATTTGTTCAGCTTTGTTAACACTGCCTAGCACATAGTAGGTGATCAATAAATAATTGTATGGATTAATAAACTCTTATCCTTTCTCAGAGTTGATGTCTATGATGTGATCAGAGAAATAAGTTACAATGGTTTCCCTGTAACCATCATTACTCCCTCTTTGATGGGTACTAAGCCTCTTCCGGGGTACTCTGAAATTTTACTGTGAGTGTGCTTGCGTGCACACATACACACCTGCATACACACACCCACACAGGCTCAGACTCATCATACCTGTCTGGGACAGTCACAGATCCTCTATGTGTTAGTTAGCAAGAGTTCCTGCCCATGACCTTCATGCTCCCTCTGGGCTGTGCCCAGAGACAGTTTGCGGGTCCTTTCAGATGTCTGGGGGCATCGAGTTCGGTCACAGCCGCCACCACAGCACTCGTCCTTCCTAGGTGCTAGCACTGATTACCGCTTTTCGCTCACTCTGTCGTTTACTTCGAGGAACTACCCTACCAGGTAGATCTGGTTATTCCATTTTAATGCCGGGAACATGAAGACTCAGACAACTTAATTTTCCCTGGATCACACAGAAGAGCTTAGATACGAGCCCAGGTCTTCCCTACACTTGTCTATTCAAGAGTCACCATTCTGGAGCTTCGCAGGGAGGGCTCAGTAAACATTAAAGCGGGAGGGAACGGGGCTTCCTAGGCACCGCGTGTCAGAGCCACTAGAGGCCGCTGTTTCACCATGCTCGGGCCAGACCGAGCCACTCACTGTCCCCACAGACGGTCTCAGGAATGCAGTTCTGAGTGTGGCCGTGCGAACCTGAGGGAGTCCCACGGACTCAGACTCAGTGGTGCCCATCTGACGTATCCCCTACACAATCTTCAACCCACCTCTCCAAAACCCACTACAAGAGCACCGAGAAGTTGGTGGCAGCAGATGCAGAACCCTGAACTGGAACATGTGATTCTTCTGCTCTGGCAGAATTTCTCTGTGTGGAAAATGCCTGGCCACCTGGTTTTCAGGGCTTTGTTAACTACTGGGTCCCCTTCCTGAGAGAGGAAGATTGGCTTTCAGAGATGTGGGCACCTGAGATGGAAGGATCCTGGTTAGTCAGTGGTCTTCAAATTGGGGTATGTAAGGTGATCTCTTAGAGGTGCAGAAAGAAGATTCTAGAACACTCATTTATGTATTTATAGTTTTAGTCTAACATAAGAATGTGGCTTCGTTATCTTTAATGTCCAGACTGGTGCTGACAACCTCGAAGGATTGTGTGAAAAAGCAGTCTTGCGTTAGCAAAGTATGGGTGGAGAGCTGAGAAAAGCAGAGCCACCACCCGGGATCAGGACCCCACACAGCTTCAAGTTCCTAGTGGGCCGGATTTATAGAGTGCATTTTTATCTCAAGTAATTCTTTCCAGACAGGTGCCCTTCAGAAACCATTCTGAAGGTGATGCTCTTAGTACCTGCACGTGTGTCGACCAGGGTAAGACATGGAGCTGTCACTTCCTGCCTACCTGAACTCTTGGCTGGGTTACGACATGAAACCAACAACAGTCTCAACAGACCCGACAAGGCATGTCTCCCAAATTCACACCTGTCACACTGTTTGAAATACCTCTCATCATGAACAGTGGGGCTTGGCATCACTGTGCTTTGGTATCAAAAGTAGTTGTGACAGAAGTAACATCCATAGCACATCATGAGTGCAAGGAGAAACATATCTAGGGGCTGAGGACCTGGGCAAATGAGCTCAGAGATCCATATATGTGCCACAGCCAACAGGTCAGCATTCCGTTCTTAATTCTTGGAGCCTGTGTGGGCCATGGGCTGAGCTGGTGGATTTTGTGGAGATTTTGCTTAAGTGCCAGATGCTGGAACTATGACTGGGGAGACGTTGGTTCTAATTCTGGCTGATGCCTACAAAACCAGGTGATTGTTTGTTTTTGTCTATTTCATGAGTATTTGATTCCTGTAACATAAAGAAGAGGAAGAGGAAGGCTAGGAAGAGGAGGTGGGTGTTGGCCTTCCACTGTGTGGCTCTCCATGTTGTTCCCTGGAGTGTGACTGTGGGCTTTGAGGGAATCTCCAGGGTCCACCCTAGGTGGACTATGCATTTTTCCATTCTGAATGATGTAGGGATGTAGGGACCTCCCTCTAGACTTCATTCCCCGAATGCTTCCTGGCAGGCAGAGGATAAAAAGACCTCATGGGAAGCCAGGCATGGTGGCATGTACCTGCAATCCCAGCTACTCAGGAGGCTGGCAGGAAAAATGCAAGTTCAAACCCAGTCCAGCCAACCTGGTGAGGCCCTGTCTCAAGATAATAATTTTTTTTTTTAAAGCTGGAGACATACCTCAGTGATAGAGCACTTGCATAGGGTATATAACTCCCTGGGTTCAATATCCAGTATTGGAGAGAAATAAGATCTCAAGATTCGTCCCATCCTAATGTAAAGTTCTTAACAAAGCACCAGGCATAAGGATTCCTTAGAATGAATTTTAAATATGCAGAGTTCTGGGGCCCACTAAAGACCTCCTAACTCAGAATCTATGGTGGGCCCAGGAAAATGCACTTTAGACCAGCCTTCTCCCATCTCCCACAAACTTGTGATTCTGAAACGCAATAACATTTGAGAAACATTATATGATGATACTTTGGAAAGCTCCAGTTTTTCACAGAGCTTATTGTCTCAGTTTGTTTTTCTTAATGTGGAGTAGGTGAGGCCTGGTAGTTTCCTATTCATTGTAGGCACAAGGATGGAGAGAGGTGGGGGAAGGTCAGTCACCCCCAGTGTACACAAGGGGCTGGTCCTCCTGTGATGCTGAGCCCCACCTACTCTGTTCTGCACACACCAGGTGCATGCAGGGGTGGGAGTGAGAAAACCCCACACACCAGTGAGGAGGGCCTTGGCTTGATGGAACTGGCTGAATTCCTCGTGCTAATTCCTACCTGAAACCAAGTTTCTGCTTGGAGCCAGCCGGGATTATTTTATCCCATGCATCTTCAGAAGTGACTCCAGAACACAAGGACCAGGAAGTTCATGGAGTTCTTATACTAAAGAGGACTCTAGAGTAGGGGTGAGACAGAAAGCAGCCCCTTCTAGAAGGCCTCACTTACCCTTGCTCTGCCCCAGTCTGGTCTGGTACCCCTTTCAGCATCCCTACCAATTCTGGGCCTGCCTCTATCTTTCAGTTATCACACTGCAATATAATGACAGGGGACACTGAATCTCTTGGGGGGGGGGGCTAGAGCCTGGGTTTGGTAAATATTTCTAAATGAAGAGGCTCATCATGGGGCCTCTCTTGGGTCTGACTTAGTCACCATCACCTCAAGTGCCTCACACCCTACAGAGACAGTATCTTGGCATGGGATTGGTGAATTGTTGAGGTGCTATGAAAATCAGAGTGTTCATTTTCTGTGTTATGGGGGAAGAAGTGGACCTCAGTAAGGGCTGGAGCCTCAAACTAGGACTGCATGGCTACTTGTCACTCTGGACCTACCTCCAGACCTGGTAGGCAACACCTAAGGCCAGGTACGAAGAGGCCACTTTATTTTCCTCCTCCTAGAGGTCAAGAAACCAAGCAAGCAAGGTAAGCCACCCATCAAGCCTGACTTCCGGTCCAGCCCTGCTAACTCCCCATCCTTTCTCGAAGCCAAGGTGTTGGCCAATGAGAGTTTGGCTTCTGCTTTTCCACCTTTCCTGGCAACACCCCTCCTGGATGGTGAGTGATGCAAGTTCCAGGCATGCCTTTCTTCATTGCTGGGTTCCAGGTGTCACTGATCAGCAGGTCGAGTCCTCTACAGGCCTGTAAGTTTCCTGCAAATTTCCCCATGCAAACAGTATTAGGCAGCAGCTCTTTCCCACCAAAAGAGATGCATGTCAACGAGCTGGGAAAAATAGTGGGAACCTATGCTTTGCAGGCACTGTCCAACATTCATGGTGACCAGGAATGTGAGCGAGTCTTCCTCGGCCCAGAGCAGGTAAATTAGACACTCCTGGGTCCCCCAAGTCCCCGCAGGATGGCAGTGTCGTCAGAGGTACTGCCTAGTCCTGGTTTTAGGTAAACATGATCTTTGGCTTACTTGTTTCAGCAGTATTGTCATGTTGCACAGACGTGTGTGTGTGTGTGTGTGTGTGTGTGTGTGTGTGTGTGTATGTTGCTGTGACGACTGTGGATTTCAGACCACTGTAGAAACCCTTAGTCCAGTGGCTCTGGGCTTTCCCAGAGCCTCAACTCTCATTCGTCTGCAGCGGTCTTTCCTGGGCAACGGTGCTCACTCCAGCCCAGGCCAGTGCACACACCCATGAACCCAGGCCACAGAGTCCAGGAACGCCTTGCCTCGTGTTCTTCTAATCCCTCAGTGGAGCCTTGGGAAAAGTCACTCTTCGGGGACAGGGTGACTGAGCCAGAGTAAGACGTGCGTGTGCTCACTCATTTGGGTCTCTGGAGCTGTAGGCATCGGCTAGAAGTGACACGCAAGGGTGGGACACTGGGTCTGGCTCAGGAGAAGGACTCGTAGGGTGATAGAAAAGGCCAAGGCCACTCGCTGAGTACAGGACAGGAAGCCTGGAGAGGAAGCCACCTTGGAGTTCGGATTTCGTCCCCAGGACCCTGCAGAACCATTAAAGGTTTTACCTGATTTGATTGGAAGCAAAACCCCAAAACTAAAATCGACAGAGGACTGGAGTTGAAGAGATGGGAGCAAAAGTGTCCCGAAGCTGGAGGCTTCCGGGGCCCGAGGAGGAGGGAGGTGGGTCTAGGATTCAAACAACACGCTGTGCTGGCTCCGGAGCACTGGAGCAGAGGCGGGCCTGCGGGGGCCTAGGAGCCGTGCCTCCGGCTCCCTTGCCGCCGGGGGGCGCCCGTGAGGCTCAGGACTCGCAGTGGGGCTGGGCCGGACAGAGGCGGGGTAGGGGTGGGGTGGGGGTGCCGAGGCTGCGCTCGGCCCGGCCGAGGAATGCGGCCTTTGGCTCCTCCCGGGCCTGCATTCCGGCCGGCGCAGGAATGTGAACAGGGTGTTCACTGTGCGCCCGGGACTCACAAGCTCGCGCTCCTCAGCCTGGAGAACGCGTGGCTGGCATCGGCTCGGAGGGCGCTGTCCATCCTGGTGGGGTCGGGGCCCTGACCGTGTCCGGCCGTCGGGGTGCTCGGCACCGGCCTAGGCAGGTTGTGGATTCAGAAAGGAGAAAAGTCAGAGCGGCCAGGCTCCGAAGAAGCAAGCCAATAACTAGAAGGGGAGAAGACATTTGCCCTTCTTGGCCGCCAGCCTCAAGGGCACACGGGGCTCAGATCCCGAGATTTGCCCATCTTTGGGGGGATATTGTGGATGGCAAAGTCAGGGAGAGGAAGGGAGAAAGCAGTCGATCCAGTTTGGGATCAGAGCTCTCTGAGTAGCCAGGGAGTGCCTGAGTACACAAGACTACGCATTGAATTCATTCAGCAAATATTTACCATTCCCTGAGTTTAATTCTAGAAGCACAGAGGTAAAGTCATTTCCTGTCCTCAAGGGACTGACATTCTGATCCTGGAATCAGTCTCTGAAATGCACTCCGGTGTCAGGAAACACAGAATAACCTGGATTGGGGGCAGAGATCCAAGAAGGCTTCCTGGGAGAAGCTGCAAAGGGACCTGAAAGGCCAGAGTGCTTTATAAGGAGGAACCTTGGTGGTGGTGGTGGGGGGAACAGGTGGTCTGAGCAGGATCCAAGGAGCAGGGGGGACCTGCCACAAGGCCTACTGAGTTACAGAAAGGATCAGGCATCCAGGTCAGTCTAGCTGCCCTGTTGACTGGTTTATGGAGTCTCCCCTCTGCAGGAGCCAGTCATGGCCTGAGAGTGTAATGAGGATTAAGACTTCAGCTTGCTGCTTTGGGAGTACTGAGGGACTAAGAGATCATGCCATACAGCACCTGGCATGGGGCCTGGTGCCCAGGAAGGCCTGGTCCTTCCACACTGTGCATGGATTAGGGACACCTGTTCCCCCTCTGCCTGTCAAAGCAGCTATCCAGCCCTTCATCCCTACAGAGGTGCCTGGCAGAGGGGGTCTGGCTGTGGAAGCCTTGTGTTTTTTTGTCCCTCCCTGGTTTGGGGGGGGGTGGCATGCAGATGAGACAGTGTGGTTTGGTCATCAGAAGGGTCCTGGAGCACGCTCAGGGCACCGGTTGGTGTAGATCTGAGCACAGCGTTGATGGGGCCTGTGTGCATCCCAGATGTCCTGAGGGATGGAACAGAAATGTTTATACCCAGAAATTCCTTGTTGAGCCTTCTTCCAAGAATGCATGGGGACCTGAATTCTTGTGTGCAGAGGAAAAGTGCAGGCCTTGGAATGGCCTCTCCAGCATTGTTCCCTGGCTGACACAGGAAGATGGGTTTCCTTTAGCTCTGTGATGCTGACATCTGAATCTGGACCCTTGCCCCAGTCTTAGCAGCCAGTTGGGGGAGGGAGGCGGAGCACCAGGCTCCCATGGAAAATAAACACCCCCCTCTGCTCTCCAGACTTAGTTCATGTTCTTAGTATTTCCTCTCTTGGAGTCTGCCTTTGTTATTTTAACATTCCACATGTTGGTTGAGGCTGGGAAAATCCCATTGCCATTGCTGTGGGGAGACAGCTCTGCACACGGGAAGCTCAGATCTGGGCGCCCTGGAGAAGCGTCCTGGCCAGCAGACCAGAGCCCGGTCTCCAGAGCTCCTGAGTCAGCCGGTGGTGGTGGGGGGTCTCCAGCCTGGGCATGTGTGTCTCTGAGGGAACTCGTGCCAGCCCCATGGTGGGCACACAGCAGCATTTTGTATCCAGCTGTCTGGGCCAGGTCCAGGCCAGAGTAATAGTGATGGCTCCACTGAGAAACAGAGGCATCCAGAGGGGCACCTGTACCCCTCCCCCCCACTAAGGCTGGTACAGACACATGGTGCAGAGCTTCACTTTCCACTGTGCCCTCCACCCACTTTCCAATCTCCACTGCCTCTTCAGGGGTCTATAAAAAGACTTAGCCATAAAACCATTAGTGTAGTGTTTCCTGCCCTCACCAATTCTTTCCATTCATTCTTTCATCCAACAAATATTTATGGAGTCCCTACCAAGTGCCAGGCATCATACTGGGTGCTGAAGATACAGAGATAGATAAATTAGAAAGATTGGCAACAATGTAGGGTTCCTGACAATTAGTGACCTATAGCCTGGAGTACTCATATATTACAGGGCTACAGTAGGAGGAGACAAGGAAAGTAGAAGTACTAAAAAAGCGCCATCATCAAGACAGATTATGTATTTTTTAAATTTTACTTTATTGGTAAAATTTTGGTATACAATATAATGACATTCATCATTGGAAATTTGCACCTTTACATAATCTCTCTTGGTTCTTATTTTTCCCTCTTCCCCTGCCCTCCCTTCACTCCCTCCATCCCTCCCTATTTACAAAGATTTTGTTTCCATTTTTTCATTTTCTCGTATTAATTCCATTCCCTTATTTCCTTTCTCCTACCCCTTCCACTTCCCCTTCTCCTTTGCCCCTTTTCTTTGTATTTCACATTATCTGTTATACTTTTTAGTCCTTATTTACACTTTCAGTTTCTCACACCAGAGAAACTATTTGGTATTTATATGTGTGTCCTATTTATTTCACTTAAGAGTATCGCCTCAATGTGCATCCATTGAGCTATAAATGTCTAATTTCTCATTTTTTATGGCTCCATTAAAAAAACCCCACACCTCCTTTATGCAGTCTCCAGTTGATGGGCATTTGGGCTGTTTCCAAGTTTTAGCTATTACAAATTCTGCTGCTATGAACATGGGTGCCCATATATCACTGTGGTATGATTCTTTTAATTCTTTGGGGAAGATGCCCAGCAGGGGAATAGCTTGGTCAAATGGGACTTCCAGTCCTAGTTCTTTGAGGTATCTCCATACTGATTTCCACAGTGGTTGCACCAAGGACAGATTATATATATATATTTTTTTTTGGTGTTGGGGATTGAACTCAGGTCCTTGCACTTGCGCAGCAGGCGACGAAACCACTGAGCTAAATCCCTGGCCCGAAAGATTATATTTTGGCCAGGGATTTAGTTCAGTGGTTTCGCCGCCTGCTGCACAAGCGCAAGGACCCGAGTTCGATTCCTGGTACCAAAAAAAAAAAAAAGATTATATTTTAACATGACATACTTTAAAATTTTTAAAAATTAATCCATGGTAAGCAAATTTTAAGTCAAAATTTTAAATACAGATGGGATCGTGGAAAATAAACACCCACCTCTGCTTTCTTCACTTAGTTCATCCTCTTAGCATGTCCACAAGCTGTATGTGTATTCACGGCTGTTCTAACTGTAACAATACAAATATTATTCTTTTTTTTTTTTGATATGGGTTATCGAACTCAGGACCTTGCACTTGGGAGGCAGGTGACGGAACCACTGAGCTAAATCCCCGGCCCACAAATAATATTCTTTAAAGATATGTTAAAAATGAAAAGAGAATTGGAGCAGAGCTAAATCATGGATGATCAGACCTTCTGAAGGACGCCCCCCCATCAATTCCTGCTTGGCTCAGAGATGCAGTAGGACCTGGCCCTTGAATGCAGGCCTGTCCCTGTCCTCAGAATCCAGTTTCTCTGCAGCCCAGCACATGGGTCCCTCACTGCCACCTGAAGCAGAGCCCTCTGTCTCTCCCCTCCCATGGCCCTTCCTGGAGAGCAGAACTGGAGGCAGATATGCCTGGTCCCTCTCTGGGCCCTCAGCAAGTGACAGGCGGGCTTGTGAGTGACTTCAAGGGGAGTCACTAATTCTGGTTAGGGAGCATTTTCAATGTTATGTTTTTCTCTCTGGCCTGGACACACCCCTCAGACTGGCATGAATCATAAGTAATTCCCTGAAACCCTCATCTGCCTGGAAATGCTGGCTGCTATTTCCCACGGTTCAGAAGCCATTAGCTATGCCTATCAGCAGGCTTAGCTACCCACACCGGCCACAGGCCTCTTGCCATTCCCTGGAGGACACTGAGGGAGAGGAGCCTGCCAATGCTCTGGGCTTTTGGCCACTTAGGCCTTAGCTCTGAAGGCCTCCTGAGTGGCAGGTCTATGGCTCTCTAGGCCTCCTGTCTTCACCAGTATGCCTGTGGGAGGTGGGAGGTGGGTCCCCAGGATCCAACTAGCCCTTAGCATGTGTGATCTCAGCCTCTCTGTTAAATGCCAAGAGGTCAGATGGTTCTTGGGTGTAAATGTGGACACAACAGATTTCATTTCTCAAAGGTGTCTGTGACAATATGCGGCTAACTATTGGCCATGTAATTAAGTTGTGCTAATGACGTATACAAGGGATTATTATGTGGAAACTTATAGAAAGATGCCTTCAAAGGAAGGTGGAGTACTCTTCATGTCCCTTTCTTCATCCTGCTGGTTGCAATACAGATGTGATGGCTAGAGTTCTAGCAGCCTTCTTGGACCATGAGGACTTAGGGTAGGGAGAAGGCTTCACAAATATCAGAAACCCAGAAGCTACAAAAGAAATGATAGATTATTTTACTAAATTAAAGTTTATAATTTTTGTAACAAAAGATAGTAAAGATAATTTATAACCAGATATGGAAATTGTATTTGTGAATCAGAGGACTAAGGGTACAAAGAACACTTACAAGTAGATGTGATAAAGATAAACTACTCAATAGAAACATCAGCAAAATAGAACAGCTGTTTTCCAAAAAATATTAAAAAATTGCTCATAGTTTGTGAAATAGTTCAGCTTGAAAAAAATGAAAAGGATTGGCAATACTTGCTGCTAGTGAACATACAGAGAAAGGTATTCACATCCAATGTTAATGGAAATTAGTAATTTTTTATAACTTACATGTATACTTAAGGACATTTGATACAAATCCATGGTTATAATCTGTTCTCAAATATCTGTACAAGACAATAATTATTGCAGTATTATTTATAATATCCAAAATTAGAATCAAAACAAATCTCCACTTGAGGCAAATGGCCAAAACAATTATGTTACATTCATATTTAAGAGCATTATGAGCAGAGTATGATGGAGCACATCTGCATTCCCAGCAATCTGGAAAGCCAAGGCAAGAGGATAGCAGGTTCAAGCCCAGCACAGGCAATTTATCAATTCAGTGAGACCCTGTCTCAAAGAATTAAGAAAGGACTGGCAATACTAGGGATATAGCTCAATGTGAAGGCTCTGCCTTCAATCATCAGTACCATGAAAAAAGAATGACATGGAGTTTAAAATCGTAATGAATCTTCACTGAATATCAGTAAGAAAAATAAGCATATACAGTATTTAGGTAAAACATTGATTTCAAAAGCCATATATATATATATATATATATATATATATATAAACATATATATGTATGTTTATATATATTGTAGGACTGAGGATTGAACCCTCAACCTTTTTTAAGATTAATTTTATTGGTACATCTTAGATATACATAATGATAACATTCACCATATAGAATTTATATTTACACATAAGACATCCTGATTCTTTTTTTCTCTCTTCTCCCACCCTCAACTCCTCTTCCCCTCTTTATTTACAAAAGCTTTGTTTCCAGTTTTCCTTCTATTTTCCTTTTGCCATTTCTCTCCCTGCCACACTTCCTCTTCCCATTTGAACATTTTCTTTTTATTTTACAATGTCTATTATACATTTTGGCCCTTATTTAGACTTTCAGTTTCTCACACCAGAGAAACAATGCAATATTTGAAGATATGTGTCCAATTTATTTCATGTAATAATATGGTCTGACAGTGCATCCATTTTCCTAGAAATGTCTCAAGTTTATCCTTTGTTTTGGCAGAGTAGTACTCCATTGTATATTTTAAAAATCACATCATCTTTATCCATTCATCAATTGATGGGCATTTGGGCTGTTTCCAAGATTTAGCTATACAACTGTGCTGTTATAAACATGGGTATGCATGTATCACTGTGGTATGATAATTTTAATTCTTTTGGAAAGATATCAAGAAGGGGAATAGCTGGGTCAAATGGAACCACTAGTTTTAGTTTTTAGAGAATTTCACAGAGGTTGCACCTGTCTACACTCCCATCAACAGTGAACAAGCATTATTTGTCAATTTCTTGATAAAGGCCATTCTTTCTGGAGTGAGATGGAATCTCAGTATTGTTTTATTTTGCATCTCTTGAATAACCAGTGATGTTGAGCATTTTTTCATGTTTTTATTTGCTGTTTCTACTTCTTCATCTAAGAAATATCTATTCATTTCAGGTGCCAATTTTTGGATTGAGTCTTTAAATTTGGGGAGGTTGGTTTTATATATTCTCAGTAGTAGTCCTTTGAGGAACAGCTGGCAAGTTTTTTTTCCCACTCTGTGGATTGTCTCTTCACTCTATTGGTGGTTTCTTTTGTTGTGGGAAAGCTTTTTAATAAGATTCCAGTTGTTGATTCTTTGTGATATTTCCTATGTGATTGGGGTTTTGTTCATAAAACCTATGTCTTCAAGAGGTCTACCTATTCTCTCTTCCAGTGGATTTAGTGTTTCTGTTCTAACACTTAGATCTTTGATCCATTTTGATTTTAGTTTAGTGCCTGTTGAGAGATATGGGTCTAGGTTCAATCTTTGGCATGTGGAAAGCCAGCTTTTCTTGCACCTTCTATCTTTCTTCCAGTGAAAGTGAACCTTTTGTCAAAGATAAGGTGGCTGAGTATGTTTGGAGTTGTTTCTGCATCTTCTAGTCTGTTATATTAATCCTCAGCTAAGTTTTTTTCCAGTACCATGCTGTTTTTATCACTGTAGCTTTGTAATATAACTTCAAGTCAGGGATTGTCATGCCTCTTGCCTTGCCTTTGTTAAACCTTTGACCTTTGAGAAAGGGTCTTATTAAGATGCTAATTTGCCCAAGCTGTTCTCAAACTTGTGATCTTCCTGCCTCAGCCTCCTAGAGTGCTGGAATTACAATATATATGTATGTTTTATATATCACATATATATGTATCTAAAATATATATCTGAGGTTGTGACATATTCTGATATATTCATATACTTGTGTGTAAGTTTTTGTATACATAGATGTTGTATAGACATGTGGACATTTTATATACATATATGTATATAATCCTGCATAAACAGGTATGTTTATGTGTATATATGTTCATATACAGGCATAAAGAAAAGTGTGGAGGGAAACATAAATAGGTTATAGGGGAAGGGAATCCTACAAACAAGAAAAAGCTTCTGTAAAACCCCCTAAAATTCCAAAGTCCTAAATTCAACTGCCTATCCAACACCTGAAAAGCATGTTAATTCTACCATGTTTGAAAAGTGAATTCCTAGCCAGTGTGATGAGTGTGCCTATAGTCCTCATTATTCAGGAAGCTGAGACAGGAAGGTTTTGAATTTAAGATCAACTTGGGAAACATAGCAAGATCATGTGTCAAGAAAGGAAGGAAATGGCCAGGGATTTAGCTCAGTGGTTTCACCACCTGCTGCGCAAATGCAAGGACCTGAGTTTGATCCCCAGTACCAAAAATAAAAATGAAGAAAAGAACGGAAGGAAGGAGGGAGGGAGGGAGAGAGAGAGAGAGAGATTTCCTGAGTTTGCCCCCTTCACTGATGACACCTGTATCCTTCCCAGTTTGATTCCTGTTTCCCTCACATGACCTGTTCTCTTCCTGCTGGCCTTTAAATCTTTCATTCGTGCCAGGCATCTGCAATCTCTCCACCACCTGTCTTGCCCTGTTTATTGTGCTGGGAACTTGCTAGGCACTTAGAATATGTCCTTTGGTTCTGGAATCTGATGCCCTTACCCTGATTCTCTGTGGGAGAGATGCACAAGGACAGCTTTCACCCCTTCCAGGAAAGGTATACAGAAGGCAGTTGATAGGGGACCAGGCTTTCTTCATTGGGCCCATGGATGCTTGCCCCTGAGTCACCCTCATTATCTCTACTTTTCTGGGGAGGAGACCTTGCCACCATGCTGCGGGGAGCACAGTGACTCAGAGATGAGGCTCCCACTTGCCTGCCCCCACCCTCCAGCCCTATTTCCCAAGACCAACTGCCCAGGTAGCCTGCTATGCTCAGAGCTAGGCAAAGGGTGATAGGGCTTTAGCATGGCCCAGCAGCCAAGGAGCATTTGAATAGTATTTATTGCTTTTTTAATAAGTAAAATATCTGTATCATCTTTAAATTCTTGAATTGAAATACGGTGAAAATTCTCCCCTTGATCCTGTTGCCCAGGCATGGGACTCTTTCATTGGAGACAGCTAGCGATAGTTCCTTGCGTGTACTTCAAGAAGTATTTGGCAAAAAGAAAAATAAATCATCTCATTTACTTATTTTCCACATCCCTTATCTGGAACCCTTGAGGGCAGGTGTATTTTGGAATTTAGATTTCAAGGAGTGTAGTAAAGTCATGTGTGTTGTTCATTCCACACTCCCAGCAAGGTCTGGGATAAACTGTGCTAATATTTCTGCACCAAGTAGAATAAATAAAGCTATAATCAACCTTGAGTCATTCAGTTCAGATTTTGCTACCAAATTTTTATTGATCCTTTTAATTTTTTTAAAGAAAACTTCTTTTTCAGAGATTTTTTCATCTCATATTTGTGGATAAGAGAATGTAGACTATATTATACTACTCTCCTGATGTAAAAGCTGTGGCAGCATTCCGTGCAAGTTGGATCAGTGCTACAGAGGTTCTTTGTTATTTCTTTTATATCCTCATAGTGTATTGTGGTATACACATGCAGCATAACTAATTTAGTCTGTGTATGGGCATTTATTTAGATTGTTTCCAGTCCCCTCAGTTACAGCAATGCTGCAATGAATAACATTGTACACGTAGCCTATGTGAAAGGATATCTGTAGGATAAATTCCTACTGGTAGAATTGCTAGGTTAGTTAATAATAATGACAGTTAACATTTGCATGGTATTTACTAAGTGCTGAGAACTGTTGTACTTCATAATAATTAATGTGTTTTGATCTTTACAGTAATCTCCAGGGCTAGGAATGATTATCATCCCATTTTGCAGATGAGAAAAACTGAGGCAGAGAGGTTAAGTGACTTGTAGAGCTGCAATTCAAACCAAACCAGTCTGTGCTCTGAGCCATTGCATTCTTCTGTCTTTAGAAGATCGTGGGAATTTGTAGCTTAGAAGAATGTGACTAAATTGCCCTCTACACAGCTTTAATGATTCGCATTCCTGTCAGCAGCCTGGGAGCATGCTTGTTCCCTGCCAGTACTGAGCTGAGTCAAACTTTTTCATCTTTGGCAATTTGTGAGGTAAAAATGGTACCTTGGTGTAGTTTTAACTTGAATTTCTTTTACTATGAGTCAGGTTGAGTATCTTTTCATCTAAGGATCATCTGTACTTTCTTTTCTACAAATGTTAGTACTCTTTGGTCATTTTTCTACTTGGTTTAAGTCTGTGTCTTGTACTGAGCCGTTCATGTCTTAGGAAGATTAACCCTTGGTGATTCATGTGCAGTCATTTAGCTTTTGGTTTGGCTCATGCTGGGTTTTAGGCAGAGTATTATGAAGAGATAAACAAAGGAGAAAGGTTTCAGTGCTGTGAAGTGGAGGGAGAGAGAAGATAGAACAGATGCCTAGGGAGAAGCATTTTCTGCCTAGTGAGGTGGGGGAAAGGAAGCTGATGGAGGCTTGAAGAGGATTCCTTATGGAGACAGCCTGGAGGGCTTAGCACACCAGGTGTGGCCCAAGGAGTGCAGTCTGGGAGAAGGGACCCTACCACAGACGTGAAGATGCATTGCTCAGATCCATTGCTCTAAGATGCATCCAACAGAGGCATTGCTCTGAGAAGAGATTAGCACCATGAGGCTGTGGTCAGCTGGTAGCCTGCAGCTGTTGGCCCCTTTAGGGTTCACTCAGCTTTTGGACCAGGTTTTTGCTCTTCTTGGGTGGCCCTGGCCAATAACTAAGCAAGATGTTGGTACAAAGGCCCAGCTATCTCCACATTTCCACTCAACACAGAAGTCCCTAACAGGAGAACCCCAAGCTCCCTGGAGAGTAGCAGAGACCATCAGAGGGTCTGTGGGGTCTGAAGACTCCAATGTTGCTTTCATCCTCTTCCATTGAAGGTGTTACCCTCTTCTCACAAGCTAGCATGAATTTCTTTTTTTTTTTTCCTTCGGTACTGGGGATCAAACTCAGGAACTTGAGCTTGAGAGGCAGGGGCGGCTCAACTGAGCTAAATCCCCAGCCCCACTATCATGTATTTCTAACTGCATCTCAATATCTGGAAAACCCAAGCAGCTGACTCAAGAGCTTTTGATAAAAAATATTTCATATTGTTGGAATTTTTTTTTCCATAGTTGCCTAGTACAGGTGAGGCTCTGGGTTCAATTCCCAGCACTAGAAAAAATTCTTTTGGGGCTGGGATTTAGCTCAGTGGCACTGCGCCTGCCCTGCTAATGCAGGGTCCTGAGTTCGATTCCCGGCACACACAAAAAATTATTTTGCTAGTTTTCTACTTAGTGGTAACTATAAATGTCCTTTAGCTTAGATGTTTGTTTGTTTTTTGGTACCGGGGATCGAACTCAGGCCCTTGCACTTGCAGGGCAGGTGTGGTGCTACGGAGCTAAATCCCTGGCCTTCTTTGGCTTAGATGTAAAATGAGAATATTGGCCTGTGTGCAGCGGCAGCTGAGGGAGGTCCTCCCAGTGATGCTGAGGATTCTGATCTCAGTTCAGTGGTTCAGCAGTATGGAGCTGGAGTGATTGGCCAGGCAGGCCTGGGACCTCTCAGAAGTGTGTCTTGAGCAAGGTCACAAGAGCACCTTTTATAGTGGCCCCAGGCCTAAGAGCACTCCCCACAGGGCATGGGGCTCCAAGGTGTCTTCTCTGGCAGCCACAGGTGGGCCTGATGGTACCAGCCCTCATCTCTTAGCCTTCTTTCCCAGCTTTTGCTGTAGTGTCCTGACTGATCTTCTGCCCCTTTCTGTCTCTTTAAGCACACTCCTCTCTCCCTCCCTACACTTTACATGCATGACCACTGTGTCTGGGAACCAGGTAGGCCCTGCATTCATTTGCCCCATCATAACTGGTCTCTCTGCCTGGAAAACCCTGTTTCTCCCAACTTTCAAAGACCAGCTAACAGAGAAAGCTTTCGGAAGAGGAAGGAGAGTAGAGATAAGTGTACGCATTTGGTGGGCCATACTCAAGATTACTCAAGGGACGGTAGCATATGTCCAAGTGCTTTTAATAGGAAATACCCCTTATCACCTGCTACCTTGTGGAACTGCCATGTCTTTGAAAGTGTCAGTGCAGATGCTGGGCCACCTGAGGTTTGAGTTAAGGGCTCACATGTATATTTCTAGGAGACACCTAAAGAGACATTCCTTGGCCATTTTTCCTCCAGCCGGGTACTGCCGCCTCCATTCCTGCCATACCTCCATGACTAGAATCACTGATCAATAATAAAACCACTCATTTGGAGCAGACATTGTTTCAACCTCTCATCAGGATTGCTTGAAATGTTGAAATGTGCTACGATGTACATCAGCCAGAAATCACTGAGCTTCTAATGTATGGTAATAGGAAGTACATAGGTCAGCAGGTTATAGGAAAGCATAAGGAGTCAGGTGTGGTGGCACACACGTGTAGTCCCAGCACTCTGGGAGGCTTAGGCAGGAGGACTGCAAGTTTGAGGCCAGCCTGGGCAACTTACCAAGTCGCTCTCGCTCTCTCTCTCTCTCTCTCTCTCTCTCTCTCTCATATACATCAATCCCATCTTCCAGAAAAGAAAGAAAAAGAGAGAACGTCATATCTGCTTCTGTGGAAGCAGATTGCCCAATGTGACAGGTAAATACCTATCAGCTGATGGTTACGCATGGTAAGCAGCAAGCACAGGTTCTGAGTGGGAGGACAGCTTGGAGGAAGGTGCTCAGTGTAGCCAGGCAGCCAAGGTGGGCTTCCATCAGCAGAAGGCATGAGGTGGGTTCTGGAGGGTGAAAGAGTTGGAGACACTAGAGAGATGAGGGGTCCTCCAGAGAGAAGGTGGTTTGATGAAGCACTTGGAAGAAGCCCTGCTCATTTTGTTTGGTGAGCCTGAGAAAGATCAGATATTTTTCAAAGCACTGTTTTTCAAGCCTGGTGAAAAATTGTCATTACCTGGGAAGTTTACAAATACAGATCCATGGGTGCCCCACCTGAAGAGCAATTAGTCTGGGTTACGGCATGGACACTGGGATTTTAAAAGTTCTCCTGGTGATAACTGACCTGGGCTGATGTCTGCCCAGAGATGAAAACCTCTGCTATACAGGAAATTCATCAGTGAGGATGCTTTCTCCGAGTCAGCCCTTCAGTTCATTCACTTTTTCTGGACCGTGGCCACTCTCAGGCATCCAGGTTTCCTCCTCGGTCTGGGTAATAGGCAGGGAGTCACCAGCTCTAAGCTGCCTCTCCTCCCCACTGTCAGTGCCTCTCTTCTGGCACCTTCCTGAGAACCTGAGGGCTCAGTGGACAGGGCCCCTGTGGCCCAGCTGTGGCCATTTCCAGAGGGCCTTGGGTGAGCTTCCTGAAAGCACAGTCACATATGCCATCTGGGCAGGGAACCTGAGTGCCGGCCATAGAGGTGGTGCCGGAAAGAGATTTTCTCTCGCACCATTTCCTGGCATTGAGCAGGACCTGAGTAAATTCCAACTTGCCCTTTGAGGCTATCTGCCTGTGGACTCAGGAATGCTGTTCCTCATTTCAGGGAATTCTAATAGGTGTGGCTTTTGACCACCAGCCAGTGTGCCCAAAGGCAACAGTGCACCTGTCACAGGTTTGACCTTCTCCCCTTTACCAGGGCATGAGTGAAGCTGAGGGAAGGGTTGACATGATTTTCTGACAGGAGAGCTTGCTGAAGCCAGGGTTACTATGGCAACAAGAGATAAAATGGCCTGTCTCGGGCTTTTTTAATTTGGATATGTACTCAAAAGTAACCCGTTGATTTTGATTTAAAATGACACGCACTGTTTCTTAAATGAAAAATGAAGTAGCGATGCACCTAGGAGAAACTGAAGTCTCACTGCATGGGAAAACTGAGTGGCTTTCCTGCTTTGGGAGCATCTGCGGAGCCATTTCTCCTGGCACCGGCATGCCTGCTTCTCTGAGCACAGCCCTGGCTGATTTGGCCTTGGGACTCTTGGGCCTAGGCTTGCATCAGCAGTGTGGTGACTCTTACCAAGCGCCCCTCCAGAGACTCTGCCTTCTCCACCCTGCCTGCTTGGAAAGAACATCCACTGTGACCCTCCCAGGACCCATCCAAGGAGGGAAGATGCCTAGGCACTGGCTCATCTTCCCTGCTCCCCAGAGGCCTCTGAACAGTCCACTCTTTGTTGCTCCACAGCCCTCCAACTATTCGGGGAATGCGAACCATTTCCCATGGGGCTGGCAACCATGAAGCAATTCCTAGCCCAACCTCCCCAAATATCTGCTTTGCAAACACACAAAGCAGAGAAGCATCCTGAAAATGTGATCTTCAGCCCGGTCACCTTAGGCGATTGTGCCTGCCTCCCAGGAGTGTTTTTGCTTCCAGGGTTCAACTTGAGGGTCCAGTCTGGGATGTGGGGAGGAAACAGGACTCTCTGGAAGAGCTTTCTCGAGGAAATGGGGACCGAGCAGTGCCCAGTCCCTTTGCAGGGATCTGGCTCCTAGCCCAGTGCTGAAATTATCAACAGCCAGTCCTTGAGGTCATGCATGTACCCTTTGGCCCCGAGATCTCTGGGCCTAGCACTCAGCCAGCCTTTGGCCACCTCTGATTTTGTGGCCTGACTGGGTAGGGGCAGTGGCACAGGGAGTCCATGCCAGGTCTGGCAGAGGGAGGGACCAGGGAAGCAGAGGACACAACTTTTTGAGCCGCACTAGGCTTGTGAGGGACTCTCCAATGCCATGCTGTATGACAGCAGGCCCAATCAGGTCCTAGTGACCTACATAATCTCCCAGACCTGAGGAAGGTAGGAGCCCTGGCAAGGAGCCAGTCTGGGGGAAGGCTAGGTGTGGAGAGGATTTATAATCCTGAGACATTGAAACCACCTAAATGTTTAGTGTCGAGTGAGTGAGTCACTACATGTCCACGGGGCAGAATGTTATGTCAAAGTGATTATTATAAAGACTCTTTAGCAACATTACAAATGTTTATGGTATGATATTAGTGAAGAAAAGAAAATTACATGATTTTTTTTGGCACCTGAATGAGGAGACCAGAAAGAGATTGTTTTAAAAAATTAATTTTATTGGTACATTTTAGGTATACGATATAATGACATTCATCATTGAAAATGTGTACCTTTATATAATCTCTTATTTTTTCCCCATTCCCCTGCCCTCCCTTCAACCCTTTTACCCCTCCCTATTTATAAAGCCTTTGTTTCCATTTTTTCCTTTTCTCATATTAATTCCATTCCCTTCTTTCCTTTCCCCTACCCCTCCCACTTCCCCTTCCCCTTTGGACCTTTTCTTCCTATTTCACATTATCTATTATTCCGGAAAGGGATTTTAAAAAATAATAATTGGCTGAGTTTGGGTGGCACATGCCTATAATCCCAGCACTCTGGAGGCTGGGACAGGAGGATCACAAATTCAAGCCCAGACTGGACAACTTAATGGTTTAGTGAGGCCCTGTCTCAAAATTTTAAAAAAGGCCTGGGATGTAGCTCAGTGTGAGGGCTCTGAATTCAACCCCCAGTACCCACCCACCCCACAAAAAAGTTGGGCTGGGCATGGTGATATCACTGGTCAGGGTCTGAAGAGATCACCGGGGCTGAGATAGGAACCTAACCCACCCTACCTGTAGAATACGTTTGCATGTTCACTGACTCTTATCAAGGAAAAAGAATTTTCAGGACTATCAGTAAAAGGCACAGGCCGGGTTTTATTAGGCAAAAATTTATTACGCATTCAAAGAAATAGAGTACAAGCCCTTGAGAGAAAGAAATGTCTTATTTCTTGGAACTAGGAACATTCCCGCTTCTCTTGAGGGGATGGAAACCCCAGGGAAAAGGTGGCCCACCCTCCAGAAGGGTACTGGCCCATATTATATATGCAAGCCCACTTTTTAAAAAAAGATTAATAATTTAAACATTCTTTGGATTCTCTTAACCTGTTCCTTTATCTTATGATCAGGTTTCTGCTCTTTACTTTCTCAGCTAAGCCAATTTATGGACTTTCAGTATTCCTGAGGTATTTTGGGTGTGTTGAGTCTGAAAGAAAGGAACTTGAATTTAACCAAGGGAATGCTGATACAGATCATCTTGGGTAACTTTGACTAGGTCTCATAACTCCCCTAAAGGACATTTATTTTAGTTGTGATTTCCTTTTCTACTCTCTACCTGTCTTTTATTTTCTTCCATTCTACTTTGCCCCCCTGCCACTCCAATCTCTTAATCTTAAGGGCCACAAAAGTGTCCAGGGTCTGCCTTCTTTTAACAGCTTCAGGCATTGATCTTGCCTGGCCAGGGCTCAAAAGTCTTGCTCCAAATGATCCAAAGGAGACAAAGGAAGATGGGTTATGTTGTTTGATGAACTATCATCTTTTGATAGTCTAGAAAAAAGAACAAGGGCAATAACAAATCACTGATGCTTAAGCTTCATTGTATAACCTTGTTAATAAGCAGGAATTAAATATCAAAAATAGAACATTGATGAACAGTGGCTTCAAAAAGCTGGTTGAACTGGAGATTTAGTTCAGTGGCACCGCATCTGCCTTGCAGGCACAAGGTCCTGAGTTTGATCCCTGGTGGGGGGAGGGGGGCGGGCAATGGTTGAAGTTAGTAGAATTTGGCATAAGCTACTATTAAGGTTAATATTAACCTCTATTTATTTTGAGGCATTTACCTAAATATAACAGGTGGAGTTAAAGAGCATACAGACTCTCCTGCTTGTTAAAGAAATCTAATTTTTTCTTATTTTAATTATAACAATGGTGAATGAATACACTTAAATAAAGATATCTGTGTTTTTGTGACCATTGGGTCATTAATTTTTTTTTAACATAGGGGTCTATTTTAAACACATGAAGATTTTTCTCAATGACTGGCTCTAGGTAATATAAACATATAAAGTCTAAAGAAAATAACAGAAAGTTAGTTTACACCACAAGGGTAACAAAGCTTAGTAGGTAGAATATTTATATTGCCATTTGTTCTGTAGGCACACCTATATAAGAAGTTAAATCTTTACCTGAATGGTACTCGAAAGTATATTAAAATAACATGATGGGAATATAATAAGAGAGGCAGAGGGACACTTTTTGGAATAGCTAGTGAAACTGGGAATCAAAACTTTTTATGACAATAAGTTATAAATGCAGCTGGTGACTACCAGTGCTGGCTAGTACAGTGTTTGGAGTTTCTTTTTATATCTAGCCTAGCTTTTTGTTTAATATTACTATTTCTCTGGCTCTCTGGCTCTCTATCTCTGAATTTGTCTCTCTCTCTCTCTCTCTCTCTCTCTCTCTCTCTCTCTCTCCTTGGTGTTTAAGACAAAGTCAGACCTGTATCAATCAAAACTAATTTATCTCTATATAGACAAGTCATACTTCTCTAGTCATACTTTATATTTCTAGACATACTTTATATTTCTAGTCATACTTTATATTTCAAAATGCCTGTTATTCAGAAAAGACTATAATAGGATTAAAAGAGGGAGCAGTAAGTAAAACCTTAACTATTATTCATCTGTGCTGTAGGTGGTGGCCTATTATTTTAACATACTGTTTAGGTTGTTCTTTAGAGGTCAGATTCCTGAAGAATGTTAACAGATAACAAAAAAGAAAAAGAAAAAGAAAGACAGCAAATATAGCAGTTTGGGATAACAATTATAATGTCATTGTTATAACAGAACCATTAGGTTCCTTTTATTATCTCTAAAATACATTTAAATTCCCATTTTAGTATGACCTAACTTATAGAAGGTACCCTTACCCAATTACAATATATTTAATGATATGGATAAATTCTCATCTAAATTTGCTAACATTTTTTTTTAAAAAAAACTTAAGTTCCTAAGTAGAATTTACTTGCTTACAGATGTGCTTTATAAATAACTAATGCCCAATCTTTGCTCTTTACAGTGACAGTCTGGACTGCATTTTTTTTGAGACAGGGTCTTGTTTTTTAGTTCAGTCTTGCCTTGGACTGCATAGCCCAGGATGGCCTCAGACTCCCAAGTGCTTGGATTATAAGCATGTGCCACCATGCCCAGCCTGTGTATTGCTTAAACACATCTGACTATCATAGTACAATTACATTACAGTCACATAAACATAAGCCTAAAAAACTCTATCACAAACAACTTTGCTTGAGGACACCAGTATGTCAAGGTCCCTAAGTTTTATATTGCACAGGGCTTGTACACTTGGAGAACATAAATGCATATAAAATACAAAGAGGTTAGCAATAACTAGCACCCCAGCTATGTAGAAATCTTTTATATATATTAACTTAGTTTTTACTCTTAAGGTGGAATTAAGATTCTTTTAACAGGTTTACAAATTGCATTAACAGGAATTTAAAACTATTTTTACACTCCCTAATACTTCAGGAAACAGCGTTAATGACCATAAATAGACTTATTACTCAGAGTACAAGCATATCTAATTTGTTTAATAACAGAATACTTGTTTAGTGAAAGTCAATAGATACAGATCAAGTTTTAAATGGCAATGTCAAATTTAAAGAGATGTCAGAAAATTTTGATCATTTTATATGTTTGAGGTCTAGATACAATGTATAATGTATTACACTTACATAGTCTTTTTTTTTTTTTTTTTTTTTCTGTACTGGGCATTGAACTGGGGTCCTTGCACTTGTGAAGCAGGCAGCAGAACCACTGAGCTGAATCCCCAGCCCTATAGTCTTTTTTTTGGTACTGGGGATCAAACTTGGGTCCTTGCACTTGCGCAGCAGGCAGCAAAACCACTGAGCTAAATCCCCGGCCCCTACACTTACATAGTCTTAACTCTCTAAACTTTTTAACAGTAGGTGAAGCTCAGACTCAGCATATTTTAAAATATGTCTCAAATATACATGGCATGTTATAACCTGAGTTAATAGTTATTCATTTAGCCACTTATAAGCTGATTATTGGAAACATTTTACCAACATTTGAATAAACTTCAACTCTTATTAATACATATAAAAGTTCATTTTTTTAAGTAATCAAAAGGCTAACAGAAAACACAAGAAGTTACCTTGAAAAACACAAAACTTTGTTTTTTTATCTAGTTTTTATAAGTTTAATCAACAGAATTTTAATATCAAGAAAATCTTTAATTACATATCATAGTAATAAAAATTTTAAATAACATTTGTTGGAGGTGTGGCATAATAAGACTGGGGAAAACTGGAGAAGTCACTCATCAGGGGAGAAAACTGAGTCAAACTGGCTAAGGCTTGTTTGGCCAAAGAGAGGAGTTTTGCCTGGTAGCGCCCCAGGCCTGGCGGGCCTCCACTTTGAGAAAAAAAAGTTTTAAATATTATTTTAATATAGAATTATTATTAGATACTTAACTTTTAGTAAACTTAGAAAAAAAACCTTAAACTTTTATATGTATTAGTAATTTATAAAAACATTTAACAAACATATTATATTTTTATAAACTTTAAGAAGTCAACACTTGAATTTATATTTAGCATCTGATGACTCAGATGCTATGAACATTTATAAGCATTAGTCCCATTTATATTTACTTATTTAGGGCCGGGGATTTAGCTCAGTGCTTCCACCACCTTCCTCGAAAGCACAAGTACCCGAGTTTGATCTCCGGTACCAAAAACAAAACAAAACATATATTTACTTATTTATTTTAAGAGTTACTTTAGATTGCTCATGAGACCCAAAACATAGTATAGTTAACATTCTTAAGGCATAGAATATATAATCTTAAGATATATAACATATAATCTTAATGTACTATATATGTACAATTTTTAATCAAGAAAAAACCATTTTAAGTTATATAGAAAAAACAATAGATATTGTGTTTGTAAAACTGATTTTTAAGATAAATATTATCTTAGTTGACTAACAACCTGGGCAAAAATATGTCACCAACTTTAAAGATGTCTGTGCTCTTATCTTACCAATCAATTTAAATTAGCCACTAGAAGCCATGCAAACAAAAAGTATTTGGGCTAGTATCATGAGTATCCATTTATCTATAAGCCTACTTACATAGAACTTTTGGAGGGTGACATATACCTTAAAATCAACATACAAAAACATACATATTAACCTAAATCATATAACCTTTATATTACCAAACTTTAAGGTTCTTATTTGTAAGTCTTATGTAAGCCTTGGGCCTAGCAGTTTTTTGTTTTGTTTTGTTTTGTTTTGCTCTCTAATGTTTATGTGAGTGTGGTAACCCTTGAATATCTACTGTATGTAACCAAATTTTTAAATATTTTCATTTGTTTTATGGAAGGTCTTAAAAGCCAGAAATCTGCAAGGGCAAAAATTAAAAATTAAAATTGATTTGAGCTCAAAAACTATTTTTACAATGAGGCATTCAGAGGTACTTTAACCAATTATAAAAAACAAATTAACAAGACTGGATCCCCCCCACCCCCACACCCCCTGCTCCTCTGTACAGCCACCTGGTTCCACACTACAAAGATGCAGAGGACACCGGACCACCAGACCACAGTACTGAGCCCTGCTGCTCCCGGCCCAGAGGTAGGGGCTGCTGAGCTGCCATCCCACTGCTCCTGGACCAGAGGAAGGGGCTTCCGGCCACCATCCCTCCCGCTGCTCCCAGCCCACAGGAAAGGGCTTTTGGGCCACCATCCCTACCGCTGCTCCCGGCCCCTGTCCAACCTCTCCCAGCTCAGAGGAGGTAATCCGTGCAGGCACCAACAGCCTCCCCCAAGTTGAAACGAGAAAACACGTCAATAAGTCTCAAAACCAGACTTCCAGATCACCTACAGCAACCCCAAAGGGAAATGAGATGGAACACTCTGATACCCAACCACCTGGACCCACTGAACTGGCAACAAAAGACGATCTGGAAAAAATGAAATCAGAAATATTTCTCAGATAACAGGAGAAATTGTGCCCCTAGTGCAAGACATGATTAATAAATCTAGAGAAGAGCTCAGGAACATGATGGAATCCCAAAATAGGAAACAAATGAAATCCATAAAACAGATGCAAATGGATTTCCAGGACATGAAAAACTCCATTGAAAGTCTACACAGCAGAATGAGCCAATGTGAGGACAGAATTTCAGATATACAAGATAAGATTGCAATTAGTGACCAGGAAAAGAAAAATTGCTTCAAAATTATAAGGGAACATGAGAAATCAATCCAGCAGCTGCTAGATGATGCAAAGAAGAATAACATAAGACTGATTAGAGTCAATGAAGAAACAGGAGAGAGTGCAGATGATATAAAAATCTCTTCACAGAAATAATGGCAGAAAACTTCCCAAGCAGGGGAAAAGAGCTTGACCTACAGATAAGTGAGGCATATAGGACTCCAAATAGCCTTGATCAAAAAAAATCTACATATAGGCATATAATTGTTAAGATTCCAGAAACACAACAGAAGAACAAAGTTGTACAAGCAGTTAGAGAAAAGAAACAAATCACATACAAAGAAAAGCCCATCAGAATCACAGCAGACTTCTCAACACAAACCATCAAGGCAAGAAGACCTTGGAGTGACATATTCCAAGCCCTAAAAGAAAACAGCCTCCAACCCAGATTCATGTACCCTGCAAAACTATCTTTCAAAATGGATGGAGAAATAAGATACTTTCATGATGAAGAGCACCTTAGGAACTTCGTGAATACCAAACCAGCACTCCAAAGAATTTTACACAATAGCCTAGGAACAGACATTGAGGATCACAACCCCAGGAAGCAAAGCAGAATGAACTCATCTGGCATGACAAGAAATTAAATGGAAAGGGGGAGAACCCAACAAAAAGAAAAAGTCATGGCAATGACAAGTCAATACGTTTCAGTTATAACCATCAACGTTAATGGTCTCAATTCACCAATCAAAAGAAATAGACTGGCAGAATGGGTCAAGAAGCAAAATCCAACAACATTCTGCATACAAGAAACACACTTAATTTGAAAGGAAACTCATAGACTGACAGGTAAAGGGTGGAAAACAATACTCCATGCAATAGGAACCCGAAAAAAAGCAGGAGTAGCTATCCTCTTTGCAGATCAAGTAGATTTCAAACCAACACTGATTAAGAGAGATGAAGAAGGACACTACATCCTTGTAAAGGGAAGAATCCAAGAGGAAGAGATGACAATCATAAATATCTATGCACCAAACTCTAGTGCACCCAACTATATAAAACAAATACTAACGGACATGAAAAGCCATATATGCACTAATACAATTGTAGTGGGGGACCTCAACACCCCACTGTCACAAATAGATAGATCAACTAGACTAAAAATAAGTAATGAAATACTAGAACTCAATCGAACTCTTGAACAAATGAACTTAACAGATGTTTACAGAGTCTTCCACCCCACAAAATCAGAATACACATTCTTCTCAGCTGCACATGGGTCATTCTCCAAAATAGACCACATACTCATGCATAGAACATGTTTAAGTAAGTGCAAAGGAACTGAAGTTATCCCCAGTATATTATCAGACCATAAAGCAATAAAATTGGAGATCCATAGCAAAAGAAACTGGAAAAATTTCATAAACACGTGGAAATTGAACAACACACTTCTGAATAACCAATGGGTCACAGAGGAAATTAAAGAAGAAATCAGACAGTTCCTTCAATAAAATGACAATGACAATACAACATATCGGAATCTATGGGACACAATGAAAGCAGTCTTATGAGGGAAATTCATAGCAGTGAATATGCATATTAGGAAAACAGAACGAGCCCAATTAAACAACCTGATGCTGCACCTCAAGCTTCTAGAAAAAGAAGAGCAGGACAACCCCAAAGCTCATACAAGGGAGGAAATTATAAAGATCAGAGGAGAAATCAGTGCAATGGAGACTAAGAGAATGATACAAAAAATAAATGAAACCAAGAGTTGGTTCTTCGAAAGAATCAACAAAATTGACAAACCCTTAGCCAACTTTGTCAGAAAAAGGAAAGAAAAGGCCCAAATCCATGCAACTAGGAATGAAAAGGGTGAAATTACAACAGGCCCAGCAGAAATCCAGAGGATCATCAATACCTACTTCCAGAACCTATACACCAATAAGATGGACAACACAGAAGAAATGGACAGATTCCCAGATACATATGAATTACCAAAGTTGAATGAAGAAGACCTAAAACTTCTGAACAACCCAATATCAACCAATGAAATTGAAAATGTAATTAAAAACTTATCAACTAAGAAAAGCCTGGGCCCTGATGGCTCCACTGCTGAATTCTACAAGACATTTAGAGAGGAACTGCTGCCACTACTGTTTAAACTCTTCAATGAAATTGAAAGGGAAGCAATACTCCCAAATTCATTCCTGGAAGCAAGCATCACCTTGATCACCAAAGCAGAGAAAGACCCAAGCAAAAAGGAGAACTATAGGCCAATCTCACTAATGAACATAGATGCAAAAATCCTTAGTAAGATAATGGCAAACAGAATACAGAAGATCATCAAGAAGATCATACACTCTGATCAAGTGGGATTCATCCCAGGGATGCAGGGATGGTTCAACATATGCAAATCAATCAATGTCATACACTATATCAACAGAGCCAAGGACAAAAACCATATGATTATCTCCATAGATGCAGAAAAAGCATTTGACAAAATCCAACATGCATTTATGATAAAAACTTGTCCCGGCCTGTGGGTAAGTCAACGGAGACCCTAGAGGGGGAGTGAGAATGACAAAGGACAGGGGACACGAGAGATGGAGACAAGACAGGTTTCTGATCGAGTCTTGTTTATTGCGGAAGCTGCTACAACATATATACCGTAGGGCTAGAGGGGAGGAGCAAGAGGAGGGCACTGGGGCTACTTCCTTGTTGCCGGGTAGATTTGCAGCAGGCCCGGATATGCCCGTAAAAGGCACTCAAGAGTTCTAGCGGGGGGGCAAGGCCCCCCACAAAAACCCTATAAAAAATTGGAATAGATGGTCTCTACCTCAAACTGATAGAAGCCATCTATGAAAAACCAACAGCCAATATCATACTAAGTGGTCAAAAACTGAAATCCTTCACACTCAAATCAGGAACAAGACAAGGATGTCCACTATCACCACTCTTGTTCAATATAGTTCTGGAAACATTAGCCACGGTAATTAAACAAGAGAAAGAAATAAAAGGAATAAAGATAGGAAATGAAGAAGTCAAATTGTCATTTTTTGCAGATGACATGATACTCTATGTAGAAGACCCCAAGAACTCCACCAAAAGTCTTCTAGACTTAATAACCAAATTCAGTCAAGTAGCTGGTTACAAGGTCAACACACAAAAATCAATAGCTTTCCTCTACACCAATGACAGACTCACTGAGAGAGAAATAGGGCAGATAATTCCTTTCACAATAGCATCCAAAAAACTGAACTACCTAGGAATCATCCTAATGAAAGAAATCAAAGACCTCTTCTCTGAAAACTATGGCACTCTGAAAAGAGAGATTGAAGATGATATCAGAAAATGGACAGACATCCCCTGCTCCTGGGTAGGAAGGATTAATAGAGTGAAAATGGCCATAATTCCCAAACTGCTATATAGATTTAATGCAATTCCAATTAAGATTCCAACAGCATACTTCATGGACCTTCAGAAAATAATCCAAAAATTCATTTGGAGCAAGAAGAGACCCAGAATAGCAAAAGCAATTTTAGGTAACAGAGACATGGCAGGGGGTATCACAATCCCCAACCTGCAACTACACTACAAAGCTACTGTGATAAAAACAGCATGGTACTGGCAAAGAAACAGACCTGAGGCCCCGTGGAACAGATTAGAAGATGCAGAAACAATGCCAGACACACTCAGCCATCTCATCTTTGATTAAGGAGCCAAACACCCTCACTGGAGGAATGATAGCCTCTTTAATAAATGGTGCTGGAAAAATTGGGCTTCAACTTGCCAAAGATTAAAACTAGACCTGTATCTCTCACCGTGCACTAGACTAAAATCAAAATGGATTAAAGATCTAAATATTAAAATAGAAACTCTGAACCAGTTGGAACAGAGGTTAGGTAGAACCCTTGAAGACATCAGTGTAGGAAAAGATTTTATGAACAAAACCTCAGTTGCTCGTGAACTAGGACAAAAAATCAACAAATGGGATCTCTTCCTATTAAAAAGCTTCTGCACAGCAAGAGACACCACCAGCAGTGTGAAGAGACAACCCACAATGTGGGAAAAAATCTTCAGCTGCTCTTCCTCAGACAAAGGTCTACTATCTCGAATCTATAAAGAACTTAAAAAGATCAGACCTCCCAAATTTAAAGACCCAATCCAAAAATGGGCATCTGAAATGAACAGACATTTCTCAGACAAAGAAGTGGAAATAGTAAATAAATACATGAAAAAATGTTCAACATCACTGGTCATTGGAGAGATGCAAATGAAAACAACACTGAGATTCCACTTCACTGCAGAAAGAATGGCTGCTATCATGAAATCAACCAATAACAAATGCTGGCGGGGCTGTGGGGAAAGAGGAACCCTTCTCCACTGCTGGTGGGAGTGTAGACTGGTGCAAGCACTGTGGAAATCAGTATGGAGATACCTCAAAGAACTAGGACTGGAAGTCCCATTTGACCCCGCTATTCCACTGCTGGGGATCTTCCCCAAAGAATTAAAAGAATCATACCACAGTGATATATGTGTGCCCATGTTCATAGCAGCACAGTTTATAATAGCTAAAACTTGGAAACAGCCCAAATGCCTATCAACTGGAGACTGGATTAAAAAAATGTGTTTTTTTTAATAAAATGGAGTACTACTCAGCCATAAAAAATGAGAAAATAGAGACATTTATAGCTAAGTGGATGTACATTGAGGCAATACTCTTAAGTGAAATAAATAGGACACACATGTATAAATACTGAATAGTTTCTCTGGTGTGAGAAACTGAAAGTGTAAATAAGGACCAAATGTATAATAGGTAATGTGAAATAGGAAGAAAAGGGGCAAAGGGGAAGGAAGTGGGAGGGCTAGGGGAAAGGATAGAAGGGAATGGGATTAATATGAGAAAATGGAAAAATAGGAACAAAATCTTTGTAAATAGGGAGGACTGGAGGGGTTGAAGGGAGGGCTGGGCAAGGGTGAAAAATAAGAACCAAGAGAGACTATGTAAAGGTGCAAATTTCCAATGATGAATGTCATTATACTGTATACCTAACATGTACCAATGATTAGAATGAATAATCGATAATGTAAAATAGGAAGAAAAGGTCCAAAGGGGTAGGGGTAGTGGGAGGAGCAGGGGAAAAGAAAGAAGGGAAAGGAAAAATGCTAAGAAATGGAAAAAATTGAAATAAAGTCTTTGTAAATAGGGAAGGGTGGAGAGGGTGAAGGGAGGGCTAGGAATAGGGAAAAAATAAGATCCAAGATGCATTATGTAAAGGTACAATTCCCAATGAGAACTGTAATTGTGTTGTATACCTACAATGTACCAGTAAAATAATTTAATAAAAAACAAACAAACAAACAAAAAAACAAATTAACAAGCAGGCAGACAAGAAAACATTTACAACACATAAAACAATTACATTAAATCTGAGTGCACTTTTAGATGCTTTAGCCATGCTGAATTACAACAATTCTTTTCTTAGTTTTAGGTTTATAACTATGGATAAACTAGTTGGTTAGAATTTTCCTCAGGTATTATCACTTAGCACTCCATTTTTCTTTTTTTTTTTTGTTAAATTCTTTTATTGGTACATTTTAGGTATACAATACAATTACATTTCTCATTGGGAATTGTACCTTTACATAATGCATCTTGGTTCTTATTTTTTCCCCATTCCTAGGCTCCCCTTCACCCCCTCCTCCCTTCCCTATTTACAAAGACTTTATTTCCATTTTTTCCATTTCTCAGCATTTTTCCTTTCCCTTCTTTTCTTTCCCCTGCCTTTCCCATTACCCCTACCCCTTGGACCTTTTCTTCCTATTTTGCATTATCGATTATTCATTCTAATCATTGGTACATTTTAGGTATACAATATAATGACATTCATCATTGGAAATTTGCACCTTTACATAATCTCTCTTGGTTCTTATTTTTCACCCTTGCCCAGCCCTCCCTTCAACCACTCCATTCCTCTCTATTTACAAAGATTTTGTTCCTATTTTTCCATTTTCTCATATTAATCCCATTCCCTTCTATCCTTTCCCCTAGCCCTCCCACTTCCTTCCCCTTTGCCCCTTTTCTTCCTATTTCACATTACCTATTATACCTTTTAGTGCTTATTTACGCTTTCAGTTTCTGACACGAGAGAAACTATTCAGTATTTATACACATGCATCCTATTTATTTCACTTAAGAGTATCACCTCAATGTGCATCCACTTAGCTATAAATGTCTCTAATTTCTCGTTTTTTATGGCTGAGTAGTACTCCATTTTATTAAAAAACCATATTTTTTTAATCCAGTCTCCAGTTGATGGGCATTTGGGCTGCTTCCAAGTTTTAGCTATCACAAACTAGCACTCCATTTTTCTTATACAAGTCATAACAGTATTTTTTTTTGAGTATTTTATGCTACTCTGAATACCTTTTTCCTATTAGTTAACTCTAGACTTTTAATCAATAAGAGTCAGAAAGGAAAAAAGATAAAAAATATAGATTGCTAGATGGGATTCTTGTTCATTTTCCTTCTTTATTATAAAACCAAGTTTGAGGGCCTGTCTCTTTACTTTTTTACTTACGTTTAGAGGAAAATCAAACTTTTAAAATCCTCCATTTTACAACATGGTTCCAAGTTTGTAAAATACAGCCTAAAGGTGACATTTTGAGGACAAACATTGAGTCACCTGTAATCATTTAAAATACACTGCACACATTTAAGACTTACCTTCGGTAGTTTTGGAAAGAGGTACAGAGAAAAAAAAAAGAAAAAAAGAGAGAGAAAGAGAAAGGACAGAATCCCAGCATCAGATTTCCCAAATGGAAGCATGCCTAGTTACCCCAGGTGGGAACTGCCTGCAAGTGGCAGCTGGGCCCTGTTTTGTCTCATGATTAGTCTAGGCACCTCTGCTGGTCGTGGAGAAATTGATTGCTCATGTGCAAGACAAGAGTTCTCGTTCCTGGCACACAGATGCTCCAACCTTCAACAACAGATCAGAAAGGCAGGAAAAAAAGTTATACACAAGAGTTGCGCTTTACTCAATAATTCATCCCAAAGGTCTTTATATTTAGGGATCTATAACACATGCGAAGAACTCACAGAGGCTTTAAAAAGTTTGGAGAGGCCACTTAGCAACCATAAATCTCATATCAATGTAGACAGGGAGATAAATGTAAGGCTAAAACTAGCTTGCATTAGAGAAGTGACCCCATGGGGCCCTCAGAAAAGTACCTATAAGCAGGGCTAGGACCTAGGGAGATCATGACAGCTGTGAAGGGCTGAAACGGAGCCTCTGCTACCAGCAGGCGAACACAGAGACCACAAGGCTCCTCTCTCCCTGCCCCTGCCCCGAGGTGGGACACTGTAGGAGCCGTTCCTGGAGCCCTGAGGAAGTTTCTTGAGTTTCCCAGGCCCCACTGATACCCTCCACCCAACACCCTGCCTGCTAATTAATATCAGAAAGAGTTAAAGGATTTGAGTTTTCTGACACATGAAAGCCTCAGAGTAAGAGAGGAGAAGGGACAAGAAAGGGATTGGAGTTTTTCAGGAAAGAGAGGAGAAAAAAAAAAACACAACCCCAGTGGGTTCTTTTTGTTTGAGTCCACAGACTCTACTAGGTCCCAAAGCTAATGTCACACGAATGAGCACATTAATCTGCACTTCTTAGGACATGTTCCTAGCCACCCAAAAAGGAAGCTATGGCATCAGGTAGATTGAGTTTATGCCCTTCAGTGTTTTGTTTTGTTTTGGTACCCGGGATTGAACTCGGGTCCTTGCACTTGCGCAGCAGGCAGGGAAACCACTGAGCTAAACCCCCAGCCCTATGCCCTTCAGTTTTTGAGAGCGAGAGAAATGAGGGCAATAGAGAGGATTAAGGGAGCAGTTTAGAGATCTCCTTTTACCTGATGTGTTTAGGATTCAAAGATGTGCATATTTTAAGGAGATTGCTTCCGCACTGCCACACCAGAGCTGGTTTTCTCCAGTGTCTAAGCCAATGTTGAGACACTGGATGGATCCATCCTTATATGTGTATCTTTAGTGAGCAAACTTTCATTTCCTTCTGACCCAGGAGTGTTGACCTAAAGGAATTCCTAATGAGGCTGCTATACATCATAATGAATACCTCTCAACAACTCTTTCCATATCTGGTTAGACGGAAGTAGTGCCTCTTATCTTTGGTGCTTTAAATTTAAGCACCCATTTTTCTAGGGACTTGAGAGCCTCTAGTCCTGTTGAAAAGAACAAAACAAAAAAACCCTAGGACTGCACTGCAGGGGTTTGCAGAAAGGGAGACAGAAAAAAATCTGTGTGTGTGGGGGGGGGATAAGCTGCACTTCAGAGGGCAAGGAGTTGAGAGAAGAGTAGCCTCAGTACTTCTTTTACCTCCTGGTTGGCTCACCAAGAGAAAGTGTCACTGAATGGGTCTGAGACAGTTCCTGACTCTGAGATGAGGAACCTAACCCATCTGACCTGTAGAATAAGTTTACAGTTTTGCTGACTCCAGTCACAGAAAAAGAATTTTAGGTACTATCAGTACAAGGCACAGTCAGGGATTTACTAGGCAGAAATTTATTATGCAATCAAAGAAATAGAGTGCAGGCTCTTGAGAGAAAGAAGTGTCTTATTTCTTGGATGTGGGAATATTTATGGTTCTCTTGAGGAAAACTCAGGGAAGGTTGCCCCCCAGAAGGTACTGGCCCATATTGCAGGTATGAACCCATATTGCAGGTATGAACCCAATTTTTAAAAGATGAATAATTTAAGCATTCTTTGAATTCTCTCAACCTGTTATTTACTTAGGATAAAGTTTCTGTTCTTTGTTTTCTCAGTTAAGTCAGTTTATGGACTTTCTGTACTCCTGAGAATTTTGGATGTGATGAGTCTGAAAGGAAAGCCAGGGGAATGCTGACATGAGTTGCCTTGGGTAACTTCAACTGGGTCCCAGAAGTTGCAGTCTTCTTAAAGTACTATTTTTTCAGTTATGATTTCTTTGTCATCCTTCTACTTTTTATTTCTTCTATCTTACTTCAGTGGAGCATGCCTATAATCCTGCCATTCAGGAAGCAGAGGGTAGGAAGATTGCAAGTTTGAGGCCAGCCTGGGCAATTTAGTGAGACTGTGTCTCAAAAAGGCCCTGGGTTTGATTCCCAGCACACACGCACATGCACACACACACACGCACACGCACAAGCACACACAGAATTGATTTAGGGACCTTGCTCTTTTAAAAGAAAGTCCAAAATGTCTGGACTAATGGCTTAGCTCTATTTCTTACTGGAAATGAGCTTATCTAGTAGCTTAATGCAATTGGTTCCTCATCTGTAAAACAGTAATTCCTGCTTCACCAGATTCTTATGATCATATCAGACAGTACATTTCCTTCCCTTTTGCCTTCCTTTCTCCTCTTCCTCCCTTCCCCTGCATATTTTTCACTAAGAAGTATAATCCAGTTATCCACAAGATTCCTCAGCTGAGCCTTCCTGTTGTCTGCTATAGTTCTCTCCTGTAGGGGAGGAGCATTTGCCTATTGGAACCTGAGCAGAGCTGGAGCCAGGAATTGGAGAAGAGGAGCCAGGTGGCAGCTTCCACAGTTGCTGAGGTGCCCCTTGTCCTCCCTCAGAGTGGCAGCAATGGTTTGTCTTTCATGCTCCAGGCAAACTCATGAATTCTCTCAGAGTTGAAGAACAGGGTGGCTAATATCTGGGAGCCAGCCTAGCCAACACTATGCACCAGTGATGGCAAACCTTTTAGAGCTTTCAATGATACTAGCAGCCCTCTGTGGCACATGTGCCATAGGTTTGTCACCACTGCTATACACTGAGCAGCAACTCTGTGGCAATGGCCTTGCCTCAGGCCCTCTTTTTTTCTTTTCTTTTCAATCAACAAATAAAATTTGTTTATGTTTATGAAGTAAAACACAATAGTTTTATATATATATACATACATATATATACATACATATATATACATACATATATATACACACACACACACACACATATTGCAGCTAAATTGAGGAGAGAATTATCATGGATTACCTCACATACTTAATCATTATTTTGTGGTGAGAAAATTGCTACTCTCCTAGTGATTTTCAAGTATATGATATGTTGTGATAGACCAGTCACAGTGTTGTACAATAGGTCTCTTGAACTTATTCCTGTGAACTGAATTCTGTGTTCTTTGGCCAACATCTTCCCAAGCTCCCACCAACATCAGGCCTCTTTGTCACTATTAGGACCAGTGGCCCCCAAGCCTGAGTCCATGGCACTGGTTGGGGAAGAGGTGACTTCCAGCGGCAAGAGGACCTATATTTTTCCAGAGCACAGCATTTCTGTGTGTATTGGGTAAATATGAATGAAAGCTTTGCTGATACAGTGAAGTTACATGAAACTTAAAGAAAGAACTAGCATAAAGAGAAATGTTAACTGGGTGGGGTGGCTCGTGCCTATAATTCCAGCAGGATCACAAATTTAAGCCCAGCCTGGGCATCTTAATGAATTAGTGAGAACCTGTCTCAAAATAAAAAGGGCTGGGGGTACAGCTCATCAGTAAGGCCCTGGGTTCAATTCCCAGAGAGGGAGAGAGAGAGAGAGAGAGAGAGGGAGAGAGACACTGAGACACTGGATGGCCCCTGGCCAAAGCTGGATCTCTCCTTGGAAAAGCCTGAAAATCCCTCCAGGATGGCTCCACCAACTTTGTTTCCTTATCCCTCTTCCCATTTTATATTCCTACACCCAGACTTCCAAATCCAGCCTATTGGCTGGGCTTCTGAGTCTTGGGATGTGTTGTCTCCTATCCCTGTGATGCCCACCCTCTCTTGCCTATCTGAAACCTTTTCAGGGACTTCTTCTGTGAGTCTTAATTTGTTTGGTAATCGGCTAATCCCATCTTCCCCTCTGTTTTAAAAGACACATTTAATCAAATTCCACATTCAATCACACATCATCCAGAGCTCCTTTTCCCTTGTCTATCTCCTTACCTGGAATATATCTTATTTAACGCAGGATACTGGAACTCCTATTGCAATGGTTTCTGTTCAGTACTAATAGAAGTACAATAATTATAGCTATTGCTTATGAAGTTCTCATTCAATTCTCACAGCCACCCTAAGAGAAAGAAACTAGTGACATTCCCGTTTTATACAAGAGGGAGCTAAGGTTCACAGAGATTAACTTGTTTATCACATAGTTGGGAAAAGGAGGAGCCAGAATTTGAACCCTGAGTGCTTAACTTTTGTGCTGGATCTTTACCTATAGCTCACATTCCTGGAGTTGAGCTGTCCACTTGGTGGGATGTATCAGGTGGGTCCCTGACTCCACCAGGGTGAGGGGACTCTGGCTGCAGAGCCCAGGATTATGTGCTGCTTTTCAAGGTCACAAGGGTGGAAAAGCAAGAGGAAGGAGGAAATAGAGTTGAGTCAGATGCCTTCTGCATATGGAATCTCTGGCCTTTATCAAATTCTGGGGATGGGGGGAGAGAAAGGGAGTAGGGAGAAGAGGTTATGCTTATTCCAAGTATGTCAAGACAATCAGAGGCTCTTTACTGTTTACATACAAAAGAAGAAATCTCTGGCAGCCAGCACCTGCAAGCCAAAGGCCAAGAATCTGTGAGATCCAGATGCCAGCTGAGAGTTGGAGCCCCAGGCTGGGGCCAGCAGGGCTGAGGTGGGGCGAACTGAGACAGGAAGAGGAGGTCAAGATGGTGCTCACAGCCCCAGCACTTCCGCAGGCAGCCTTTGGCCTTGCCCTGGAATGTGGGTGGCGCCTTCTCCCTGGAAAGGGAAGTGGACAGCAGTCTCCTCCACCCGCTGACAGCTCAGCCTCTGCTCCTAGGCACCCTTTTGTTTTGGAGGCAGAAGGTTGTACAGCAGCGCCTCTTCCTTAGCAGCCTTTTCATTTGAGGAGGGATCCTGCCAGCTCAGAGCTCTGCAGAAACACATGGGTTATACTAGCAAAACTGTTTTCAGAATTCCCGAAATCTCTGTGTTCCATTTTAGTTAAGGCAGATAAAGTCAAAGTCAATAAATCAGAAGAGACGCAGATAAGAGCTCATGGCACAGGTTGGTGGCAGTTTTAGGGGCAGGGGATAACAGCTTGAGGCTTCTTGTTCTCTTGTTCATAAAATTCCAAATATCTGAGTTGAAAATGGAAAAGAACAATCAGTTCTACTCATGGATTTATACATCTCTGAATTCAGTCAACAAATATTTATTCATTTATTATTAGTGAGCCTTGGGGCTGGGTATGATATCAGGTCCTATTTGGAAGTATCTGAGAATGTCTAGATTGATGTTTCTCACTAGGGAGTGAATATCCACAAGAATCACATACTATGGTAGGACAGGATGGTTTATAGGGCCTGTAATCCCAGCTACTCAGTAGGCTGAGGTATGAGGATTGCAAGTTTGAGGTCAGCCTAGATGATTTAGCAAGAACTTGTCTCAAAAGGGCTGAGGATGTAACTCACAGGTAGAGTACTTGCCTAGAATGCATGAGGATGAGGCCCTGGTTTTAATCCACAGCAGAGAGAGAGAGACAGATTGAGAGGAGGAGAAGGAGAGGAAAGAGAAGGAGGAGGAGAAGAGGAGGAGGAGGAGGAGAAGAAGAGAAAGAAGGAAAAAAAGAAGGGAGGGGAGCAGGAAAGGAGAGAGAAGAGAAGAGAAAGAAGAGACTCATTCTGGATCCCACCCTGAATCAGGATTTGGGGGGATGGGGTCTGGGTTTGAGGACTATGAAAGCTCCCCAGGCAATATGGGCATGAATGTCTGATCCAGATCCATTGACCAGATTAGTGTACATTCATCCAGAAGGTCCTATCTCTCTGGGAAAGTGTGAGCAGAGTCTCCCACTTGGGTTACTTCATTTGTCCATTCATTTATTCTTTCATCCCAATGGAATTTTGGAGCTCTTGCCAGGCCCTGAGGTAGGCATGGAGCTGCAGACTGATCCTGCCCTCCTGGGGCTCCCATGGCCAAGAAAGATGATCATGCCACTCCACCCCTGGCAGTGCTCCCTATTCATTCTCATAAACCCAGAGTCAGTGACCAGGGCCCTGAGCTCCTGGCCTCTTCTACCAGCTCCTAGTGCCACTCTGCCTACTCCACAGCCTGTGCTCTAGCTGCTCCCTTGGGAATGTTCCTTCTGTGGGGCCCAGCTCACTGTTAGTGGCTACAACCACCCCCTCCAGCTCCACTTTACCCTATTCTTTCTTCTGCCTCTGTTTCCCCTGGCACTTACCATCTTCTGACATTTCCTGTCATTTCCTTATTTATGGTGTCTATTGTTTCCCACCAGTCTCTGGGTCCCTCCCTGGAGTGCAAGCCCTTGGGAAAATAGGAGCTTTGCTTTGCTTCTGGATGTAGGAGCATTTAGAATAGTGTCAGGCATGTAGTGAGTGTTTGATCAGTATTTGTTGAATGAATCGAGCAAATAATAACACAGATAAGGGTAGAATTATTCTTGTGGTAAGTGCTGGATTCAGAGAATGAGTAAAATGGATTTAGAGAATGAATAAAATGAACTCTGAGGTCCTCTCAGCCCAATTCTATCATTTTACTTTTGTTTTTCTTTGAAACAGTGTTCAGTGTTGACAATTGTCCTATATGGCCAAGATTATTCCTCTCATTTTTGTCATCATCATGCTTTTCCTGTGGCCGAGGCCTCAGGAGAGGAGAGGACTTTGATGGTGGGCCTTCAGCCCAAGGCTCTGTCCCTGGCATTCCCTGGAGGGAAGGCAGCAAGGAATGGTTGGTGGCCAGGCACGTATCAGTCAGCAAGAGCCACTAAACACACCCAGAGGCGGAGATGATGGGATTTAGAACAATTGTAAAAATACCTAGCATGCCAGCAGGAAGGCAGACAACAGATTCAGGAGGTTCTCAGGCCCCTGCTCCTTCCTGTAAGCCATGGGAGAGAGAATTCCGGGAAAATGTATAGTGCATCAGGTATTTGGGGAAAGAGGCTTGTGCAGAAAGAGGTCCTGGTAACATCAGTCTGCTTGAGAATCTCATTAGCTGGCCAGGCAAGTTGATCCCCAGGAGCCTAGCAGAGATGAGAAAACCCACTTCTCTGAAGCCAGAGGACAATGACATCAAAGGGTTGATCCATCAAAGAAATTATGTGTCAGTCAGAGCCCTGGCAACAACCAGTACAGTACCACCTTGGGTAGGGGCCGAAGATTATTTTGTGCTCAGCCCCTTTCTTCTGACTCCCTTCTGGGCAGATTTTGGTACTTGCCTATTGGCAGTGAAACAAGGATCGAGCTTGCCTTGTGTGTGCCTTAGCCAGTCTGTGGGCTGATTGATGAGGCCCTCTTCCAGAGAGTGGGGATGGGCTCCAGAAGAGTTGGAAGCATGGAAGCAGACTGGGCCAAGGAATGTCATCTGTGCTGCCTGGAGTAGTCAACCTCCTGCTTGCATTTTCCTGCCATCCTGGTGATTGGCCCCGAGCTCAGTCCTCCTTCCCTGGTGAACAGAGAGGTGGCACAAGCAGATGAAAACAGTCCAGTGCTAGGTTTGTGTCTAGGGCAGTGTGAGGCCATCTACAGAGGCCCAGCAGAAGCTGTGGTGACCAAGACTCTGGGCCTAGGACTCTGCAGAGGGAGGCCAAGGCAGGAGGTGGCATGGGCTGGGTCAGAGCTGGCACGGGAATAGGCAGTAGGTGGAGGGATGAAGGGAGTGGGGCCGGTCCTGGGAGCTCACAGGAGGAAGGGATGCCTGGAATCCTGCCAAAAAGGAATCCAGGCTACAACCATTTGTGAATCTGGTCAAATCCCCTGTCTCAAGCCAGAAGCTTCAACCACCTGTGTTGATGTGTGTGTGGTTCTACAAGGGCTGTTCCCAGATGAAGGACCCATTCTGGGCACCCAGGGCACCAGTGCATTTGGGGAAGGCCTCCAGGAGGCAGTGCCATTTTATTGTGAAGCATAGGCAGAAGAGCAAAGATCAGGGGCTAAGGACAAAGACAGGAGCCACAGCTGTGGGAAGAGCAGGGGCTCTGGGGATCCAGGACTAGGAAAAGCCAGGAAAGGAGCTGCTATTGATGGTGGAGAGCTCATAGACAACAAGGGATTGGACTTGTTATGATTTAAATCTAAAATGTCCCCCAAAAGTCACCAGTTCAGAGGTGGGACTTTTGGAAGGTGATTGGATCATGGGAGCTTGGCTCCCTTGTTCTCATCTGCCCAAGCTCTGGCAACATGTTCCAGGAGAAGCTAACCCTTCCAAATGCAAAGAAAACCAGGAAAGAGCAGCTCTAAATTGAAGATACAAATAGCATAAACCAGGGAGGCCTCCTCCCAGTCCAGATCAGTAGGTCCCAGAGTGGGATCTTTGAAGACAGCAGCTCCATCAGGGACAAAAGGAACCCACATCCAAATGCATTTCTCCGTGCTATATATGCCTCATACCCATGAGCACATTAAAGGCTATGGAAAGTCCTGCTGGAAGTATCTGTTTAAGTTCATTGAACCTAGCACTTCTCAAGCTTACCTGCAGGGAATCTGTTCCGTGTGTGTAGGACATGTGTATGACAACTGTTTACATTGCTCAGAGCTTGGCCATTGGACAGGCTTGAACCTCCTCTCTGGCTGATGTGCCACATGACTTCAGTCAAATAACTGAGCCACTCTGAATCTCAGACACTGTTTGCAAAATAAGTTGCTTATGTGGTGAAGAAAGTGAAGTGCACCTTTTGCTGAGAGTCCCTGGACCAGAAGAGCTCCCACTTCACACTCCTGTGGTTCTAAAATTTCGGTTATGGTCTAGGGCTCATGGGACAGAAGCAGGAGTGAGCGCGTGGGAGGTTCACCCTAGGAGCATGGCCAGGAGCCCAGCAGGAGCCATGACCCCTTTACCCTCCCAAAGGTCAGCTGACCAAAGAGCCCCCTTTCAGGCAGCAGGAACTTGAGGGGTCTGCCTGTTTGGGCCACCCTCTCTCCAGCCATACTGAATTCTTACCTGTTTCTCCCTTCCCTTGCCTATCCTTCCCTCACCCTGGCCCAGCTCCTTCTATCCTCACTCCCCTTTCTCCCTGGCGAGCTCATTGTGTTCTCCACTGGATGCTCTTCTGCTGTGAGACTTTAGGGCTCTTCCAGGATCCCCAGTGCCAGCTCTGAGTTCCTATGGAACCTCTGCCTCTTGGCACAGTCAGCGTTTTACTGTCCACCTGCAGCAGACTTGAGCTCCTCCAGGGCAGAGCTGCAGCACTAACGGCGGCACCGTACAAGATTTTAGAGGAGGGGCTGACAGTGGTGCTGGGGCATCTGCTTCCTGTTCTCTTTTGCCCCTCTGGGCCTGTCCCTGATGTGACCTCTTGCTCTCCTCCTATGGGGGACTACAGATTATGACATCCTTCTGCCACTGAAAATGATAAGTGCCCTGTCTTCAAGTCCCCACATCATACAAATATTCTCTTGGGAGCACAGAGAATGTGATAGACTGTGGTTTGGCACTGCCACAAGGACCAAGTGAGGAGTGGCAGGGTGCTATACAAGGAGCAGGGCTGGGGAGTCCCACCCTCCTGCCTCATGCATCTTTTTGTTTTCTGCCAGCTGGAGTTGTGCAGGCAGTGGTGGTGTAACTCAGCTGAAGCAGGCCTGGGAACCTAGGCATCACTGGCAGGTGCTGAGCTAAGCAGTGGCAAAGATAGGGCAGGCCTTGGCTCAGAGGTACAGCCTAGCTCAGACTGCCTGGCAGGTGATAGGCACAGGGGAACTTTGGGTATCTGAGGAGGAGCCAAGCTCAGGGTGAGCACCCTCCTTAAAATGGAGGTAGGAGGCAGGCAGAAACATTGACGCAGGTACAGGGCAGGGCCGGGCCCAAAATGTGGCCCTGGGGCCTTCTAGCTTGTCAGGACCAGCCCAATGGGATGCCAGGCTGGAAGGGCTAGGCAGGGTGGAAAAGGCCTGCAGCCCAGGCCCAGAACCTTGAGAAGCCAATGGGACAGGCCCAAGACTTGATGGCCATGTGTCTGATATCCTGAGATTCTGAATCTGGCCAAGCCTGGGTGTGATCCCTCCCATGATTACTGCCCATGGGAATTCCCATGGGAATCTGCAGGGGTGGGTTCTCCAGGGGCAAAGCTGCCCATGGGCAACTTCTTGCTTGTGTCTCTGGCTGCTTCAACTAGCCCTCCTGTTGGTCCCCATTGAGATCCTGAGGCCAAAGCTGCCAAAGACATAGGGTAGCAGTGTGGGCCTTCAAGTGGGGGTGTGGGGCAGGGAGGATAAGTCTACAGCTCTTCTGAAAATGCAACCTGACCTTGCCACTCACTGCCTGCAACCCTGCCCCGGTGTCCTGCAGACAGCAGGACAGCATCAACTCTGACTTCAACCTACTTGGTCCTCCATGATAGTCTTGACTCCCTTTCCAGCCATACTTCTCACTCATTCCCTGTCCCAAGCACTTAAGCATTTGGCTGTGGTACTCAAAGGCCATGCTAGTGGCCACCTAAATCCTGTTCACCTGGCACTTGCTAATCCAACAGGAGAGTGCTGTGGCCTTCATCCAGGCTGGAAGCTCCACCCTTCCTGCAGCCTTGAAGCTCCTGCCACCTCTCCTCTGCCCATAGTACCCTGCTGGAGGAGCCCAGATGCACCACTGTGACAAGTCACAGCAGAGCCTGTGGCAATGGCCTCTGCCTAGCAATTCCCTGCTCACCTGACTGCAAGGTTCATTTGCTGTGCCAGGTACCAGGTCACCCAGCTTCCTAAGTATAGGTGCTGGCTGCCCTGCTCTGGGGGCTTGGTGGGCCTAGATGTGAGGACTTGATCACTCTGTGTATTGCAGAGCTAGAGCTGAGAGTTTCATACTGTTCCTATTAGGCTCTTCTATGGGGGTCCAGTCTTCTGAGTCCTCATTCACCTGTGGGTTCCTCCTACCCCAGGACCATCACCTCCGTGCATCTCCTTGCTCTGGCCTCCTCTGCTGGGATACTCCTCCTGGCCTGACCCATCTCTTCCCTCTTTCTGAACCCGTCTCAGATCAAGCTGTCCTGATCTGGGCTTGCTGTGCATCCTGTGGCTCTTTTATATGATCCTGCCTTCCAGTGTCTGGGGTGGTCCAGGCCCACCCTGCTCTCTTGCTCCTGGCTCTCTCAAAGGTTCTTGTGAAAGCTGGTGTGAGTGGACATTTGTATACTAACAGTTCTTACTCCCAGCCTCCGCTCCACAGCAAGCCAAGGCTGGAGCTGGGGCTGTAGCATGGACAAACCAAGCCCTCATCTCAGGAGTATCACAGTCTTGACAAACAACTTTCAAAATCTTATATTCATCATTGCCCTTTATTGAAGGAGGCTGAGCAAGGTGCTTTGGGGCTGGTGGGCAAATGGATTCCATATGTCCAGGAGGATGTAGCAGGGCCTTTGCAGATTCTCTGGCTATTTGACCTCTACCTTTCATTTGCCCACACCCTCCCCTGATGACCTCTGTGATATCTGTTGGTCACTGAACATATCTTTGGGAGCATGAGTCCAGACAGCCTCTCTGTCTGGAGCTGACCTCCTGCTCTTTTTTCTCATCATGAACTCCACATGACCTCTTGGCTGCCCTGGATGGAGGGCCCTTCTGTTGGGTGCACTGAGCTCCCAGCCTGGTGCCTGGTGCTCAATGACTGCATGAGAAAGAAGGGCTCTGACCTCCAGAAGGAGGCTACCTCTCTGGTCCTGGGTGGCTGAGGCCTCCATGGAGGTCCTTCCCTCCAAATTCTCTACCTTCTCCCCATGTGAACCAAATGGCTCACTTATAGCCTTTAAAGTTGTAAGCAAATATGTTTGTAGCCAGGCCATCCACTCTTGATTCTGGAAGCTGGGAGCAGAGAGCATGGCACCTACAGTGAAGCCAGCCTGCCATGAAATTGTCGGCTATGCCTGCTGCTGGGTGTCACACTCAGGATGTGCAAAGGGACTGATCTTGGCAAAAGAACCCAGGCATGAGATGCTTGAGAAGCTGAGCTTGTCTGCATGGCTGAGCTCCCTTCTCACCTGCTGGCCCCCTCCAGGTGAGTACCCAAGGTGTGGGATGCATGCTATAGGGTTAAACTGGGCTGCCACACTAGTGTGCTGAAGAAGTCCTGACAGCCCCAGTACCAGTACTGGTGTGCCTCCTCTACAGACAGATGGCCCTTACCACACTCAGCTCTCCAGAAACTGGCTGCTACCATCATGCTTTCAAGCTTGGACCACAGGCTCTTCTATCTGACTCTGCTTCCTTCTCCACCTGGGCCCTAGTCCCAGGAAATGCCTCTATTCCCCAACAGGACTCTGTTGAGACCCATCCCGTGCCTTCATACCAATTGTTACAGCTTTGTTTAAAATGCTTCCAGTCCTCTGTGATCCCTCCCATGACCCACACTCCAGGGAGATTTACGCACAGTCCTAAGGCCCAGGGCAGAAGCCTCCACTGTTAGACCTTCTCAGATAGCCGTAGGCAAAGCAAAGCTTGCCTACTCTGTGCTGTGACTGTGACAGCCCAATCACACTGCCCATGGTCTTCTCTCTCATCATGGCTCTTCAGAGGACAGGATATGGGTCTTCTCTGTTTTGTCTCCAGGACTTGGCAGATGGAATTCCTCAATAGACAAATCAACTGTCATCATCAAAATTCCTTTTGTTACAAGTTTGGGCAAAAAAAAGTTTCTTTGGGAAGAGTCTGATAAGTACAGGAAGAGGAAGATGTGGGTGAGACTCAGAGACAGCTGGAATGAAGGTGTGACACAGCACCAGGACCTTTTCCCCTGTTTCATTTCCTCCTCATGGTGAAAGACATGACCACCAATAGCTACAGAGCTTTCTACTTTCCAGTCCAGAGGGGAATGGATCTACCTTTTTACATTCACATATTGAAAAATCTTAAGGAAGGGCTGGAGGTGTAGCTCAGTTGTAGAACATTTGCCTTGCATGGATGAGACCCTGGCTTCCATCCTCAGCATACGAATTGTCTCATCTTGAGCTAGTTGCCCAGCCATGCACCCACTACGAGGAAGGTAATGAAGGAGATGGCAGCTTCTATTCAAAGTGCATGCTTAGAGATGGTTGGAGAAGGATAAAGAAGGATCCTAGGACAGAGTGGGTGCTCTGGGCAGACAAAACAATGCTGACCACTGCATGAGTAATATATGAATGAATGAGTGAGCCAGGGACGTGCATGTCCATACAGATGATGGAGTGTTTGTTCTCATCAGTTCTTACAAAAGCCCCTTGAGCCCACTTTGAGGAAGAGGCTCAAAGTCACATGGTGAATCACACAGCCAGGATTTGACCTCCTAGCACTAGATGCATGTCCTTGGAGGTTTTCCTCCCACACAAGAGTGGGCATCCAGGGGCTGGGGATTTAGCTCTGTGGTGCTGCCTCACAAGTGCAAGGTCCTGAGTTTGATCCCTAGTATGGGGGGGGGGGCAGCCATGGGAGAAAAGGGCAAGTGAAGTGATCACCTGTGAGAGAAGGAAAGATCCTTTCCTGAGGGCTAACTCCCAATGCATTCTGCACCAATTTTTGGCAAATATTCTCTTGTCAGCACTGCACATAAGAACCTAGCTACTTCCTTTGGGATTTGGAATAGTTGTAGAATTAAACTATGATCCCAGAAATGATTATCTTAGCTTGTGACTGGGGACATAGGGATCAGGACATGGGGGTCAGTGTCTAGAATCAGGCATAAAAGAGAGAGCCCTTGATTTGAAGCTTAACTCAGTCTCTACCTCCCACTCACTGTGACATACACCAGGGAATCCCCTGATTTTTCCTGTACCTTTACTCTAATTTGTGGCACTGTCCCCAGTGTATCTTGATCAGTTGCTACACTGGCCTGCATCTACTCATACACCCTCTGAGAACTATGGCCTTATAATGGTTTTCAAAGGTGACTTCAGTGTCTCCTCACTGTCTGCCACTTTGCAGCCTGACTCTGTTACTTTTTCCATGAGGAAGTCAAGTCTATGTCTATATCTCTTGAATCTAGGCTTGCCTGTGACTTGCTCTGACTGCTAGAATGAAGCAGCCCAGTCCTTCAGAGACCTTGCAGCTTTGCTCTTGTCCTCCCTGAGTCTGCTCAGCTGCAGGTGAGTATTCCTGGGCTAGCCTGCTCTGGCAAGAGGGGTCATGTGGAATGAACAGGTGTGATCCCAGTCCAGGCTCACCAGACTGACTGATGACAGCCAGCATCAAGAGCCACACACATGAATAAAGCTATGTTAGGCCCTCCAGGCCCAGTCAAGACACGAGAACACTACAGCCACACTAATGACCTCAACTGAGACCAGCAGAAAACCTCCCCGCTGAGCCCTGCTCTGATTGCTGATCCATGGAACTGTGAGCAAATAAAATGGTCGCTATTTTAAGTAGCTAAGTTTGGAAGTGGTGTGTTAGGCAGTCAGAGACAATGAGTACAGGGCAGTTCCTAGCTGTGATAGGTTAAATTGTGTCTCCCAAAAAGAAATGTTCAAATTCTAAATCTAGCACCATTGAATGTGACCTTATTTGGAAATAGGGTCCTCGCAGATATAATCAAGTTAAGATGAGGTCATACTGAGCTGGGTGTGGTGTTGCACACCTATAGTTCCAGCGCTCTGGGAGACCAAGGCAGGAAGGTCACAAGTTTAAGACCATCTTGGGCAACTTAGTGACTTAGTGACATGGCCCTACTGACTGGCTCCAGGTCTGTGCCCACACCAGAACCCAGGTCTGTGCCAAGGAACCCAAGTGTACTACTCAGGGCTTTCTTTGAAGTGATGCTTGTATGTGTGTGTGTGTATACTTTTTTCTGCACATAAAAGTAGTTTATGAAACTTTAAATATGCTTAGAAAATATACCAAGTAGATCTGGTGATGTAGCTCTGTGGTAGAGCACTTGCCTAGTATGCATAATGCATAACATATTGGGTTCAATCCACAGCACACACACACAAACATACACACACACACTACATGAAAAAAAGTAAAGAAAAATTACCTATGCCCTTATCTTCTAGTCATAGCCACTGCCAACATATTGCTTTTGAATCCTTGTAGTCAGCTGGGCATGGTGGTGTACACCTGCAATCTGAAGCATTCCGGAGGCCAAGGCAGGAGGATAGCAAGTTTGAGCCTAGTCTGGGAAGCTTAATGACTTAATGAGACTCTGTCTCAAAAATAAGAAATAAAAAGGTATAGCTCAATGTGAAGGCCCTAGATTCAATTCAGGGAGAGAGAGAGAGGGAGAAAGAGAGAGAGAAGAAAATATAGGAAGAGGAAGAGAAAAGGAGGGAGAGGAAAGAAGTAATCTTTGCATGTTTTTTATACAAATATTTACATATACTTTTTCAAAGCTACAAGTGGGATCATGACATGTGGGCTGTCTTGTGCCCTATGTTTTTCACATAACAAGACATCATGGACATTGATCCGTGTCTGTTACTATGGGTCTGTTTGTTCAGCACATTTTAATTGAAAGCTCACTGTGTGTCTGCTACATAATGCCAGGAAGCAATGATGAAAAGACAGTGCACTCATAGTCCCTGTCTTCATGAAGCTTACAGCCTAGCAGAGGACATAAACATTAAGCAAAGTAATTACACCAATAGCATCTTGCTGTGGAAGATTCTGAGACTCTTTTAGATTTACAGAAGACTTGCAAAACTGAAGCACACTTCTCATATAACTTTCATCCAGCTTCCCTCAGATGAACATCTCACATATTATAATTTCATCATACTGCATTGATGAAACTAAGAAACGCACCCTGGTAACACACTGTTTAGTTAGTACTTGCTGTTCCACTTTTATATCTGCCCTTGGATCTGATCTCATGTCTCACATTGCATTTGGTTGTCATGTTTCCTGAGTCTGCTCCAATCTGTGACAGCCTTTGCTTTTCTTGTCTCTCATGAACTTCAGACCTTTTTTTGTTTGTACATGCTTGCAGTACATAATGATTACATTCCTTGTGGAAACTTGGTGCATGCACATATCACATCTTAATCCTTCTTACTTCTCTTTCCCCTTTCTCTCTCCCCGCTCCCTTCCCTTTTGCAAAACATCTACCTCTGTATCTCCTATTATCTATCTTTTACTTTGCTCTTTATTTGTATTTTTGGTCTCTCATATAAGGGAAACCATGTGATATTTAAGCTGTGCGTCTCATTTATTTCACTTAACATTATGGTCTCAAGGTGTATCCATTTTCCCACAAATGACTCAACTTTATCCTATTTATGGCACAGTAGTACTCCACTGTATATAAAGACAACATTTTCTTTACTCATTCATCTGGTGATGGGCATATAGACTGTTTCCAAGATGTAGCTATTATAAATTGTGCTGCTATAAAAATAGGTATGCATATATCACTGTAATATGATGTCTTTAACTTTGCAGGGAAGATACCTAGAAGGGGAATGGTTAAGTGGACTGGAATTTCTAGTTTTAATTTTTTGAGGAATCTCTATACCGATTTCCATAGTGGTTGTACCAGTTTACATTCCCACTAACAATATATATGGCTTCCTTTTTTCCCTGAAGCCTCACCAGCATTTGTTGTTATTTGATGTTTTGGTGATAGCCATTCTTTCTGGATGGAATCTCTGTTTTCTTTCCATTTGTACTTCTCTAATGGCCAGAGATGTCGAACATTTTTACATGTATTTATTGACCATTTGTACTTCTTCTGAGAAGTGTCTATTCATTGCAGTTTCCCATTTTTTGATTGGTTCTTTTATTTTGGGGAGTCTATTTTTTGAGTTTTTTTCATATTCCAGATGTTAGTCCTCTATCTCATAAATAGCTGGCAAAATTCTTTTCCCATTTTGTACATTGTCTCTTCACTCTTTTGGTTATTTCCTTTGCTGCACAGAAGCTTTTTAATTTGATATGATCCCATTTGTTGATTTTTGGTGCTATTTCTTGTGCAAGTGGGGCTCTGTTCAGAAAATCCTTGCCTATACCTATGTCTTTAAGAGTTTTACCTACTTGGGCCGGGGATTTAGCTCAGTGGTTCCACCGCCTGCCTTGCAAGTGCAAGGACCTGAGTTCGATCCCCAGTACCAAAAAAAAAAAAGAGTTTTACCTACTTTATCTTCCAGCTGTTTTAACATTTAGATCTTTGATCCATTTTGATTTTAGTTTAGTACATTGTGCTATATGGATCTAGATTTTATCTTCTGCATATGGATACCCAGCTTTCTCAGCACCATTGTTCAAGAGCCTATCTTTCTTACCAAGTACGTTTTTGACCCCTTTGTCAAAGATCGGATAGATGAATGTGGCTGAAATTGTTTCTATGTCCTCTATTCTGTTCCATTGATCCACATGTCTATTTTTGTGCCAGTGCCACAATGTTTTTATCACTGTAGCTTTGTAGTATAACTTGAATTCTGGGATTATGATGCCTCCTGCTTTGCTCTTGTTGCCTAGGATTGCTTTTGCTATTCTGAGTCTCTTCTGGTACCATATAAAGTTTAGAATTGTTTTCTCTAGTTCTGTGAAGAATGTTATTGGTATTTTGATTGGGATTGCATTAAATCTGTGTATCAGTTTTGGAAAAATGGCTATTTGGACAACATTGGTTCTGCCTATCCAAAAATAGGAGATATCTTTCCATTTTCTGGTGTCCCCTTGACATCCTTTCTCAAAGTACTGTAGTTTTCATTGTAGAGGTTTTAAAGTTCTTTGGTTAGATTAATTCCTAAGTATTTAATTTTGCTCGATGCTATCATGAATAGTATTGTTTTCCTAATTTCTCACTCAGTGAGTTCATTATTGGCGTACTGGAATGCTATTGATTTTTGTGTGTTGATTTTTTATCCACTATGCTATTGAATTTGGTTATCAATTCTAGGAGTCTTTTTGTGGAGCTTTTTTGGTCTTGTGTATAATGACTATCATCATATGCAAATAATGACAATTTTACTTCTTCCTTTCCTGTATATTTCCTTTTTTTTTTTTTTTTTTCTCTTGCCTGATTTCTTCTGGCTAAGTTTCAAGTACTATATTAATAATAGGAGGGGTAATAGTGGTCATTTTTGTCTTTTTCCTGATTTTAGAGGGAAAGCTTTCAGCTTTTCCTCACTTGATGCTGGTAATCATAAACGGCTTTCATAAGATTGAAACAAAGTCTTCGACACCTATTTTCCTCAGGGTTGGTTCTTTTTTTAATTGTGAATGGATGTTCAATTTTTTTCAAAGCCTTTTTCTTCATCGATTTATATGATCATATAATTTTTTTCTTTGCTTCTGTTTGTGTGATGTATTACATAAACTGATTTGCATATGTTGAACTATTTCTGCATTCCTGGAATGGAGCCTACTTGGTCATAGTGTATGATCTTTTTGGTAATTTCTTCCATTCTGATCACCAGTATCTTGTTGAGGATTTTATGTCTATATCAATCTGTGTTTTTTGATTGAGTATTTGAGATCATTCATGTTGAGAGTTATTACAGAAAGATATTGGCTTATTCCTGTTATTGCATTATTTTCCTGTTGCTGATTGCCTTTTTTTTTTTTTTCCTTTTGGCTTAACTGCTCCCCCTGCCTGGTACAGTCTTTCTATTAGACTTTTTGGCATTGTTGGCTTCACTGTCTATTTCTGGGATATCCTTGAGAATTTTTTGTAGTGTTGCTTCGGTGGTCATGAATTCTTAAGATGCTCTTTGTCATAGAAAGATTTTATTTCTTCATCAATTTTGAAAGATAGTTTTTCAGGATATATCAATCTGGGTTGGAAGTTGTTTTCTTTTAGGACTTGAAACATTTTACTCCAAGCTCTCCTGTCCTTTGAGGCTTGTGTTGAGAATTCTGCTGTAATTCTAGTGGGTTTATCTTTATAGTGATTTGTTGCTCTTCTCTAACATCTTTTAAGATTCTGTCCTTGTGTTGGACTTCTTGGATTTTTCCTATAATATGTCATGTAGAGGTTCTTTTCTGATAGTGGCTATATAGGCTTCTATCTGCCTCATTAGTCTGTATGTTAAATTCTTCCCCCGTATTTGGAAAAGTTTTTGCTATTTTTTCCAATAAACAGGGTTTTTTATGCCATTTGTTCTGTCCTCTGATTTTTCACTAATTCCAATAATCTTAGATTAGCCTTCTTTGTGTCTAGCAGCTGTTGAATCTATTTTTCATCTCTTGTTGTTCTCAAGGTATCTCTAAATAATTGGTCTCTAACATCAGTCCTACCTTCTAGTTCTGACACTCTCTCCTCACACTGGTCACTTTTGGTGCCCATAATTCCAATAAAGTTTTTAAACTCCTGGATTTCTGTTTGGTACCTTTTCATGGACTCCAATTCTTTGTTAAACTGGTCATTCATGTTTTGTATCATTATGTTTAGCTCAGCTAGTTTTTTATTGGTGTCTTCTATAAATTTGGTGATTGTTTTTATCCATTATCTGTTTAGTTATATGTTCTTTGAGGTCATGAGCACCTTATTGATCTGTTATTTTTATCTCCTCTTTTATCATTTCAAATAATTCAGCTGTGTGGCTTTTGATTTCCTCCCCCTTGCTGCCCTAGGGATCAGCTTTGGGGGAGTTGGGAGATTTTGGAGGTATTTTAATGTCTTGTCTTCTCATGTTTCTATTTTGGTTTTGTGTGTGTGTGTGTGTGTGTGTGTGTGTGTGTGTGTGTGTGTGTTGAGGTTTGCAGGTGCTTATAAGTAGAAAGACTTTGTTGCTAATGGTGGAGATCTCCTTAGTTAATGTCTGCTTTTCAGTGGTACACTCTGGGCATGACTAATTATGGGCCTTTGCCTCTGTCCCAAGATCTGACCACCTCCATTAGGGAGGAGAAGATACAGTGAATTGTATGAACAATTCTTCTGAAATGGAACTTGTTCATAAGTTGGGGACTTACTGTATTGTTAATGATGCAAAGGCAATTCAGATATTGGCATAGAGATAAAATCAATTAATAGCAACAACTGGGCCGTGCTGGCAAAAGCAACTGAATCAGCAACAATAATAGCATCAAAGACAAAATGGAAAATTACATACCACAAAACCCAATAATGTACCACCCTTAACTATAGAAAAGAGATCTATCTGTAACTACAGTATAAACACTAAGACAAACCTAATATTGACATACAGTAAATATCTACTAAATATAACAGCTATACCTCCACTAACAATAGAAAAGAATTCAACAGTAGTAACAAAGAGTTAACTAACCATCTAAAGATTAATAAAGCTTAATGGTTATACTAGTAAAGATAGAGGGGGTAGAGAAATGGGAGAACGAAAAAAGCAAAATTTGAAAAATTAAGCAATGGAAGATGAGAAGGAGAGAAAAGTGAGATAAAAGATCCTATTAAGGAGTAAAGAATAGAATTACATAAAGGTCACAGAAAAGAACAAACAAGAAAAGGGGGAAAAAATTTAAAAAGAAGAAAGAAAAGAAAATTAAAAGGAAAAAAAAAAGAAAAAAAGAAGGAAAACCCCCCAAACCAGTGTGCGTGGGGGTGGGGGGGGTGGGGGAATGAGTAAAAAAAAAAAATTCCCTCTGTCTTTGTAAAGGATTGATTTCTTCCCAATATCTGCAGTCTTAGAATCCAGCAAGTCGGGCCGGGGATTTAGCTCAGTGGTTTCACCGCCTGCTGCGGAAGCGCAAGGACCTGAGTTCGATAACCAGTACCAAAAAAAAAAAAAAAGAATCCAGCAAGTCATGATTTTCTTTGCCTAGCATTATGGCGTATGGGTTTGTGAGGGGTGACACCCACCCTCGATGCTCCAGAGGCCCCTCTGTCCATATACCTCAGTCTCAAGCTAAGCTGTGTCCTTACTCATATTAATAGAGGAGAAAAGCAATTAAACCACGAATCTGTGCTGGATATAGGCAGCAGAGTGGGCATTCAAGCAGACCACTGGACTTAATGCCAGTTCTCAGACCCAGACACCACTAAAAGCTACACACACTCAGCCTGGTTTTTCATCATGGAGAACAGAGCCTCTGAGCTTATACTTCTCAGGGGTTCTATATACAGCCTGCTCCCACTTATAACTGTCTCCTATGCTATCTTTCACCCAGTCACTGTGGCATGGTAACACTCGAAACCCTGAAATGTTGTTTTTCTTTGTGTTTTTTTTTTTTGTTTGTTTGTTTGTTTTTGTTTTTGTTTTGGTACCGGGGATCAAACTCAGGACCTTGTGCTTGCAAGGCAGGCGCCGGAACCACTGAGCTAAATCCCCAGCCCTGAAATGTTGTTTTTCAATTGCTCTGTGGCTCAATCTTAAACAATCAGCCCTTCCCCAAAATGGCTTCTGACTAAACACTTTGGCAATAAGGCTGATGCTGCACTGGATTTCTTCTCCAAATCTAGCCTGCAGTGCAGAAGGAGTCACTTTTGGAGTAAAATCCTGCACTGTTTTTGTAGTTTACAACAGCCATGGGCTTTTCCTGGGGTCTTGTGCTGCTGGCTCAGTTTGTTGATTCTATCCCGGGGGCTACTTTGTATCTGTGGACATAGGACTTTAAGACTTTTTTAAGAGTACTGGTTAGTTATTCTGTAAAATGTCCCTCAGTTTGGGTTCCTCTAATATTTTCTCACAGTTTGAGGTTGTGCCTGGATGGGAAGAATACCACTGGAGAAAAAAAAAAAAAGAATACCACTGATGTGACCTACTTTGCTTAAGGTGTTCAATCCACGGTCCATGATGTTAATATGTCTTTTACTAGTGACATTAACCTTGGCCACTTTGCTAAGGCACCGGTGTGGTTTTTCATTTCTAAAGTTACTATTTTACCCTTCTGTAACTACAGTAAGTCCCCATTTTAAGAACATTCAAGTTGTGGACTTTCACAGATATGATACTACACTTGATCTTAGCCAAAAGGCTGAGAAGCAACACTTTCACAGATATGAACAGGCCTTGAATTATGAACATTCATAGACGTGAACAAATTATGAAAGTAGCTTACATGTCTGCCTGACAGTGTCACAGTTGTGCTGCTGTGTGCTTACTGTAGAATGCGACAGTGTATAGTAGTACAGTGCTCAGTCAGAGCCCAGGAGGTCCTGAAGCAAGAGGAAAAGCAGTGGTGATGTGGAGGGGACAGTTAAGAAGCACGAAGCAAATATACATTGTACATTTGTGTCAAAGGTATATAAGATTCACTTTGCTGGACTTACAAACAAATCTGACATTTGATGAACATTCTCCTGAATGGAACTCATTTTTTAATCAGGGGCTTATTGTAATAAAAATTGTTTTGAGGAGAACATATTGAGACTATGCAATTCCATGTTCCCTAAACTTTCCCTCACTGAGCTTAATATCCATGGGTGGATCCTGCCTTGGAGATCTGGTATCTTGATGATGACTTTGTATTTCCTCATTCCTTTTGTGTTTATTAAGTACAGTTCCCCGTAAGGGAAAGCTATCACAAATAGTTCTCTAGTGACAGCAGTGAAGAATTTTATGAGGGTGAAGTAAGAATATGAATACAGGGTGATATAACTCAGTCTGAGAGAGTCAGGGAAATTGTCCCTGAAGAGGTAACATTTATGCTGGCTCCTAGAGGATCCAAAAGATTTATCAGGACACAGGGCTGGAATGAATGGAGAGAATGTTCCAGGCACAGGGAGAAGAACACACAAAATGTCACACTCATAGCTGCTAGAGACAGATGAGATTGCATGGGTGACTTTGGTAGGTTAGAAACCTTGGGCTCCCCAATAAGGGTTCGACATTTGAAGGAGGCAGCTGCTCTTGTTCCAGTCAAAGTCATGCCAGTGGAGGCAGGAAGATTGCAAGTTCAAACCTAGTCTGGGCAACTTAGTGGCTGAGCTAGACCCTGTCTCAAAATAAAATATTAAAAAGGGCGGGGGGATGGAGCGCAGTGTGAAGACCCTGGCTTCAATCCCCAGTAGTGGAAAAAAAAATCACTTCAATTGAAAATGAAGGCCAGTGTTCCCATAGTTTCTGGTGCTCAAGAGAAGCTGGTCACTTTTTTTTTCTTCCATAAAACTTCTCAATCTTTTTAATATCAGCAAGTAATACCATTGTCTCTAAACACTGAGCAAAAGCCATCTGTACATGGCTAAATTGTGATTCATCTCTCTCTCTCTCTCTCTGTCTCAGTAGTAGGAATTCAACCCAGGGTCTTCTTGCTGAGCAACACCCCAACACCCCCCTTTTTGAGACAGAGTCTCACTACTAAGTTCAGTATGGCCCCCTTGAACTCACTATGAAGCCCAGGCTGGCCTTAAACTCACCACCATCCTCCTGCCTCAGCTTCCCGAGTGCTGGGATAACAGGCATGCACCACCACACCCAGTATATCTGTCTGTCTTTTATGGCTGGACTTTGACATTATTTCCCATTGTTCACTGTTATGAACAATGCTGCAACAAACAGTTTTGTACAATCTTGACATCTTCTCTAGCTATGGAAGTTTGCTCCAGATGGCCACTGTGATCTCTCAACTGCAGATCCTATGTCCTGTCCAGGCCTGTCTCTTTCACCCTCCATAGTCCTTTGTGGCCCCCTGATACCCTGGTTCTCTTCTTTTTCCTTCAGTTCTTTTCAGTTTCTTTCAAGGTCTTCTTCAATGCCAGCTGTGGCCATGCTGGAGTCACATGATTAGTAAGGACTCTATCTGGTTGTGTCCCACAGAAGGTTCCAGGCTCTCCCCTGAAGGCACAGCTGCTCTTGGTCTTTGGGGACTTTCACGAGCTCCACTGGTCCGCTTCCTGGGAGGGACAGGTCCATCGCTCACAGGGTAGTGAATGCATCCTTGGTGCCTACACAGCCTTGCTCCTCTCACACTGGTCTGGAGGAGACAAGGGACTAGACCTTGGTGCTGGACTCCAGACAGGAATACCCCCATGAGGGGAGGGGTAAGCTTGGGTCTCCTCCTAGAGCCAACAGGCAGGCCAATTGCCACAGCTCTCTGGCCATGCATACCTTTCCTCCTATGGTGTCCTTCTGTGCCACTACCTTTGTGTTGGGACTGGATTGTCCTCACTGAGAGTCAAAATCCAGACTGATATTGGTGGAGGACTAAGTGGAGGAGAAGGAAGGCAGCTTTCTTTGTCCCTAAGGGAGGCAATGGCAAACTTTTTTTCCTGCTTGTTCTGAAGAAGCCCTCATGTATGTCCAGGTAGGAGGTACAGGTGGTGTCCTGTCAGCTTTCCCCGGGGAGGGGTATGTTATGCTCTTTGGGTCTTGGATTAGCCCAAGTGGCACCTACTAGGTGAGATTCCCAGGTTTTAAAATTTATGAATAAAATGAAGCTACAAAGGAGTCTGTCTGTCAGTGGTTTTACATGTAGAATAATTGTAAAAATAACAATTAGCATCAAAATAATAATGTCCTAATTTCCGGAACCCTTGTTCTAGGCTAAGCATCTTGCTAAGGGGTCTTCATGTATCATCTCATTTAACCCTTGCATCAGCCCCCAGGGTTCACGTTAAATCTTGTTTTCAGGACAAGCTGAAGGAACCTGCTTAGAAGTTGTGTGATGTTTAGGCCTATCGCCTGTAACCTATATGACCCTAGTTTCCCTATTATTAACATTTTGTGTTCATATGATATATTTGTCACAATGAATGAACCAATAATGATACACCGTCATCCACTAAAGTCCATGCTTTAAGCAGTCACTCTGTTTTCCCTGGTGTCCTTTTTCTCTTCCAGGATACCATGTTACATTTAGATGTGGTGTCTCCATGGGCTCCACTTGCTAGTCAGTTTAAAATGCAAATTCTAAAATAGTTGTGGTGACCCACACCTTTAATCCCAGCACTCTGGAAAGCTAAGCAGGAGTATGACAAGTTCAAGCCCAGACTGGGCAATGTAATGACTTAGGAAGACCCCATCTCAAAAATAAAAAACAAAGAATTTTAAGAAAAGCGCTGGGGATATTGCTCAATGCAAAAGCCTTGGGTTCAAACTGTAGTACTGGGCTGGGGTGGGGGGAGAAAATCCTGCTATGATCCTGAAGATGCAGAAAGTATTGTGACTCATCCCTGCTCCACCTGGATTAGCTGGGGACCTAGAGAAAATCACTCCGAGCTTCAGTTTCCCCATCTCTAAAATGGAGGCCATGCAAGCTAATTTGCAGGGCTGTGTCCTGTAAGATAACCACAAAGAATGCCCAGCACCATGCCCAGCACACAGACTTGCTCCTATGCCAAGTCACAATATCAGCAACGTGCCCACTTGCCTCGCCCCTTCTAGGTCTGAGTCATAGCACCTGACTTGGACACACACTCTCCAGCTCCAAGTCTGCACAGAACTAACCCAACCCAGGCTAGAATGGGAAGGCAACACCTATGCCTATTTAGCATCTGCTGCTTCACAACAACTGGGTTTTCCCCAAGTCTTTCCTAGTCAACCTTACGTCCCTGCATGGAGGCCAGTCATGGTGACCTGCTTATTAAGAATGCACAAGGCTGTCTGCTCCTGGCCTTGAGTCAGCACCCAGGAGCTCTGACCCTACTCCTGACCGAACCTGGCCCCACCCTATCATTGCCCTCCCAGAGGCCAGTGGAGAGGGGACGGGCCTGCTCCTTCATGGCTATAATGGTGGGGCCCCCTGGACTTGTGGGTGAACTTTATCTCGTCCACCTGTTTGCTGCTCACTGCAGATGCTGATGTTTGCTTAGAGTAGAAACTCTCTTGTAGGGAGTGAGCTTGTGCTTAGGGGCACATGTGTGCGTGTCTAGGGTGTGTGTGTTTGGTGTGGGTATCAGTACAGACCCATGCAAACATGTATGTGCACTACACATATGTGTGCATAGTGTGCATGCTCATATTGTGTGTGCAGGGCTTGTGAAGGAGGTCTGTGGGCAGGTGCCTGTGCCCAAGCCCTTGGGCACTTCCCAGGTATGTGTATTTGGCATGAAGTGTGTGCATGGGATTGGGTTGCACATATGCAGGCGTGGAATGGGGGAAGGAATCTCCATATTGCCACATGTACCCTGTGCCCCATAACCTGGGATCAGATGCAGGAGTTAGACTGATGGGTCCTTCTCTACCATTATAGCTCTGCACCTATGAGGACACAGGAATAGTACTCAAACCACCCCCTGGGCTAGATGCACCTCTTTTATTCACAGTTGGAAGGGGATGCAGTGAGCACAGCAAGCAAGGTCATCTCCTGGAGAAAATGGCCCAGGTCTGGTGTTCTGGATACCCCCAGTATCAGGTGCTGAGGGCTGGCTCAGGAATGGGGAAGAATCTGAGAAGAGGGAGGAGATGGGTAGAGGGTAACCAGACTCCAATTTAGGATGTCAGTGGCTCGAGGAAGTCCCGTCTGGGCTTGGCGATGCTGCATGGACCCTTAGGGGATTTGTATCATCCCTGGCTTGCCCAGGGTACAAGAGCCACCTTGGGAGTTGCAGGATTCAGAATGGCTGTCTTTGGGGCCTCCCATTCCCACCGCTCCTTACCATGTTCCCTCACTTCCTGCCCCTCCCCATGGCTTCTGGAGGAGGGCAAGTTAATACATTCTCTTTCCTTTTGTTGAAGCGCCTATCTGGAATGCACTTTTCTCAGTGCCTGTGGCTCACTCCCTTAACTCCTTCAAATTATCATGCAAACAGCAATAACTACCCTTTAAAACTGCAACTCAGCTAGGCACAGTGGCCCCTCCCTCTGATCCAAGTACTCCTGGAGGCTGAGGCCAGAGGATCACAAATTCTAGTCCAAACTGGGCTATTTCATGACTTAGCAAGATTGCCATAAAATTAAAAAGGACTAGGAATGTAGCTCAGTGTGAAGGTCCTGGACTCAAACCCTAGTAAGTAAGTAAGTAAGTAAGTAAGTAAATAAATATTGCAACTCATGCCCCAGCCCTGCCAGCTTGCTTTAAACTCCTTGTCTCTTGTGCTCTCCTGCTTACCTGAAGCTCTTAGCTTGTCAGGAGTGTGACCAGCACCACAAGGACACATGAGGATAGAAACCGAAGGTTCCATAATATAGTGTTTATAGACACTACAGAGTCTTCTCCTGCAATTTGACATGTCCCAAAAATGGAAAAAAAAAAATCAACTGGCTTTTCACCACAGGAGCATTGATTTGATATTCTCTGTGGAGTTTCTTTAATCTCCTGGTTATTTGCCCCTCAATCCCACCCCCTGCTTGAATGTAATTTCCACAGAGCCATCAGGGACTGTGTCTGCTTTATTCCCCACTGTCTCCCCAGCACCTAGAGTAGTGTCTGGTGCAGAGTGGGTGTTCAGTGAGTATTTGTTGAATGAGTGCACGCAGAAGAGACTATCTGAGAGGGAGAATATTTGTGGCTGGACATGGGATGGGAGGGCATCAAAGTTCAACCACGTTGTACCTGTCCTGGCCCCATTGTTCTCTGGATCTAGGCCTTGGGGTACCAGTGTTGGGGCTAAGAAAGTGGAGCCAGCCTTGGACACAAGTCTTAATGAGGCTGCCAGACCAGAATGATGCTAACAGATGGGAAGGCTGGAGTCTCTCTCGTGGTACAGGAGGGGTCCCACTTTCCTGGGGACTTGGGAATAGGAGGGACATAGGCTGGGAGATGAACTCTTCCACTGTCCCTTGGAGAGCACCAACAGCTTCCTCTCCCTCCTGTGATTGTGGGGCTTCTGCTTCCAGGGAGGAAGGAAAGAGAGATTGGCACCTGGGGTTAACTGGAGGCTGCAGAGGATGGAGCTTGGTCCTGTCTGGCTCTGAGCCCTGGGCTCTTGGTCTAAATTCCTCTGAATCTGGGGACCCAAGTCCCATAGGGAACTGCTGCCCTGATAAAAAGTGTTCTGCCCCTGCCTGAACCTACCCCACCCTTGCCCCTGCTCCTGGCCGGGGCTGGCAGGGCCCAGCAGGAGTGGCTTTCTTAGGGTAGAGGGAGTTCTGGTTCCGCCTGCTGTTCCCATGGCTGGCCTGGCCCAGACCCACATGGCTGTCAGCGCCTGGGCCTGATTCAGGGGCCAGTCATGCTGCAGGGCCGGTTCTGAGCTCACACATCCACAGCCACCTGTTTATCCACTCCTTTTCGCCTTAACCTAGGCCTCCAGCTCAGCTTCTCCTTTTCTGACCAAAGACTCCACCCAGAGTCCCTTTCATCCCGTTTTACCTCTGGGGAATGGTGGAGTCTGCCTAAGGAGGAGGGGCTTGGGGCCTCTAGTCAAAATATCCGCAGGGGCTACTGTCCAGGTGGTGTTCAGAGCCACCTGTGACTCCAGCACAGGGACAGGAACTAAACCTCAGTACAACCGAAAAGGTTAGTTATGTCTTCTTACCTGTGGCTCCTTTTCAACTGAGCAGAGCCACAGATTAATATCCATTTACAAAGGACTTAGCCAGCAAGTGCCATCTTTCTTCCCTCTCACGGTCTCTGGGAACATTAAGGAAGCTGAGGAGGGAAGGCTGCCAAGAGGAAGCGGTCTTCAAGGTGGAGAAGAAACAAGAGGAGAAAGTCATTCTAGAGCAAAAGGTTGTCATGCACAAGGACTTGGCAGGGAGGACCTCAGTGTGCTCAGAGCAATCCACCAGTTATTTGTATGGCTGGTTGTGGGCAGGAGGGTGATGGAATTTGGAACCAGAGAAAGAGATGGAGGAAAAGAATATTCATTTGTCCAACACTTCCAGTACTGCTGTGCTTGGCTTGGGATAGGGTGTAAAGATCAAACAGACAATAGGGTTATAAAGATATTTGAACATATAATTTGCCTTATTTGTTACCATGTCCTTGGTTAGTGCCACAGTCCTGGGCACATGAAAGACACTCAGTAGAAATCTGTAACACAAATAGACAATGGATGAATAGGAATGTATGAATGAAGAGATGGCATGGCCACTTGAAGAGAAAGAGAGAGAAGGAAAAAGAAGTTAGCTGTGCTGAGGCAGAGAACCCAAACCTTAGGCAAAAGCCCTTGGGGGAAAAGGCTTATTTTTCTTTCTTTTTAAATTAAAGAAAAGTTACTGTAGTTTTCAGGACAGACCTTCACTGTGGCTTGTGCAGTTAATCACTCTATAGTAGGAATTTTGGTGTTTTTGCCTCTGTTGCAATATGCTATGAGGCTTTCACAGCACATAGTGTTGAGCAAGCACAGGCTGCGGCTGAGAATCTGGGCAGGGCCATCAGAGCTAGGAAAGAAGGCCAGAATGATTGCAAGAGGCAAACCTGAGCAGGGAAACGGCCATATTTCCCAACACGCGTGGGATATGTCCCCAGGTAGGAGCCTTTGGACTTGCAGGAGGCATTTAATGAGGACAGATCATGACATCTGGTTTGCTCAGAATGGAAAGCTGATGGCTGTCAGAGGGGAGAACCATTCCTACCACAGCTGAATGGTGTCTGTCCATGTGATTCCCACTCACTTCTGCTGGGGGCTGGAGGTTTGCTTGGTAGGTGAAGGCAGGGTGCAGGCACATGCCAGGAGCAGGTCTGGGCCTTTGCAAGCTGGGCAGCCCTGCTGTCCAGGCTCTGTGGTGACCTCCTCCTACCAGGCCCCCAGGAAGAAAACTGCAGCTTCACTGAACTGCAGCATCAACTTCACCTGGAAGAAAGAGGATGCCACCAAGTCATGGGCACCTCCTGGAGCTTCATTCCTCTGGTGAGCTGTGATGCTCAATACCCAGATGCAGATTTACTGTGAAGCTTAACAAACCTTAGGCCTTGGAGCTCTCTCTTGAACAAGCGTCTCCTAAGACTCTAGACCTAATTTTAAGTTCCATATTTTGCATTCTTTCTTTTATAGTTGTCCCCCCCACCCCTGCCGCCATTTGTAAGTTTCAGCCTCACAAAGCTGGACCCACCCCTGTTATCCTTGACTGGAAAACTGTGAGCAGAGAGTGGGTACCTTGGGGCCCAGTGTTCATTGGCCTCCTTTCCAAACTTTTGATCAGGACCCTTGCCAGACAGCTCTGGGGGTTGGATGCTGGAAGCCTTCAGCTCAAAACAGATGATGTTCTCACTGCAGCCCAGCAGAGATGCACTGGAGCCATTGGGCACTGGAGTGGAAGGAGACTGCAGCTACAGAAAGTTAGTTCAGTGTCAGCCCAGGAAATGGCAAGTGTGAACATGCCAGGTCAAATACACTGAGAGTGGTGTCCATATGACCCACCAGGGGGGCATTTGGTAATAACCCATGATTGGCCACTGGCTTAGAGTGGTGCTGTGATATAAAATACTACTCAATCAATCACACATTTGGGAAGGGCGAATCTAAGGCATGTGAATCCTATCTCTTTTACAGCAGGATGCAGAGAGCTCTGTTGCTGTGACACTTTTTGCAGGTATTGGATACTGGCATGGTGGGTCCAAGAAGGCACTATGTGTTGCTGGGGTTTCCGCACCGTCTCCAGAGAGCTTAGTTGCACATATCAAGGGCTATTCAGGGACAAGTATTCACTTTTGCTAGGAGACAAGGCAGGTGAAGTCCTTGGGGGCAGTGAAGTGGCTTTGGTTATCTCTGGGTGATTGGGCCCTGATTCGCTCCCCTTATCTTGGCATATTTTTAACAAGCTCTATGAGTCTGGCACTTGTGAAAACCAGGGGAAGAATTAACAATTAACCAGGCAGTGAGAGAAAGGAGAGAAGCTGGGGCAGCAACTCAGAGCTCAGGGGCTGCACTTGCGCCCTAGAGCCCTGTGCTGCCCCCCCCCCCCAGCCACACTCCCAGCCCTCCTGGTGGCAGCACTGGGTGAGGGAGGAGCAGGCAGGTTAGGGTTACTTCCCCTTCCCTCAGAGAAGAACTTGGCCTCCAAGGGGCTCATCAGAAACATCCAGGCTCAGGTGTGGGCCCCATCTCTCACAGGTGTTCAGCTATCTGGGACAAACATCTCCCTCACCAGGGCCTGTCCAGCCCTGCCAGTCTGTAGCTCCACCAGTCCTGAAGCATGGTTAGACTGCATTTCCAAGTGCATGGAGCAGCCAGCTCAGTCTTTTCCTGAGATGCATGTGATTGAAGAGCCTCTGTCCATTATAGGGACGCTGGCCAGAACATATTGGTATCCCTTGAACCTTTTACTAGGACACATGGTGAGGCATGTACACACATGTGCACACACAAATGTGTGACCATGTACATATGAAAGGCACAATGGAATCAATTTCTTCACACCTTGTTCTGTGCCAAGAAACTATATTGAGGTGGCTCTTAATAGACTAAATGGCACAGAATGTACAGAGGCTTTGAAAGCCATTGGCCAAAAGCGCTGGTGTGGGATGGAGCTCTTGTCAGAGCTTACTGTTCCGGGGTTTGTGATGTCCCTCTCTCCCATGGCTCTCGGATTCAGGTGGAGCTGAACAGGAACCTCTTTTACCTACTGTTTTTTTTGTTTGTTTGTTTTTTGGTACCGGGGATCGAACTTGGGTCCTTGCGCTTGTGCAGCAGGCGGCGAAACCACTGAGCTAAATCACCGGCCCTCCTACTGTTTTTTTTTGGAGTCCTCTGCCATAGTCACTGCATTTTGTTTTGGATACCAGATCCTAGCATAGGAGCATTAGAGAATAGGAACAAGAGCCCTGGGGGTTCAGGCTGTGTCCCGGAACCATCCTGAATCTCAGCTGAACCCCCAGTCCAGGGCTCAATGGGAGCTGCCAAGGTAGCAGGAGGCAGGCTGGGGGACTGGCTGAGCTCCCCACTTAGTAGGGCCCATGGTCATCTGCAAAGTTGCTGCAAGTCTTCCATCTCTTAGCTTCCATTTCTGTGGGCAGGTAGGCTGTCATAGGGGTCACTTTCTCTAGGATCCCACCTTGATCAGTCAGTAATGGGGCTGCTGCCCTGAAGATACTTGCCTACACCCATGGGGTGGTTTACTAATACTTGCGCCATAGCCTGCTGCTTCATGGTCAGTTTTCTACCCGCCTTCTCCTGATGAGATGTGCAAGATTGAGAATCATTTTCTCCTTTGAATTGAAGCAATATACCTTCCTAAGCATTAGGAAAGAGTGGTGATGCTATAGGCAAGGAGATGGTGCCCAAGAACATGCCACACACTTGGATGTCCTCTGCACATGTCCCAGCAGAACAGGCATGGTACCTAGATGCTTGGGTGGTCAGGGACAAGGAGGCTGTGTGCTGGGGGTGGGTAGGACCAAGGTAAGGATAATGGCATGTTTGGACATCCACTCACACTATGTAGTAGGCAGCCAGTGTTTGGCCAAAGTTGATGAGGCTGGGAGGCTGCTACTTACCACATAACCTTTGAGAAATGTTCTTTGTAAGAGTAGGAAAAAGAACCATGCCATCATTCCAACTCTCCTTAAAGCAGCTTCACAAACGTCTAGGACTATAGTGTCCTGATCCTCACCCCCTTTCCTATCAGTGCAAAAAGTCTCACCCATGCCAATAATTTTTTTATTAAAATACTGTTATACCCAGTGGAATGCAGCAGCAGTCCTGGTAAAGGGTGGCATAACAAAACAGCCATGTTTACATTTTAAATATTTATGATAACTTAAACATATACACACATCATGGTCTTTGGCAGAAAACGTTCACAGCACAAAAAATACTTTAAAAGAAATACCAAATATTAATCCAAAATATATTAAGTTTTTTTTTTCACCTTTCACAATATTTTTTTGCCTTTTTTTTTTCCTTCTTTTTGCTTTGTAAACAATGCACATGAACCAAATGTATTTTTCAGCTTTAAACAGGGGTGGGGGAATTAAAAAAAATATGCAATTGTCCAGCAAATGCAAATGTTTAAAAAAGAAATTCATGGAAATAAAACAAGACATATTGAATCTAAAAACAGTGAAGAAAAATACAACAACAAGTTTTAAGGAAAACTGAAAAGAGAAAGGACAAAATTGCTAAAACCCACCAATAGCTCCTATGGCTGAATTGGGGGACTTTAAGACCAGAAGTCAGTCACTGTTGCTGTAGGCTGCCAGGTGGGATGCTTTTACCTTAATTCCAAGTATCTGGCCCAGCTTCAGCGCTTGGGATGGGGAGCTTGAGGGGCCAGCCTCACGGGGGAGAGACTCCACTTAAGAGGACGATCTGAGTTACACATTGTAGCTAATTGACTCGTTTTGGACAGCAGAGTTCCCTTTCCCAGTCCCTCCAGGTGGGAACAAAGAGATTTATGAGAACAAGACAACTTCTCCAGTTTCCTCAGAGAGAACTTGTACTGGACAGGGCCACCCATGTGCACCGGTGGGCATGGCAGATGTCTGTGTGTGGCGGCTCATTTCATCTGGCTCAGAGTTTATAATCAAACTGATAGGTTGTCCCAGGGATAGAACTTTCAAAAGGCTGGTGATGGGGATCGTATTTAAGACAAGATCTAAACAGCCAAAAAGAACCAACATCCTGTGAATCAACCCACGTCAAACACCATGGACCAAGAAGTCAAGAAGGAGGAATAACTGGGCAGTCAGTCAGAAGTTTCAGACATCATGGTGGCAGGGACAATGAGCATGGCCCATGGAGACCAACCTGAACCAACATGCCACAATGTTCTGTTCCATAAGAAAGGGAATTATATACAAACCACATATTGTCCCCCCAGTCCACTGAATGGGCCTTAATCCATTCCAAGTGAGGGGTGAAGCTGTGACTTCTGCAAGATTCACATCCTCAACAGTCCCTAAAAGATTCAAGTCTTGTGTTCCCAAGAAGGCAGTGAGGAGCTGAAGAGCAGATGAGGCTGGCTGGAACTACATTTAGCCAGAGAGAAACATGGTTGGCCTGGTTACCCTGCTTGGTGCCATGGGCAACCACCCTTGGGAATCTGCTCCCCAAACCAACATATCCCCTCTCATTTCTTGCCTAAATGCCAACTGGCAGGGCAGAGGGGGCTCAGATCCCTTCTGGGTTTTCTGGTGCTACCCCAGCAGCAGGTAAAGGGTGAATCAGCATTCTCCATTGGCACAGGTAGAATGTAGCTTAAGTGGAACCTCCTGGGGTGCTGGTTTCTCTCAGCTCCCTCTGCCTTGCAGCACTCCTCTCTGAGCTCCTGGGATCAGACGGTCAGTGGGTAGGGAAAGTAGGGAAGCTGGAGTTAGGGGACACTGGAATGGCCGAGAGTGGCAGAAGAAGGGAGGGCATGATTCAGGGTCTCCAAGGAACCACCTTCTTTAGATCAGTATCTCCACCATATCCGACAAGTCCTGGACTCTGGATGTAACTATAGAGTCTGGAGAGAGAGGGACAAGAACACAGGTACATGCCATGAGTGTCACTAGACTGCTCTTTTTAAAATCTTTGCCCTTTAAAAACTTTTAAGACCAGGTACCCAGGTTCCCACAGTCTGGTCAACCAGGCACAATGCTCTGCTTCTTCCCAACTCTCTCGGACCAGACCACCCTCTAGCCTGGATGACGTGTTTGTGATTTTGAACTGGTTAGAGGGCTTGAAAGAAGCCATGGAGAGCCCCGAGGGAGGGAGGCTGCAACATTCTTTTCATGCCTGTGGCTTTCTGAGATCATGAGGCCCAGGCAAATATGCAGAAGCTAATGTGAAAGGGGAGTGAGCAAGAGAAGAAAGGCCCTCTTCTTAAGTTTCTCCTTCCCAGACTCCTTTTACACAGTTTCCAACTTGTGAGTGCCATCAGGATAACCTGACAAGCTCCAGTATCTTAGGTACGCAGACTGGCAGTGAAATATGTAAGGAAAGGATGGAGGAGGAGAGACAGTGCTTTCCACTGGGCCGCTGTGCTTCTGAATTCCGGATCTATCTCCATTCGGGGTTTCCAATTCCTCTACTCATGCACCAACAGGCCTCATCCTCACACTGGAGTAAGCCAGACCTCTCCTCACTTTTCACCATGTAGAGCTCCCCGTGGAGGGTGGGCAGTGACCAGGAAGCATTTGGGAAGAGGGGGTCTTGGCATCCCAGCTCACACCCCAGCACACACTCAGACAGCTCAGCACTGAAGTCAGGAGGGAGTGGGGGCTCACCCAGAGAGGCTGCCCTCTGGCCACTGCTGCAGCTGGGAAGGCTGTCGGGCTCTGATGTCAGGTAAGCAGAGGTGCTCTCCGAAGGGCCATCGGTCTGTGTGCTCCCATCTCTACTCCCATGTTTGGCATGGGTCGGGAGGGGAGCTGCAACCACTGGCTCTTCCATGGGTGCCCTGTCTGTAGGCAAGGAAGGAGTTTGGTGGTTAATACCTGGCTTAAATATGTAGCCCCAGTGAAGAACATCTCAATGAACTTGACCTACTCGGTATCTCTTTTTCTTTTTGCTTTTTGGTACTGGGGATTGAACTCAGGACCTTGTGCTTGCCAGGCAGGTGGTACCACTGAGCTAAATCCCCCGCCCAGGGCATCTCTTGATCTGCAACAACTCTGGTAAGGCTAAATGCTTCTATCCCCATACCCCAGCCCCTTATGCTGGGGATTGAATCTACGGAGCACTGAGCTACACCCTTAGGCTTTTTTTCTTTTCAGACAGGATCTTGCTAATTTTCCCAGGGTGGTCTTCAACTCCTGCCTCAGCTTCCTGAGTAGCTGGTACTACAGACATGTGACACCACATCCAGCGAACACTTGTTTTAAAAAGGGAGTAACTATCAGGTTGGATTAGTTTCCAAGTGTTTAGAGTGGTAGAACATTTCTATGTAAATGAAATCTAGAATTTCTGTGGTATCTGCTAAGGAGGAAGAGGAGAAAGGGCTTGCCTAGAAGGTGTATCTATACAGAAAACTTCATTTTTGCTTGGCTGGTTAGGTGGCTGGGGCCTATGATGATGGAATGCATGGAGATGGGCCTGACACTCCTCTTGACACAAGCAAGAGAGAGGCTGTAGGGTCACTGAGCCAGTCTCAGTAGGAGTCAGGAAGCTCTGGTTCCTAGGAGCCTTGGTTCTGAGAGGAAAGGTCTGATAATCTGTGCCCATGCCCAATAGCAACTCCTTTCTTTACACACTATCAGCCTCTTCTTACCTATCGTCAACCGGGCAGGAGCATCTGCTTGCCGCTCACTTGATGAGAGCCCTTGCCAGCCCTGGGTCCCTGCCACTGCAGCCGGGAAGATGGATGGCACTGACTTGGCTGGCCGCAGGGACCCCTGGGCAGCTTTGCCAGGGTCCTTCCTGGAGCGCTGCTGAAGGACCTTGATCACAGCATCCTTCTCCAGGATCTGGGCATGGAGCACCTTTAGCCTAGGAAAGGAGACCATGTCCACATGATCAGACCCACAGTCAAGAAACTCTAGACTTCCCACCTTGTGGAAGGTGGTGAGAAAGCCCTCCCTAAAGCCACATGGGACCGTCTTGCCCTTACAGTTCGGACCTGGAGTGGAGCTGATGCTCTTAGAGCCAGGGCACGTGAGGTGCTGGGCCCTTCTCACATTGTCTAAGCAGGTCATGAGGGACATGACCCTCATCCTGGAGGGCAACACTGGGGATTGGGGTGCACAGCCTGGATGCCCCAGCACCTGCACAGTCAGACCATGCTTACAATTCCTGGTGTGCCAAACATGCAGGGTCAGCCTAGAAGCAGAGGGATTGCTGAGCTGAGTAGGGACAGGGACCTGTTTACCAGGGATCAAGGACAGGGCAGAGACTGTACCCTGTGTCTTAAGTGCCCTGGCCTGTCTGCAATGCCGAACCTGCTTTCCATCTCCTGATGCCTGTGGCCACTGGTGAGTAGGCCCTCATTGAAGCTGCTGCTGGGAGAGGGCTGGGGGGAGTGTCGGATGAGAGTGGTGTCACGCTGGGCAGCTGCAGTGGCGGCTGCATCCATGGCAAACTGTCTCATGGCACGTTCCTCCAAATACTTCTGCTCCCACTTGGTCATGTCGGCCTCCAGTGCAAGGATCTGCTCCTCCTTCTCCCGCAGTTGTTCTGACAGTCGCAGGGCACTGAGCTCAGGGGACCCACCATTACTGCTGCCCCCACTGGGGGTGCCTGCCTGTCTCTGCAGAACAAGGAGCATCACGTCAAGGTGGAGGTTGGGGTATGGTGGTTATGGGTCCTTGTGGACATAAGAGTTTATATAATAAATTCTCTGGACTGGACCAGGAGTGCTATCAATAATTACCTCTGTGGGTAAGGTAAGGATGGGAGTGGAGACAGAACTATCTGGTTTGTAAACACTGAGAAATGTTTACACAGAAGCCCAAGTGAAAATAAAGATCCAGGACCTGGGAGACCAACTTCCTTTCTATCTTGGGGAGGTAGATGAGAGTTGGCCAGTCTTCTACATGAAGGTTAATAGCAGCCTACTTTCTCTACCTATCACTGATGCCAACCTGTGCTATTGCCGAGGAAAGGTGACTCCCAAGCCTGGACACAGGCCAAGTGGCAGTCTTTGCTGTGACAAGTGGATGAACAGAAGCATGCAGCAAAGTTAGGACACAGATCAACTGCCCTTGCTTTTCGGGGCCTGCGTTTAGGCCAGGGGTTCCCAGGGCCCTCAGACCTGGCCTCCAAACCTAGAACTGGGGAGGTAGTTGGGGAGCTGGCACCTCAGATGCTGCTCTAGCTCTGTTTTCCTCACTGGCCTGCCCAGCTCACCTGCTGTGCACGCAGGGCCTTAAGTTCTTGCTCCAGGCGTGTCCGCAGACGTAGTTCCAGCTGCTCTCGCTTCTCGCAGGCAGCCTGCAGCTGCCCAAGTGCCTGCTGCAGCCGCTCAACCTTCTCCACATAGGCCTGCTTCTTTCGCAGCTCTTCCTCCGCTCGTGCTGCACGGCCCTGTGCATTGCCCAGAGCCTGCTCGAGCAGCTCGGCCCGTCGCCGCTGGTCCTCGATTGCACTGCGCAGCAGTGCCATCTCACGCTCCAGCTTCTCTTGCTCCTGCTGCTGCTCATAGCCTGCAGGGAGGAGAGGGGCTTGGTCAGGGATGGTGAGGACCCTCACTGCCTCCACTGCCTGTTAGGCTGTGTGTTGGCAACTGCTTCTCACCCTCTCAAGAAGCCTAGGAGTTAGGTCGGGTGATCAACCCTATTTCACAGGAGAGGAGGACACGGCAGGCAGCGGGACCCTTGAGGTAACAACTATGCCACACTATCTCTCTGCTAAGACACTTCCAATTGTGCCAGATGTCACCATCTCCAAAACACAGCCACCATTTCTCTTGAGCCTCGGGATGACTAGAGATGGTAAGACAGGTCTGTTATTCCCATTTACAGATGAGAAAATGAAGGCTCAAGAGGACTGTGGCATGGTCAGTGTTCAAGTGGGAGGACAAGGAAGGAAGAAGAAAAACACCATTTGCTGCCCCACATCTTATTTCACTGAATCCTCCAGCCTCTCCAGGTAGGATTTTTGCCCCCTCCCCCTTATAGAGGAAGAAATATAAGAAGAGAATGGTACTGCCAAATGGGAACCCAAGTTGCACTGATTCCAAAGGTCCTGGCTGGCTGTCTGGCTGTAGTGTGAGACACTTGCCCTTAAAGGGCTCCCTCCCAATGTGTGCCCCAGGGCTTATTCTGTAAACCCAGGCCTCTCCTATTAAGTGCCACACTTCTGTTCATGGTTTTCCAATCTAGATGTAGGCAACCAAGCTCACAAAGGAATGCAAACTCTACAGCACAGTGAAAATGACTCTGGTCCAAAGATTTGTGCCTGAAGTTCCAGCTATCTTGACTTTTAAATCATCTTGTTAATTGCCCAGGGGCACTATGCTTAAAGACTTTCTCCAAATAGCTGGCCCAAATGAGACCCTGACCAAATCACTGGGTCTTCAGTCCATCCTCTAAGCTAAGTCCACTTCTGTGCCTTGCCCTCTGGACGTGTCAGACTAGTCTCCTGAGGAGTAGATGCCTACCCTGCTGGAGAGAAGGAAAGAACAGGCTGTGGGGCCTGCCTAATGAACCCAAAGCACTGCCTCTGGAGCAGCACTCTGATCTAGTAGACTCTTCTGTTACAGTGGAATTATTCTATACTGTGCCATCCAAACAGTAGCCACTAGGCCACATGTGGCTACTGGGCACTTGAAATGTGGCAAGATGGGGAACCTGGATGTTAACTTTATTTCTCATTTATTTTAATCTTTGGGCCATGTTTGAACCTGTCATATTGAACAGTGCCCTTAGCACACAGAAAGGGCATTCACTGACTCAGGGCAGGAAAGGGGACACAGGCAATCCTGGCTTACTCTGGAATTCTGAAGGCTGGCTGGTTTCATTCTTTGGCATGGAGGGAAAAGATGTAGAAGGGTGATGATAAAGAAATGGAACCCTTCACATTCTCCTGCCTTAACATTCAGTCGGTGCGGGGAGGGAGCAGGCAGGTTTGGACTCAGATGGTGTTCCCTACAGCTTGGAAACGGAAAAAAGCCTGTATCTCATCCCAACCTCGGCATGACCAGGGAGTAGAACACTGTTCCATCTTAAAGTCCAGGAATCTGAGGCTCTGGGTGAGAAGACAAGGGAGCAGAGCAAGCAGACTTCAGGATGCCCAGGGAGGGTGCTGAGGGCTGCACAGCTTGCTTAGGGGGAAAAGCAGATAGGAATGTATGTGATGGCTACACTCTGTGCTAGTGCTGCCTGACACCATGAACAAAAACGGTCGACCAGACATCCTCCCAGAGAACTGCTTGGAGTGGTGGAGGCAGGGGATCCAGCCTTCTGCTTCCAGAAACTTCCTGCAGCTTTGTACAACCTCTAAGGTGCCCTGGTGGGGGCTGGGAGGCTGGCCCTTAGGGGCCAAGAGGACCTAATAAAACCGTGGTCTGCTGCCAGCAGGCACCTTGAAGACAGTGTGTGAGTGGGCTAGTGAGAAATGTGCCCTTGCCAAAGGGACTGGGGCCGGGGATTTAGCTCAGTGGTTTAGCCGCAAGGGCAAGGACCCGAGTTCGATCCCTGGTACCAAAAAAAAAAAAGGGACAGGACAGGGAGATGCAGGTGAGCCTTGAGCCAAGAGTCTCCCCACTGCCAGGCCCAGTCTGCCTTTGTGCTCGCCCTGCTTCCTCCCTGCCTCCTCCCAGCCTCCCAAAGCCCGGAGGGCCGAAGGGCGCCAGGCTCTGGCACTCGCGAGCGCGAGCGGGAGGGGGAAGCGAGCGGGAGGGGGAAGCGAGCGGGAGGGGGAAGCGGGGCGGGAGCGGAACAGCCCAGCGGCTCAGGAATGCCAGGCATTCAGGTCACCCGCGGCTGCCTGCGAGATTAATGGCTCCAGCGCGAAGCCAAGAACAGCCTGGCGCTCGCTCACTCCCCAGGGAGCGGAAACGCCTCCCGGGCAGCCTCCCCCTCCTCTCCCCTTCGCAGCCTTCCAGCAACCGCCCCCCTCCACTTCCTTTCTTTGGGAGAGTCAGGCTCTAAAAGCCCTCCCTCCCCCACAGAGCACCCCCATCTGCCTTGCCTACCAGCTCCAGCTCTCCAGACTCCCAAGGTAACCCCCAGGTCTGTACCGCTTTCCCCCATACTCCCTTCCAGAGACCCTTAGCCAGGCCAGAACAGGCTAGCCTACCTCCTGCCAATCTCGTCAATCCCCTTAGCCTTTGTTTTCCTATTCCCAACCTGGCATTGGACTGGGATACAGCGGGAGGCGCTGTCCAGGGCTGAGTGGTCTTGAAAGGGGTGCTGCCAGGCAGACAGCCCTCATGTTGCTTCTGGGCACTCTACCACTCACAGTAGGTTTTCTGATGGGTTCCTTCCTCCAAGCCACCTTACCCAGAAACCAGCCATTCTCATCCCTGTGGGACTCTGAGCCTCTTTCCACCGCTGAGCTCAGGGTTCCCTCTCTGGCCCCCAGCCCCTCCATGCACCTTCACTGGAGCCATCTAATTGCATCTCCATCCCTGCTGGTCCCACAGGTTGCCCAGTCCACCAGGGACCTCCTCATTATTAGTCTCCGGGATCAGGAACACTCTTGGTCTCATGCTTCTGTTTCATGCTCATCGCACCTTTTGTGACCTTCCCATTTCTTGGGCCTGTTTTCTCCCTCTGCTAAAATACCTGCCAGATGCTTAGCCCAATTCTGCTAATGAACAAATGAGTGAAGGAAGGGAGGGAGGGAGGAAGGGGCGGACCGGGCAATGATCTGTCCTTCAAGGATGACCACACATCCCCCTTTAGAGAGAAGCTTCCTGAACCCCTTCTTTATAGATTGTTGGCAGCTTTGCTATGGCCCAGGTCCACTAGGCTTAGAAGCTTCTCATATTCCCATTTCAAGGCTTTCTGTTGCTTGGAAGTCCCCAGGAAACTCTGATTCTTCATTCCTGGTTGCCAGGGCTTCCCTGCCCCATCTCCCCCTGCCATGTCCCTGTTTTGGACAACCCTACACTGATGGTCAGTATCACAGCTCAGAGCATCACTGTTGCCCAGCTTTCTCACAGGTACTGATTGCTCTTCCCAACAAATATAGAACCAGACCTTATTCCTCTTTGGAAGCCACCCCTTCACTGAGGTCTGGTCCTGTGTTGGGCATAAAGTACCCATTTAGTAAACCTCTACCTAAAGTACCACTTTGCAAGGGAGAGGGCCACCTCACCATCCAGAGGGGCCATTGTGGTATCATTATTTGCACACCTGGCCAGGCTTCTTAGTGGGACCCCCTACTCACTCTGAGCAAGCAGCTTGGCCACCATGTCTTGACTGCCCGCCTGGGCCTCCTGGGTCTTGCTTGCCAGGCGGCGGTTTGCAGATTCCAATCTCTCTGTTTCAAATGAAGAAAGACAGATGTTCTAGTGTCAGGCAATGCTGCCTGCCTGGGATTTTCCCTGGGGCTCTATTGATGCCGCTGCCTCCTCTAAGCTGCCTCCTCTAAGCTCGAGGAGGGGAGGCCCAACTCAGCCACCTAGGAGGAAACATCCTTTGTTGGGACCACATGCTGGGGACCCATGAGGCGCTCCAAGGCCCAGAACACAAGAGACAAGCATCTCTCCATCAGGGTGTCCCCCAAAGAGTCTCAGCCTGGCTTTGGAGTCAACTTGCACTTAGGTTTGCAGAGAACAGAGATTAGGGATTTTCCCCCAGAACAGCAAAGCTCTGCAGATGCTCCCCGGCTCTTCCACTGTGTGCCTGGTTCTCACCTCTAAGATCACGGTTGAAGTCCTGCAACCGCCTCATTTCACTGTCCATCTTATTCCGCATGGTCTTCTCCAGGGCCTCACGCTTGGAAGAGGCCCTTGTCAGGCTCTCATGGGCTTCAGAGAGCCGCTGGATTTCATTCTCCAGCTGCAAGAGGCACAAGCAGAGCTGAAGGAAGGACAGGGCTCCCAGGTACTGATCCTCGGCAGACCTCCCACTTTACACCAGAAAAAGGGAGAGAGGAGAAGATAAAAAGCAAGCAAAAGCCGGGGGTTTAGCTCAGTGGTTTCGCCGCCTGCCTTGAAAGCACAAGGTCCCGAGTTCGAGCCCCAGTACCAAAAAAGACAAAAAGCAAGCAAAAAACCTAAGTGGCTCTAGTGGGATAGTCAGAAGCCTGCAACTTCCTAAGGAGGGCCAGACTGCTGGGACCAGCACCAAGGGTCCCACCTGGTGCCCAAAGGACCAGATGCTGACTGTATCCTGGGCCAGGAACTCAGCAAGGGACCACTTCCAAGGCACCTAAATACAGCTTTTCTATTCCCATTGTCCTTTGGCTGGTGTCTGCTGAGAAATCTGAGGACAAGGGGGCTAGGATGGGCATGTTCTGGGTGGTCTGATTCAACCAAACATGACAGGCGGGCCTGAGGCTATCTGCTGAAGCTGGACCTTAGCTCACAACTCTAAGCCTTCACTAAAGAAGGGGGCACCAGACCTGAGCCTGAACCTCTCTGGAGTCTCTGCTTCACCCTTTGCCATTATCCACAAAGAGGGCCACCCTGGTCCCAACTGCCCCTCCCACTTTGCGGCCACAGGTCCAGCACGTGCTCCTAGCTGGCTTGCCATGCCAACAAGTCGTTTTTTTTTTCCAAGAGGAGGGACTTTCTCTTTGGCCTGGAACAGACTAGCTGTTGTGTGGGGGACACAAAGAGCTCTCTGTGGGAGGTGTCCAAGGGAGGCGGTGTGTGCAGAGGCAGGGTGTGAGTGAGCAAGGAGCTCGTGAATGAGGTCTTTCTAACTGCCACTGGCCAGCAACTGCTCATGCTCCAGGCCTGCTCTGCTGGCCTCTCGGCTGTTCCCCAGCTGTCTGGAGTCAGCTGGGGAGGTGCATGAGGAGTGAAGGGGGGATAGGGGCCAGAAACACAAAAATCCAGCCAGATGTAGGCTCTCAGACTCCTCTGCCTCCCTTTACCCTGCCCACTCCCTCATCAGACCCTGGAGGGCCCTACCTTTCCTACCCTGAGATCCCAGCAAGCCTACCTTTTCAATGCAGCTCGCCTTTTCTACTGAGCTCTCCAGCTCCCTCTGGAGCCTGGCATTCTCCCTCAACACAGCTTCCATCTGGGCCAGATGGGGACTCCCCACGGTGGCTGAGGAGGCCTGGACACTTGCTGATCCCTCCACTCCCAGACCATGAGTCCCATGACCGAGAACAGCCGGATGTGGGGGTGCAGGGTGCTCCTGGGGCTGTTGCAGGTACTGGTACTGCTGCTGCTGCTGGAGGAACACAGGAGGTACTTGGGCCTGCAGGATCCTGGGGAATAGAAGACATGACACTCAGAGACCTCAGATTCCCCACTGCTAATACTAATAAACTGTTAACTACACAGCATCTCCCGCGTTAGGCAGTGACCAGTAGGGAGGGTCCTTCCCAAATGGTGGCTGAGCCAGAGAGCAGGGCTGGAGGGGATGAATGCCAGGATGTCATGCCTTGCCTCACTAGGGCCAAGGCCTTAAGGATCACCCTAAGCCATCCTAGGCCTCACAGGAACTAGTGCTCCGATAAGGTTTTGTTAAAAATGCACCCTTGAGGGCCGGGGATTTAGCTCAGTGGTTCCACCGCCTGCCTCGAAAGCACAAGGACCCGGTACCCCCCCCCCCCAATATGCACCCTTGGGCCAGGTGTGGTGGTGCACATTCATAATTCTAGCACTCGAGGGGCTGAGGCAAGAGGATCATCGAGAATTGAGGCCAGCCTGGGGTATATAGTGAGTTCAAGGGCCAGCCTGAACTACAGAGCGAGACCCTGCCTCAAAAAAGAAAATGCACCCTTGAGCTTTCTAATCAATAGAAGTTTCGTTTTGGTTCTAGAGGTCACATGGTTCATAACAAAACAGATAGTCTTCCAAGACCCCAGGGCAGTTGAGTAGCTGGGCCCAGCAGCTACCCTGTGTTTGTTACAAGTCCTCAGTTTCAGGTCCACTGAAGTGGCACACTCAAGTTTTCTTCTTCCTATGTCAGGTCTTAGTACCCATCCTCTCAACTCCTAGAACATTCCTAGAGGGCTTTGCTTAAGGTGACATCAGTAAGACAGATGTCAGGGTAAGAGTGTGATACATAGGGTTCAAATCTCAGCTCCAGCTGTTAGATCTTGGGCAAGTGCCACAGGCCCACAGTGTGGCTATTTCTCTGCTGTATCAGGAGGGTCTCCGGCCTCACAGGTAAGAACTGGTAGTTGCTGGGAGATAGCAAGCACTCCCTTAATGGCAGGTCATCTCAGCTTTCCCAGGAGGGACCTTAGCCTCCTCTAAGTTTAAAGTCTGAGGACTGCCTTTGGGTTAGGAGGCTGCAGAGGGATAATGTTCTACTGGTATAACATCACCCTCAGGGCTCTGTGTTGAAGGAAGGAGCAAAGAGAGGCATGGGAAGTCACAGGGCCTTTCAAAGGCCTTGTGACTCCAAGCATCACAACTGCTTCCATTCATAAAGAAATTTTCAAGTTTTAGAAGCACATAAAAACTGAATTCCACTCCTGGATCCATCTGCTCAACACCTATACCCATTCCACTCGTACAGCCCAGGGCTCCCTTGGCTCTTATTAGACCCTAGGCTCAAGTCCCTGTCCCCAACACCCAACAGTCTTCATTTGTCAGCTGAAAAGAGAAAGCAGCAGGTGCATTTCCCTGCTACCTAAAGTGAGGCTTCCAGTGACAGCTGAGCAGAGCCCCATGCCCCATGGAATGTCCAAACTCCGCTTTCTCTGATAATGTGGCCATTCTCAGGGTGGCTCCTGAAACCTGCTGCCTCTGCATGGGAGCAGGCAGACACAGTAGCATTCTTTGGGGATGACTTAGCTGCAAGAAAGAATAGTGTCTCCTTTCCCGCCACACTTGCTTTCCCTTCCCCTTGCTCTCCCCCTTCCCTTTTTGTTCTCCTTCGGTCTACTTCCCTGCTATGATATTATCATTTCCTGACATGGTTCAATAGGGCTAGTCCAAAAGAAGAAACCACGACTCAGCTTCCGAAACTCTTCCTGACCAGCCCTGAGAAGGGAGATAAAGTGGGAGTCTGGAGGGGTTGGAGCTGGAGAAAGCCCATGAGGCTTCATCCCATGGTTCCTCCACACCAATGCTGTCACACTACTTACTCATTTCTTGAGAGCAAGGAAAGGCATCTTCCCCAGTAGACCAAATGATGGGAAAGTGAGTGACTAAATGAAGACTCAGCAGGTGTGAAGAGAATCAGACTTTGACCCTGAGCCACCACGGGGAGTTCATAAATCCACAGGCCCCTCTGGTGGCATTCCCTGGATGTCCCAAAGGGATGATGCAACAGTGATGGATGTGTCTGCCTCTCTGGAGAAGGCGCTGAGCCAGCTGAGATCACTGAGGCAGACCCTCATTTCCAGGAACACTCATTTCTGCAATTATCTGGCTTCCTGCCTCCCAGGTCCCTCCCTTCCATTCTGGCCCTTATGCTCCTTTTCTCTACATGCAGACATGTGTTACCCATGGATTCAGCTTTTGAAGCTTAATCAAAGCACATCCTCTCGTGGCTTTCCTTCATACTTAGTCAAACTCTAACAATCCCTTCTGAGCCTCCACAGAAAGGAACTCATCTCCAGACTCCTGTCCTACTACTAGCTATAGGCACATGGAAAAGCTTAAAAGGAAATGAACACAGTGACAGGACAGCTCTGACAAAGTGGTCTTTAGGGTGGCCACCTGGATCTTTCAGTCTCATTAGGAACACCTCTCTCCTGACACAGAAAGCAAGCTCTCCACCGAAACAAAAACAAAACCTCCAGGGGAAGTCCCATCTTCTTTCTTCTTGAGAACAATTTGCCAATGACTCTCATTCTTTGTCCTTAGGAGGTTCTTTCTGCAATCTTGCCTCTAACCCTTGCTACATTTCCTAACCCCTGGGAACCTTAGTTAGTTGACTGCTACTGCTAAGCAGACAGTGGTATCTATCTCTGAACCAAAGCAATGATGCTAACTTATGTGACCTTGGCTAAATTCTCCTCTCCTCCAGCCTTTGAGTCTGCCTTCTCTCTTCAAGGAAGGAGGGGGTTACATCAGGCAGCCTCTGGAGCTGGAAGGGGTAGAGCGGGCTAGTGATCTTATCAGCTCAGACTCCTGGCCAGGAGAGGACACTGAAGCTCTCCTCCCTGGGAGACTACACTGGAAGAAATCGAGGAGCTTGAAAGGCCACAATGGGTGTAGTTACCTGACTTCAGCATGCTGGAAGTGCGGGCTACCTCTGGCGCGGTACCTCGGGTCAGTGACAGCAGTAGTCTCATGAGAGGTTATAACATGGGGGTACTGTGGTGGGGGTCCACGGGTCTCTGGGCCCTCAGCAGGAGGGCCCCGGGGTAGAGGGCCCTGCTGGCTTCGAGCCAGCTGTGGGAAGCTGTGAGAGGAGCTCATGTGGCTGGGGACTCGGGCACCATTCCTCTCCAGGGAAAGCTGCAGAAGCCGTTCACTCAGCGAGCGCACGTGCCCATGCCTCAGCTCCCGTAAGGCCTCATCTTGCCGGCGGCTGCCTCCAGGGGCCCCACGAGGATCCCGTTCGCTGACGTGTGGCCGTGGCCCTGCCTGCTGGGCTGCATAGTACTGCGAGTGGGCTTTGGCCTCCTCATAGGTAGGCAGCTCCTCACCCTTGCTGGGCTGTGGGCACAGCCGGTAGAGGGTATTCTCTGCCAGGTGGGTCTCACCACCCTGGTGCTCCTGGCCCTGGGGCTCCTGTCTGGTGGCCTGCTGCAGCACCTGACTGTCCTCGGGTGGCAAGATCTCCAGAGAGGCCTGGGGGCTCCCTGTGCCCCCAGCTCCAGCCCCACCCCTAAGGGCCTGCTGCTGGATGGCCAACAGTGTACGTGTTTCCGTCAGGTTGCCATAGCGGAGCTGCTCCTGGATGAGGCGGTGCAGGACTGTCCCAGAGGAGTCTTCCAGGGTCCTCATGATTGTTTGGCTTACACACACCTGCCTAGACAATGGCCAGCAGGCACCTGACCCCAGAGCACCTGGAGAGAGAGAGAGAGCGAGAGAGCGAGAGAGAGAGAGAGAGAGAGAGAGAGAGAGAGAGAGAGAGAGAGAGATCACATGAGAAAGGGGACAACATTCTATTACAGTCTGGTTGCAAGCATAATGGTAAACAGCAATACTGGGGTAGGTGAGTTTCACACAAGCCTGGGTTCAACTGCCAGTGCTGTTCCCAATTGATTAAAGCAAATTACTTAACCTCCAAGCCTCAGTTTTTTCATTTAAAAAATGAAATGAATGAATACTGCTTGCCACACGGTTGGGATTTAAGAGAGACAATAACCGCTGAGCTCCTGGAACACTGTAAATCCTTGGCAAATGATTACCATTGTAATGACATTCACAGAGACTTATTAACCCTAGAGAAATATGACAGCAGACCAGAAAGTAATCCAACAGAAACAGCAGCCCTCTGAAGTCAGCCACCCAGCAAACATCTTCATGGATGACCCTCTGGCCAGCTTAGCTCAGATCTAACCACTTAGCTGCCCAGACCAGAAATCAACAGGACTCCTGTTTAAAGAATGAACTGACCCCATAGGAGCCTGGGCGACAGTTCCCAGGTACCCCTAGAATGAAGACGCCTTGTGGCCAGCCCTGGCACAAGGTACTCCCGTCTACCCCCATAAGCCATATACAGGCTTCCCTAACTCTTGCTGAACCTCGCAACTCCTGGAGGACAGATCCTGGGCTCTGCTTCATCAAAGGCTGCTGATAAAACGAATCTGAGAACCCTTGTCATGGATGACCTTGGCAATCACTGTGCAAAGTGAACAAGAAGAGGGAGAAACCACCTCTGAATTGGGGAAAAGGGATGACAAAAGAAAGACCGAATACAATGGGACAATGGTTTTGTGAGATGGGGCAAAAAGGTTAGCAGGCCAGCCACCTAGTGAGTGCTCACAGAAACAGCATGGGAGCCAGGGGAAAGAAAGAACTGCAGGTCCTCCTAATTATGATCATCCCCTCTCTGCACACATTTGCTACTGGAAAAGCCCACTAGGACACTCAGTATCGTTCTTGACATCAGTAACAACCTTATAGGTCTGAAGGATAGGAACTGTGAGTCAAAGGTTTGAGGAGATCGTATCCAAGGAAGTGGGTCCCTTTTGTGACTGGCCTCCCAATGGCTCAGGGCCTGGGAAGCTGCCTGCCGCCCTCACCCAGCTTCATTTCCACAACCTCCTCCAACACAAACCTCTAAACTGAGATCCAGGGAAAAACAAGGAAACTCCACGCTGCCACAGGCTGTGTGTATGGGGGGTGGAGGGAGAGCGGAATGTGGCCTCTCCTCCACCACAAAACCAGCCCTGGTGCCCTGCCTCAGGCTTGTCATGTTGGCATAGCAGCCATTCCCAATCCACTCCCCACTCCCAGGCCTCCTAGATTGGGAGGAGGGGTGAGCGTGCACCCAATCATCGTCCACACCCCCAAGACTCCAGTACCAGGGGCAAAACAAGCAAGCAGGAATCAATTCGTATGGAGTTTCATCTGCAGGGCATTTCCCAAGTTAATCACTGTCTGGGCTGACTCCTGCTGAGGAGGATCCGGGAGCGGTGAGAAAGAATGCAGAAACCTTCCAGAGATTCCAGGCGCGCCAACAGTGTTCCAGGACCGTGAGATAGGCACATCTCCGAGGCCTCTCATCGCAAATTTGTCCCAGTCAAGCCTGAGATGCACAACCTTTCGGATACCAAATGTCTGAGCTGTTACTAAACTCGGTTTCCCTTACCAGAGCAGAGCGCCTCTACCGAGGTAGCGCACTGCGCCCTCTGAGAGCCACCTTGCCAAGCAAGCGCGCACCTCCAGCCTCGCCAGGGCTCACACTCTCCGAAAGAACCACAGCTAGTGTCCAAATCAGATCACAGCGGGGCGGATCCGAACCCTGGCAGACCCCAGTGCACTTCGGGAGAGCTGGAGAGGATACTCCGCGGCCCGGAGAGGTCCTTAAGCTTCGCAGGTCCGCCTCCCTCGCTCCCTTCCAGGCCTCTTTGTTTTCCAAATACTCCAGCGCTGACGTCACCGGGCTGGACAGCAGGCTGCATTCTTTCTAAGTGAGAGCCAGTTCGTGGCTCCAGAGAGGATTTTCCAAGGAAGACAAAGAGGAATTCTTGGGCTAGTGGGGGACAATGACACCTGTATCCCCCGCCTAGCCAAATCTGCCACTAGGGCCCTACAGCCTGAGGCGCCTGCAGCCACGTTCCATGCCCCCCAACCGCAACCCACAATCCGAAACCTCCCTGCGCTCTCAAAATTTGCCCCCTCCTCCAGCCCCGGGGGATCCGCGAGCCTTCCAGACCCCGCTCCAAGCGCACTGCTCCCTGGGCTAGCAGCCCTTGCCCGGCTCAGCGACCGCCTCGAAAAAGCACACTGCACCCGGGGGACGAACGCTCGGCGTAGTGCTCCGGATCCTGGAGAAAGCAGGGCGCGGGTACCCGGACTCTCGCGGGGCTCGTCCCTGTGGAGCACGGAGCGGCGCTGCTTACCGCTGAGGGTTGCGGGTGCCTGGCGCTCTCAGCCCCGATGTCCCAGGCCGGCTCGCCCGGCTCTGCTCAGCTGCAGAGGTGCGCACTCGGCGGCGGCGCCGACGCTCTGGCCGCTCGCGCCCCAGCGCGCAGCCCCTAGGTCGGTCCGCTGTGGAGGCGGCAGCTATGCCAGGAATGTGAGAGTTTCAGGTTCCCCCTCGGGATCAAAGCGAACCACAAATAACCTCTCGACGCGCCGCCCTCCTCCGCCCTCCGCCGCCCTCCGCCCTCCGCCCTCCGCCTCCTCCCGCTCCCCCTCTGGCCCCCGCCTTTCCCCGGGAGGCGGCGCTGGTTGCCCTGGGCCCGGCCGGAGCTCCGTCCTCTGCCGCTCGGGCTCGCTGTCGCGAGGTGCCCCCTCCCCCAGCCTCGACGTCGGAGCCACTGGGGAAGCTTTAATCCAACTCGACGCATGACTGCCACTCCCCATCCCTGCCTCGCTCTCACCTGTCATCCCCAAACCTACGGGCGGCTGGGCGCCTGGAGGCGAGCACCGCGCGCCCGGGTCTTGCTGCGCGAGGGATCTGGGTGGACGACTGCAAAGACACCCGTATTATTCCCCCTAGGACCCCTTCCCTGGTCAAGAGCTGCGGAGCCTCTCCCCTAAACCCCGCCGTTTTCACTCCCAGCGGCAACCTTTGAATTGCACTTTTTTTTTTTGGTACCGGGGATCGAAAATTGCACTTTTATTGTTTACAAACACCTTACAGCCGTTCAAAAGAACTGTCCCCACAGGAAGTGTGAATCTGGGTTGGAAAAATCTGCAGAATTTGCCTCACCTACCCAACCGAATCGCCCTCCACTGGGCGCCTGGTCCGCCTCTTCCCAGGTGGACGCCTGCTCTGACGCTCTACCGCACCACGCCTCCTCACGCCGCCCTCACAGCTCTCTATGCCCTTCCTGAGACTTGGGCACACAGGGCCTCTGCAGATCATGGGGCAGGAGTACGGGAGTGGGTGGTCAGGGTCCTTCCACTCAGGGAGAGTCGGGCTGATTTCTACCCCTGGCTGTACCCTTCCCCCTCTCTTCAGCCTGGAGTTTGCAATTCCTAGATTTGCTGGAGGCAACCAGGGCCAAGGAAAGTTTGCAAATTCAATGGCTGAGGACACTAATTTTTTTTTTTTTTTTTTTTTTTTTTTGGTACCGGGGATCGAACTCGGGACCTTGTGCTTGCAAGGCGGGCACTGGAACCACTGAGCTAAATCCCCAGCCCAACATTGTTAATTTTTAATAAAGACCTCCTAAAAGTTCGTGTGTGTGTGCATGTGGTTTACTTGGAAACCAAATATTGCATTTCAAATAGTGACCAGAACCAATACAAATGAGAAAATAGGCCACCTGGGCCAAACAAAGAGGTCACCTTACAAGGAGAAGCTATGGCCAGGATACCAGTGTCCTAACTAAACTTGGTAGGTAGGAATCTTATGAATGAAAAGGAAGAGAGAAGTTCCCAGATGGCCTCACCTTATGGACAGCATTCTTCTTGGAAACACTTGATAGAGGTATGAGAGTGGGTGTAGGCTTGCGCACTCTGCGGTTGCAAAATCAGGGGAAAGGCCACATGGTACAGTTCTGTTTTTCAGGGGCTTTTAAGGGGACACCTAAGAAAATGTTTCACAGACATTCTTGAGATGGTTGCAGAACCAGGTCTGTTTGAGGCAGCTGGGGTCAAAGAGAAACATCTTGGGGTAAGCAAGCCTGCTGCAGGCCAAGTCAGGCCCCTTGACTGCTCATCTCTGCATCCTAAGGGGGCAGAAAAGGGAGTGCCATTCCAGTATCAGTATGGGGTTTTTTTTTTTCTCTTCCGTTTGTAAAATAATGGAGGGCAAAGCCAGGGGTCTCAGCAGAGCCTGCCTGAGCTGCAGCCCCACCTGGCTTGCAGGATGGCTGGGTGGGTGAGAGGGTGACAATGGTGAAAGGTGCCAGAGGGAGACGTGCACAGGTGGGCATTTGGCTGGCCAGCCTGCTTGCGTGCCAGTTTTCATGGACAGCAGGGTAAGAGACTGGCCTGGTGAGCCAGGGATTTCTCCCTCTTACCTTTGTCTTTTTCAGCCAGCCTTGTTCCCTCTCTCTTATCCACTCCCCTCCAGCACAAGTAATGATTCTTCCCAGATGACAGTATTGCTCACTGTTTCTGGAATCCTGCCCAGGAAAGATGCAGAGGTGAGCCAATTCTCAGACTAAGCCAGGCTCCAGGCCTTTACTCTGGAGTGTGCAGCTAACAGGGGCATGGCTGCATCATAGGTGTGTACAGGGCTCAGTGAGAGATCAGGCAACCGCACCCTCATCCCCTAGCCTGAGTCTATGCCTGTGCTGTGACACAGCCCCAGCCTGGCCATGCAGTTGCATCTCAGACTGGAATATGAAGAGTTCTTAGTGGATCCCTTCCCTTTCACAGCCCCGGTTGGGAAAGGAATGATCCCCATCATTTTCCAAATGGTTGACTGGAGGAAGAAGGACTCCAAGGCCCAGGTGGCAATGTCAAAGGAAGTCTGCTTTTCAGTTGTGAAATTCCCCCTTCCAGCCTCCTCTTTGACAGCTTATGGGAACGGGAAGCCTTCCAAAATCTGGAGCAGGAAGCAAATCACAGGAAGAGTCTGGACATTGGGGTGGAAGTGCCCATGCTCCAGCTCTAAGAGCAGAATAAAAGCCAAGAGAATGCCTCCTTCCATTTGCCCTTCTGCAAAAAACTGTTCCCTCTTCCCTCCCTCTCACGCCTCTCCCTTTACAACTGCTTCTAGCTTTAATCTCCCCAGTCCTCCGCTTTCACAGTTGCCCCTTTTCCCTTTCAGTCCCAGGCCTCAGGCCTGGAATCTCCATCAGGCACAAGTTGGCTCACAGGATCTGTGTCTTTGGAAGTTAAATCCTCCAAAGGTAGAACATTTGTGAATTGAGGCCCCATAATAGTTGAGGTAAGAGGGTGATTTTCTTTCTTTTTTTTTTTTTTGGTACAGGGGATCGAACTCACGACCTTGCACTTGAGTGGCAGGCATGGTGCCACTGAGCTAAATCCCCGGCCATGAGAGTACTTTTCTTAAAAATGAAGGAAACTAAGCTGGGCATGGTGGCACATGTTTGTAATCCTAGTACTCAGGAGGCTGAGGCAAGAGTATTGCTGAGAGTTTGAGGCCAGCCTGGGCTACATAGGCTTAGGGGAAGAAGGAGAAGGAGAAGGAGAAGGAGAAGGAGAAGAGGAGGAAGAAGAAGAAGAAAAATGAAACTCTTCACACCCCTTGAGCCTCTGGTCTTTCTTGTGGTCCTTTGCTTCTGGTGCTTCTGCAGGCCAGGACTGGGATGATTCTTGCAAAAGGTGAGGTGACAGAATACAGAATATGGAGGGAGCCAATCCCTGTCCCCATTTCCTTCCCTTCTTCTGGGGTCTCTGAGTGCCCAGAAAGTCCATGACTCTCAGTCCTTCGTGGAACATATGTCTCAGTCCTGTGTGGACAATGGTGAGTAAATGGAGAAACAGCAGGATACCCCTCAGTTTATTCCTGTATGGGCAGCCATTATGCTGGAGAAAGGGCTGGGGCGGGAATCTAAGAACTGATAGCTTTGGACCAATGGATGAAGGAAGGTCATTAGGGAATATCAGTGTAGCCCCCAGCAATTGCCTTTTCTGCAAAGCTGCCTTGTACTGTGAATACTGATTTAGTGGATGTGCCGCTGCTGCCCTGAAAGACCCTCTGCTCTGGGTAAAGACTGCAGGAAATGTGAGGTGGCCCCCCCGGTTTGCAGTCAGATAAGAAAGAGCCCAGGGAAGGATTTTGTGCCTGTTGGGTGTAGGGCCAGTAAGATGGAAGAGTGCCCCCTAGTGAACCGCATCCCCAGCTGCTGGGGTCAGTTCAGCAAGAGACTCCCTGGTCCTGGGTCCTGGGGTTGGGAATGGGGATGGGAGTGGAGAGGAGAGGGAAGAATGAGACATTTGGGAAAAGGTTTCGTCCTGGAGCGGATGTCTCTGAGACCCCTCCAGGAGTAAACTGGTGGCTCCAGGTGTGTTTCTGAGTCCCGTGTCTGCATCCCCCCACCCTTCAGCCTTTCCTGGGTTTATCACCTGGCCTTTAAAGAGACTTTATCACCACAGCTTTGTGTCACTGACACTGGGAAACACTTTGCATTCACCCCATTCACCCTCCACACATCTCTTCTGTTCCGTATTTCATACGGTCATTCGACACAAATATTTCCTGAGTCCCCACTCTGAGCCAGCCCCTCTGAGTCTAAGACGATCTCCACCCAGCTGCGGCTCACAGGTCTCTGGGAGCAAGGGAGAAAGACACAAGCACACTACAGAGTGAAGGAAGGGGGTACAGCCACGGCAGGCTTCCCTGAGGAAGTGCTTCTCAAGCCGAGTGCCAAAGGCCAGGTTGGACTGGGCGGAGTCTTCCCCAGGCTGGCATTTGCAGAACCTGCAGAAACAGCACAAATTCCTTGGTGCACTAAAACCAAAGCAGGAAGTATTGGCTATTTCTAGGAGGCAACTGACTTTCAGCCACCCATATGTCCCTTCTCAGGAGTAATACTGAGAGGGAAGCATCCTAAAGGGCATGAGGAAACTTGGGGTGTTGGATATATTTACTATTTAGATTGTGGTATTCATATGATAAAACTTACCAAATTATGCTCTTTAAGTAGGTGTGCTTTGTTATATATTAAAAAAACATTTTCAAAAATCAGATAGTACTATATGAGAAAATATCACCCCACTCTGCTCCCTCCACTGAGCTCCACTAAATGAGACAATCACTTTAAATTCTTTTAGATAGCCTGTATTTACACCTAGATTTCTAAAAATATTTTCTTCTTCTATTGCTGGTCTCTATTTTAAGTATTATCTATCCACTTCCCACCACAAAAGATTAGGATCACACATACACATACTTCTCCATTCTCTTGACATGGCTAAATGACATTTTTTGTTAAATTAATCTCCAGTGTTTATATTATTGTGACTATATAAACAGTGTTCATAGCTGACTCACATTACTATGCCAGGACTACAGTTTTCTTTCTTATCCAACTTTTGTTTTTATTAAAATTAAGTTTTGCCTCATTTTCCATTTGCTTGGTGTTCTCTGTACTTAGCATTATTTTGTGCCCAAATACACAGAACTCTAAAATTCCCCTCCATGAATGCAGACCTACTAGTATTCCATTAGCTCCATCTCAGTCTTGGTGGCATCCCTCCTGCAGAGTGGGACAGTGGCTGCTGTCTGGTCTCAGCAAATAGTTTTCCTCTTGACATCTCCTTTCCTCTTCATTGCAGAGCTTCCCCTCCACTCCCTTCTGTTTGGTCCCTTGTTTACTGACTTCTTTGGCCCTTTCTTTTTGATTTGCTATTTCTCATCTTCCCAAGAATGGATCTATGGAAGGCAGATTTAAAAAAAAAAATTATTCCTGTCTCAAAGTGTCTTTATTTGACCCTCACACACTGTATTGATACTTGGCTAGGTATAAAGTTCTAGGTTAGAAATAATTTTCCTTCTGAATTTTGAAAGAGTTGTTTCATTGTCTTTTTGCCTCTTGTGCTGCTATTGAGAAAAAATGATGCAATTATGAGTGCTGATCCCTGCTTATAAACTGTTTTCTCTGGAGGCTCCTAGGATTTCCTCTGCATGCCTGGTGTCCCAAATACATGTGATGTGTTTTCATATGTTTTTGTCCTTTGTTCTGAGCCCTTGATGGGCCTTTCCATCTGGCACCTCATGCCTCTAAGCTCTGGGGTCTTCTCATGAGATTTTTGTTGTTTTTCTTCAGTTTGTCTGTTCAGTCTTTTGGAATTTCAGCTATTTGGATGTTAGAAATCCCAAAATGATTCTCTAATATTTCTTTTTTTTCGATTACAGTACAGTATTTTGTTTTTCCTGGGCAATTTTCTTCATGTTTTATCTCAACCTTTGTAAATTCTTGTTATCATTTTTAATTTTCAAGAGCTGCCCCTTGTTCAGGGTTCTTTTTCTATTATCATTTTCTTGTTTCATGAATTAATTACCTTCCCTCATTCCTCTGGGAGAAGTAATTCAAATGAAAATTGTTTTCTTGTTCTGATCTCCGAATTATCTGTTTCCTTGGAGTTTGTCTTTTTTGTTTGTTTTGGTCTCTGTTTTTCATGGTCACATCTTCCCTCAAATGACTGATTACTGGCTGTCTGCTCCCCTTTAAGTGAGAGGTGTGTTTAGCAGCCAACGGAAGCCCTGTGACTGGGGGAGAATTGGCTTCTTGGCTGGTCTCATAGGGAGAGGATGGGGTAGGGTTTTCTGGAGACCCCCAAGTAGCGGCATATGTAGGTCATTTCCCTTGGGCCATTCAGATTCTCGGTGAAAGAGCCTTTGACTTCCGGCTGGAATCCTGGCTGCCAGGTTGAAGAGGCTAACAAGAAGGGAAGATGACAGGTTTGGCAACTTACTCCCGTGCCACCTTCAGCCTCTCCATATAGCAGCATATGATCTGGGCTACAGTGCCCACCTTCCCTAATGTGAGGAGGGAGGGCATCTTGGAGCGTTTCAATCAGCCTTCCCGGGTCAGCCTCACGGTCAGCCTGTCCTAGAGAAATCTGGTGCCTCCTTTTCCTGAGACTGTCTGAAGCTCTGCTGAGCTTGCTTCTTCCCCTTCCCCAAACCTTCCGTTGTGGGAGAAAGTGAAAGTCTCATCAATTTGCTTTCCACCCTCCAGAACTGCGCTGCCACTGCAGTCCAGTGCTCCTCTCAGGCTCCAGGCACTTGGGCCTCGGGGGTTTTTGGTTCAATGCATCTCTTCCGGTGGGCGGGGCTTGGGGGCAGAACCAGGCGAAGGTGCTGTGTATGCTTAGCCTCTCACATCCTCTTCCTTTTTCCCACTCTGGTGGCTCATTGCAGGCCTTGTCAGGGCTGGTGTGGACACCTGGGGCAGGAAGCTGGCAAGCTCAGGGTTGTTCTGCTGGTTCTACCACTTCAGGGATTGCTTTTCTCTGTGGGCTGTGTTCTCATCCATCTGCCAAGGATAAGCCCAGGGGCAGGGCGCTTGGCATAGCGCTCACTCTCCCACTCCAGTTCTCCAGGGCCACAGCCGAGACCTTGGAAAGACATTTGGTGTGAATATGTACACTGAAAGATTTATTACCCTAAGAGACACATTACCATCAATCCCCCTCAAAATACTCCCCCGGCACTGAACACACTTATCTCACATTCCTACCACTTTCTGAAGCAGCTCTGGAAGTCCTCTTTCATGACTGTCTTTCTGAGGTGTGATCAAAAACACGGTGAATGCTGCTGCCCAGTGCCATCCAACAGAAAGGCAGGCTCATAAAAATACTAGTGTGTCCTCGTCCACCTTATCCACCACATCTGCCACTATGTGACCTCTGGCTCTTCCCCAAAGTCAAAATGACCATGAAAGGTAAACATTTTTGAATGATTCAGGACATGGAGGCAGCTTCAACAGCATAATTAAAAACATTCAAGAGAACTTTCAGAACTGCTTCAGAAAGTGGCAAGAATGATGGGATAAGTGTGTGTCACAGCAAGGAGCCACATATAGGCTGTGGCCACAGAAATTTGAGGTTCACGTCTGCATGAACAGAGAAGAGCCACATAGTGATTTTAAAAAGATGAAAGTAATTTTATTACAAAAGTACAGCAGATATGAGCATAATCAAAAAATGTATTGCCACACAATGAGGGAGGAGACAGCACCAAAGATGAAGGATCTTGAAAGATGGAGCCTTCAGCAGGTGGAAGAGAAAATGCCACACCACACTCAGTCTCTTAAATACTGTGTTCAGACAAAAGTGACTTGGTACCAATAGACCTGCACAGCTGAAAGGATCGTTCCCACCCTTGGTTAGAATCAAGGACACACACACTGATAGTACACTCAAGGCTATCTGTAAATAACATTTCTTTCCCAAGGCAGGGTAGCCAGCCCCTCCTTGTAAGAAGTGGCACATAGCTGAGTTGACCTAGTGAACACATGCATTTGGCTCACTTATTATTTTAACCCTTTTCTTGATAGTGTGTTTGAAGAGAGGGGGAATATTTTGAGGGAGGAGGGTTAATGGCAATGTGTCTTTTACTATAATAATTTATTTTAAAAATGTAAATATTCACCATAGTTTTTAAAAAAATAACACTTTGTAGACCCAAGGCTTAGGGCTTTACAAGCCCAGGGCTGACCTTGCAATTCAGAAGGCTCCTGGTACTCCCTTCAACACACCTTGTTTTCCTCAAAGCTGGTGGTGATGCAGTAGCAAGCTGGTCAGTGAGCCTCTGCTCTGTGTCCTGCCCATTCCCTCCTGGGAGCAGGCAGGAGAGGTAGGGAAAGAGGACTTTGCCAGGCAAGGCTGGAGCTGGAGTGTCTCTTGGGAGACATGATTACACTCAGCTTTTGCGTAGAGGCTGTCAAGGTGTGTGGCATGAGCATGGGTGAGATATGTTAGGGAGTCACCATCAGCAGAGGTCCTTTACAGATTAACACCACTATTGACCTGGCTGTTCAAGGAGTCTGCAAATACCCACAGGGAAAAAGCCATATATTTAGTTTAAGGCATCCACATAAGTGGAGACAGGCACAAAGAAATCAGACTGCCCTCAAAAAGTATCAGGTGGTAGACAAACTGGACTATAGACTCTAACATCCTAGTGGAGATTTAATATGGCACCAGAGTTGGAGACTGTGCGTAATGCAGCCCATATGTATGCTGGGCCTTGGCTAAACTCTGTCAGAGGTCTGGTGGGTCCTGGCTCCCCAGGCTGCTTTGTCAGACCCTTTTGGCAGGCCTTTGCCCAACCTCAGCCTGGATCCCAAGTGGCTGGAGCAGGAGGACACTGTGGAATCTGGACTTTGGACAAAGGAGTTAACCCTGGAGAGCCACAGGGCAATTTTCTTTAGAGGTCAGAGAGAAGTAGCAGAGGTTCCCAGGCTAGGAAGGAAGGAGAGGGTAGGAGTCGGGGTCACTAAGACCCAGGAAACGAGACAGATTAGTTATTATGACCTTTGGACAGTGTCAAACCTGCATTTTAAATAAGATAACAATTTAATATGAAAGTATATTATGGTAGATAATATATAACCAAATCCAACCTTTTTAGTACAGCGTTTGATGAATTTTGGTAATTGTATACAGTTGCATAACCACAATGCTAATAAAGATTTAAATAATTTCTATCTATTTAAAACATTTCTGAGTGACTTTGTAGGCAATGACCAATTACCTCCCTTGACCCCCACTCTAGATAACCACTAATTTGCTTTCTCACACTACAATGTTGCCTTTTCTAACATTTTTTATGAATAGAATTATTAGTTATACAACATGTAATGTTTTTGTTTTAGTACAGAGCCTTTGAACTGAGCTACATCTCCAGCCCTTTTCTGTTTTTCACTTTGAGACAGGGTGTCACTAAGTGGCTAAGTTGCTCAAACTGGTCTTGAACTTGCAATCCAGCTCTGAGAGTGCTGGGATTTTAGGAGTGTGCCAAATATGCAGTCTCTTGTATGTACGGTGATTTCTTTCACATAGTGTTACTCTTTTCAGATTCATTCCAGTTATTGTGTGTAGCTGGGGATTTAGTTCAGTGGTTTTGCCACCTGCCTTGCAAGCACAAGGTCCCGAGTTTGATCCCTGGTACCAAAAAACAAAACAAAACAAAAATTTCAGTATCTTTGAATCACTGAGTAGTATTCCATAGTATGGGTATGCTGCATGCAGTCTGTCCTCTTGCTAGCCAATAGATACTTGGACTAATATTTGGATTATTTCTAGTTTTTGATAATTATAAACAAAGCTGTTATGAGCATTCATATACAAGTCTTTATGTAGACATATATTTTAATTTCTTCTGGTGAATAGCTAGAAATAAAATTGCCAGCAAGTGGTAAACATATGTGTAACATTGTAACATACTGAGATAAGATAGAAGAAATACAGTCAGGTAAAAATAATACAAAAAACCCTCAATTTTTGTCTCCCTTATTCCCTTAAAATTTTGAGTCACATCCCTTCTCACCTCTGCACATACACATGTTAATCCTTTAAGGACTAATTACAAGGTTTATTAGCTCTAAATTTACCTAGTCTATCTCATCCCCCTTCAAGACTGAGGACACCAAGATAAGAGTAACTAACTTTCAGGGTTTTCAGGGATATCAAATTGTAAGTTCTTACAATGTCCAGTTCCTGACCTTTTCCCTTCAAGAAATGTCTAGAAATCTCCAAATCCACAATCACTTCAGATTCCAGGAAAAGCACAGTTTTGCAGACCGCCCCAGGATGAGATCAACCCCCCCACCCCAAGTAAGAACAGTCATCCTATGAGAACTGAATTACCCCTGAAGCCATAGGGAATCCTCTGCCGCTAGGAGACCAAAACCGAGATGATGATCTATTGGTTCTTGGCCTATATCAGTTCATTCATAAAAGCTGCCCTGGTTCTTCCATGAATGAGTCAGTCTGGATCCCTACATTGGAGTATGCTCCCCCCCAGTTGCTCAAAGTAGAGTTCTTCTCAGTCTTCTTTCCTTCCTTCCTTCCTTCTTTCTTTCCTTCTCCCTGCCCCCCACCCAGTACTGGGACTTAAACTCAGGGCCTTTGCACTGAGCTACATCCCCAACTGTTTCTCAGTTTTTATTTTGAGACAGAGTCTCACTAACTTGCCCAGGCTAGGCTTGAACTTGCAATGTTCCTACTTCAGTCTCCCAAAGCATCTGGAATTACAGGCATGTGCCATGGTGTCTGGCTGATTGTTTCTTTACTATAAGTCTACTCCCAATTGAGTGTAAACTGGGTGGGGAGAGACTATCTTTCTCCACTACTTTATTCCAAGGGCCAAGCATGGAACCAAAGGATAAAATAGTTAACTTATAAATATTTATTGGATTAATCACTATAAAGAAGAAAGAAAAAGAAGAAAAGGAGGAGGAATAAAAGAACAGAAAGAGAAAAATGGAGAGGGAGAGAGGAAAGAGAAAGACTGTATTACAGTGGGGAGGAGACAGGGTTATTACCTCAGTTGTGGTCACTTAATTTCCTTACCTCAAGGAAAGCCCTGGGATAAGTTTACTCTCACAATGCTCTTGTGAGGATTAAAAGTGCTACCACGGTCCCTGGCACTGAAGAATCACACAATAGCTAGAAAGAGAAAAAAAGGACTTTGGGTCTCCTCCTTGCACACTAACTGGGAAATTCATTTGCTCCTCCCCGCTCCCTGCCATTCAGAGGAGTGGAACCCTGACAAGTGTCTGAAACCTGGGGTCAGCCCTGATCATGTGTGTTCACATCCCAGCACATGCAGGTCCAGTCCCTGTCCCTGTCCTGGTGGCCCAGTGTCTTGTTTATAGTGAGCAGACTGGCAGGGCTGATGGGTTCTGATTTTAGCTGGTTCCCTGGAAAACCTACTATCCCCAGCACATTCCAGCCCACTTCCTTTTGGAGATGCCACCAAGAAAGCTATTACCTTCTTTTCATGAGGAACTATGAGAAAAGGAGGAAAGTGCTAAGAAGGGAGTCAGCACTGGGTGGGGAAGAGGGGAGCCCCTGATCTCTGTAACTGCACAGCCCTTAATGCTGAGGCCCAACTGGCCAATTGACCCCAACACCTACAGCTGCCACCAGCCTCCAGGACCTCCAAAGTCCCTCTCAATATCATAGAGGAGGAGGGAAATTCTCAGCCCAGATTTCAAGAGAAGCCGAATCTTTCTTGGGGTCCTATCTTCCTGTTTGTAAGCTGAAGTGCTTCTTCAGCTTCTGCCATTCCCTGAGTGTGAGGCGGTAGCTGGAGACAGGAGGGGTGGCTGTGCAAGGTGCGAGGGCACCTATCACAAGAGCTTCCCACCCTGCTTACTGGCTTTGTTACTTTGAAAGAAAATAAGCCTCACTCTCATGTGTAGAATGAGTAAAGCATCATAATAGTACCTAGCTGAAGGTGTGCAAAAAAGAAAGCAGCAGGGAAAGATTAATTTTATAATAACTTGCTCTTATGATAACTAACCCAACCCTGCAATAATGGTGTTAATCCATTCACAAAGGCTTCACCCTCATGACTCAGTCTCCCAATGCCACACTGCATTGGGGATTACACTTCCAATGCATGGATTTGGGGCACACATCTAAACCACAGCAATCTTCTCCCAAACTCACATAGAATGGGCAGGATTTAGGTTTCCTGCAGGCTGTTGAACTGAGACCTCAGTTCCTCACTATCTGTGAGCTGGAGTCTACCCTCAGTCCCTTGGGATAGAGGTTTCTTCATAGAGTGGCTCACACATGGCAGCTGGCTTCATCAGAGCGTGTGAGCAAGAACCACAGAGGGGAAAGAAGGAATTACCACCCTTTGTAACAATGGTGTCCATGGTATCTCATCACTTTCACATTATTCTGTTGATGAGACACCAGTTAGGAAGTTCGGGGCACACTCAAAAGGAAAGGACTGCACAAGGTCTAAATCCCAGGAAATGGAAAATTACTGGTAGTCATTAGAGAGGCTGCCAATCACAGTTGACATTCAGTTAATGTTTGTTCAGTGAATGAATGAATGAATGAGTGAACATGGGCAGATGGAGAGGAAGAGTAGAGACAGGAAGGGCATACTGCTCTCAAAAAATGGTTTTCTTTGTACACTGAAAAACAGAGGCTATAGGCATTGAAGAGTTTGTCACTTTCCACTTGTCACATGCTTCATTTTCAAGATTTGTTAACACCCACTCTAATTCCATTCCCCTCATTTGCCCACAAATGCATGTGTACACACAACATGTAAACAGGAGGACAATTCATTCCTCAGAGAGATGAAGAAACTGGGGAACTTACATACTGGGCTCAGAGATTTATGAGTTGCTTTCAGAGGAAAGGCTGGGGAATTTTTAAAATTTTGGAAAAGTACATTTTTTCCCACTTGTACAACTCAAATAGAGTTGAATATTCCCTAACTGGAATTTTCCAAACCTTTTCTGTCTCAAGTGAAAAGGAGAACATCTGGACAAAGCAGGACCTTGTTCTTAGGGGAGGAATGAACTCTGTGGGGTAGCTTTTGCATGCTCAGCATGAACTTGCAATTCAGGAATACAAAAGAAATAAAGACATGCAGAACCCCTGAGATGGGTGGAGGGACCAGAGACTAACAGATAGGAGAGCACAAAGATACTGCTGCATCATTATGAGGTGTAGATATGGAGATCAAGAGGAGGGATTCTGGGGCCAGGGATTTAGCTCAGTGGTGCCACCGCCTGCCTCGCAAGTGCAAGGTCCAGAGTTCGATCCCCGGAACCAAAAAAAAGCCAACCTAATTTCATTTAGGGCTGGGGATTTAGCTCAGTGGTGCCACTGCCTGCCTCGCAAGCGCAAGGATCTAAGTTCTATCTCTGACACCAAAAAAAAAGAAGAGGGATTCTGGGGGCTGACATGGGTAGGGAGGGATTCTGGAAATCAGTAGGCTTCTCCTCCTTTGAGTTGGAGGAAGACATTTTAGGTGAGGAACAGTGCAGAAGAGACAATGGGGATTGGGGCAAGAGGAAAATTGTAACTGTCACAGCATGTACATGTTGGAGCAACAAACCTAAATAAATGGAAGGTGTGTGTCAAGGACTCAGAAAATAGACTTTGGGGCAGGACCTTTCAAAGTGTAGGAGGTAACATTAGTGGGACAGGTCTTTGGAAGGGAGATGAGGAAAATACGCACGTCTGGGGGGCAATCAGCTCGTTCCTGCCAGAAGTCCGCAGCTGTAGCCTGTGATGGGGCAGTGGTGGAGGCTGACAGGATGTATTCTCTTGACCGGGAGAAGCTGCTGAGAATACGACAGGGCCTTAGATACAGCTGCCAGGGGAACAAAAAAGCTCACCCTGATTCTTTGCGGTCTATTGTAAGATCATGGGGGAAAAACCATCATAAGAAACCAAAAGCAGGGTCATGTTAGCACTGTGTGACTTCATCCCCTCTTCCTTCCAGCTCTGCTCACACTCCTTCCTCTCTTCTTGTCCCCTGTCCCTGCTGTTTTTCTTCACTGCATTTATCAACATCAAACACATTGTACGTACATGTATTTGTCCTGTGTATAATCTTGTTTCTCCACTGGAACACAAGATCAGAACTCCAAGAGACTACAAAAGTGCCTGGTATATAGCGAGCAGTCCGTATCTATTGTACAAAAGAAGGTGTAATAATATGATCAAGGCCTAGCTACAAACTGACAAGCTCTGCTAATTGAGTTTGATCTGCCCAAGAGAACTGCAGTAGTTGATTTGCTGTCTTGTCCACAGCTAGGGTAGCTGCATGAGTTATGTGTGTGTTACCTACAGAGCGGAACTTGCTCTTGCTAGGAACACCCCGCACCTCTGCCTGGGTACCAGAAAAAACTACAGGTGGCAAAGGCTTCCTTTAAATCATACAAGGGCCTCTGCTTGGACTCCTCCCACCACTTTAACTTCTCATGTCTTTGTATTTGGGGCTTCTGACAGCCTAGAGCCCTGTGCCAGCCTTCCCCCACTTCCCGGGTTACCTGTAGGAGCTGTCTCTATTCCTCCCCTGCTAGCTTCATTGCACACCATGCCCACACCTGCATGAGACCCTTGCTGAAAATAGCATGTGGAACTGGGGTTTTCTCTTCTCAGTACCCATCCCAATCCTAAGTGCCAAGGAAGAGAGCTGGAGATGTGATGTTTCAGAAGCTCCAATGATCCTACAAGATATGCTTCCTTCTTAGAAAAAAAGCCACTGTTTCCCTTTTACATTTTCATATGCTGTCCAGAATCCCCTGGATTTCCTGGACTTTATATGAATTCCAGATATTTTTACCATAATTTTCATATGTGTATTCTTGCCAACAACAGACTTTGGCTATCTCGGGGTGGTGTGAGCTTGACCTCCAGAGCCCTGAAAATTTGGTAAGGGTCCTGACTTTCTCTCTGATTCCTTGTGTGCTCTTGGGTATTTTGTAAAAGCAATTTTACTGAGATACGATTGGCATATAGTAAACTACACTTCACAATCTAAGTTTTGCCTTAATGTACAAGATGACATCATCACCACAATTGCCATAGGTTGAGCCTTGAATTCCCTCAAAGGCCCATGGAGGACTTGGTCCCCAAGGGATGCTCTTGGGAGGTAGTGGAACCTTTAAGGGGTGGGGCCTACTGGGAAGTCTAGAGGTCACTAGAGATGTGCTCTCCAAGGAGACTGATGGAAATCTCTTCCTTACTCTCTTTTGCTTCCTAGTCATGAGGTAAGTGGTTGTGCTCCACCACATGCTCCTGCAATAATGTGATGATTTTCCTCAGTCCCAAAAGCAATGGCCCAAGCATTCAACCTCTAAGACTGAAGCACAATAAATGTATCGTAAATTGATCATCTCGGGTATTTGTTACAGCAATGGAAAACTAACACAACAATCAAAGCAGCGAGCATATCCACCATTCCAGTTTTTTTGTGCCCCATGTAACTCTTCCTTTCATCCCTTTGTACATCCCCACCCACTCATACCAGACAATCCTTGATCTGCTTTCTGTTAATAGATTATTTTATTTTTTCAAAATTTTATATAAATGGAATCACCAAGTAGGTGATTTTTGTGTTGTTGTTTTTCACTTAGCAAAAGTCCCTTGAGAGTCATCCACAATATGTGTATCAATAGTTTGTTTCTTTTTATTGCTAAGTGGTATTCCATTATATGGATGTACTTCTATTTCTTTATCCATTATCCATTCATCCTTTGATAAACAAATAAAGCTTCTATGAACATTTATGTACAAACATTTTTATGGACATGTATTCCCTTCTGTCTTGTGACATATGAGAAAAATAGTTGGTTAATGCATTAGGCATATGGCTGACTTTTAAAGAAATTGCCAGTTTTCCAAAGTGGTTTGTACACTCACCCATATGTATGAGAATGTCACCTCCTCCATGTACGGACTAGAGCTTGGAGTGGCCAATTGTTTGTTTCAACCATTCCAAATGGCATGGAGTAGTATATTGTTGTGATTTTAATTTAAATTTCCTTAGTGACTAATGTTTCATATGCTAACTTTATATCTTCTTGGTGAAGTATCTGTTCAAATGTTTTAATCCCCTCATCTTTTAAATTGTTTTGCTGTTGTTGTTTTGTTTTATTTTTAGTTTAGGAATTCTTTGTGTGTTCTGAATATACATTGTTAATCTTTACAAAGGACTCCTTCCAGCCTGTGGTTTCTTAACCAGTGAGAAACCTAGGGCTGCATATATTCTCACCCTACACAAAACATAGATCTTATTAGCAAAGATGTGGAGAATGAATATAAGGTAGTCAATAGATGGTGGCATTCACACTTAGTTTGTTTTTTTTTTTACCTGAAAGTGGAGATTAGAAGAAGGTATCATGGGGATTAAATGAGGTGATGTACAGAGGGTGCTTAGTAGCATATTTGGCCCATGTTAAGTATCCAATAAAAGATATATATATATATATATATTTTTTTTTCCATTAAGATTAGTATCTTCCTTGACAAGACCCAAGGAAACGCCTTTATTGGTCAAGAGCCCATTTGGTCCATGTTGAAATTAGCTTCTTTTTCTGTGCATGAAATCTGTCCAATTCTTCTTCCTCCTTTCCTGACCACAAAACACTGACTTAGCAGACACAGAAGAGCAACTATGGTATTCTAGGTGAAGGTGTGTGGTAGAGAACAAGGCAGACAGGGCTCCTGAGATTATGGGCGACAAGTGACAAACACACAAATAGGTGTAATTATACTTAGTGTTGAGTGGCATGCAGGAAATTAATGGGACCAAGGGCTGGAGTACCTGGAGGAAGTCTCTTTGGCAGACGCCTTCCTTGGAAGGCCCTTTCTGAGGAGACACTCTTTGATCTGAAACTTGAAACAGGAGGGCTCCAAGGGAAGCCAAGCAAACAGCAACAACAAAAGTGGAGATAGAGAAGGATTGGGTGCACTTGAGGAGGCTGAAAAAGGGTCAGGCTATCCTGAGCCCAGTGAGCAGAGGGAAAAAATGTATCAGATGCAGCAGGAAGGGGCCAGAAAGGGCAGACTTCAGAGGCCATGGTCAGGAGTTGGATTTTGTTTTAAGTGCAATGTGGAGCTATGGAAAAAATTTTAGCAAGGGAGAAAGATGATCTGGTTTAAATTCTTAGATAATCATTTAAATTGTTCATGTATTCATTCAACCATTATTTAAATATTTATTGAGTATCGTGCAATGCACCGAGCACCAAGAATAGATATAGAATAGTGAAGAAAACAGAAATGCCTCTGCCTTCTCTGAGAGGATGTAGGGATGGGTAACCAACCATCTCAGTTTTTCCTGGGACATGCTAAGTTCCTTGCTAAAATGGGTACCACCTTGGGTAAACTGGGATGATTACCATACACAGAGCATACATTATTCCCACTGGAGGTGCAAAATACACAAAATAAGCTACTAACATGTGTTTAGATACACATATGTATCATGTGTTTGATGGTGCTCAAAAAAGGTGTCTCAGTCACTTTCCCATTGCTGAGACAAAATACCTGATACCTACCACTTAAAAGAGGAGAGATTTTCTTTTCACTCACAGTTTCAGTCAGAGATCAGACCTTTGTCTCAAACAGTGTTAACACAAGAGTGCACAGACCTTCTAATCAACACTTTCTTATTTGGTCCTAAAGCCACGGTAGTAGATTTTCTTATCCTTGTTTGACTGAGAAGGCAGCCCAGGTTCAAAGAGAGAGTATCCCCCAAGTCCCATGGCTGGAGGTGAGACAGGATCTCAGGGACAGAGATGGAACCAGAGGCCTTCTTGGGGCTACCAAGGAGCAGAAAAGAAAACACTGCCATGTGGGAACACGACTGGAGGGAAGCGTTTTGCTCATCGAACAGCTGTGTGTGTTCCTTTTGAATTCTGTGCCAAGTGTGTTAGCTGTGTGCACAAACACACAAACCCACACAGCCCAGGAATAACACATGTAGAGAAAAGCCATCTGTGAACTGAAAGTGGCAGAAGAAGGGATTCTGGGAAGTATTTCTTTCCCTTTCAGCTCTGCCCAAGAGGGAGATCTGTGATATCATGTACCCTGAGGCTTCTGCATTCTCATTTCTGAGCTCCGTGTCCAAATTCACCCATATGACCATAGTTCTGTAAGGGGAAGGCCCCAGCTTCCCTGGGAGTCTGCAGGGCCTGTGTGAGTGAGTTTTTTCTGGGGGGTGTGGAACTTCGGTGGTCCCAGTGCTCCCCTTTCTTAGCAGCCAAGTCAAGAGGAGAAAGAGCGGGGTGCGGTGGTGCACCCCTGTAATCCCAGCACTCTGGGAGGCTGAGGCAGGAGATGGCAAGTTCAAGTGGGGCCTGGGCTAACAGTGACTTAGTAAGACCCTGTCTTTAAAAATAAAAAGGGCTGGGCCGGGGATTTAGCTCAGTGGTTCTGTCACCTGCCTCGCAAGCACAAGGTCTTGAGTTTGATGCCCGGTACCAAAAAAAAAAAAAAAAAAAAAAAGGGCTGAGGATGTAGCATGGTGTGAAGACCCTGGGTTCAATCCCCAGTACCCCCCCCAATAAAGCCAAAGAAAGAGGGGGTGGGGGAGAGGAGCAGTTGGGGAGCCACTGGCCCACGGAGGTGTCAGCCTGGAGAAACTAGCCTTAAGTGTCCTGGCTTGAGCCCTGATTCCTTTCTTTGCCTGTTAGTAAGAGTCCAAATTGGGTGCCGGTCCCTTTTGTTCTACATGTACAGAGAAGTGCACAGCTGCCATAACGTGTCCTGTCTTTTGGGCTGTTTCCCCATCTAAGTAGAGGTAATTGCTTGTTGTGTGTGTGTGTGTGGGGAGGGGTGCTCGATCCCTAAACTGGGGTGTGGAGATGCACAGGAGGGAGGGGGCAGATTAGGAGATTTTGGAGACAAGGCTATAGTTTCAGAGGGAAATTTCACCATCCCCACAGTGTCCACAGCTTTGTTTTGTTTTTGTTGTTTTCTTTTGGTCGGGATACCACAAGGCTTTTGAAATCTCCACTAATAGTAAAGGAGGATGAGATAATTTTTAAAAAGGGGAGGGGTGTAAAAAACAAATTGCGGGGGAAACAGACTGGCTGGTGGGACTTGAAAGGGCTGCATTTGCGGTCGCAGAAAAGAAGCTCTTCTTTCAACCCAGACTCCCAACGGGAGCGGACAGCTGGGATACACTCCGGGATCAGAAGCGCAGGCTGACACAACATCTGCATTTGAAACGCGCTCCTGGGAGCTCTTCGAGCAGGCGTGAGGCGGGATCTGCTCCCAGGGCTCCTCCAGGAGAGGGTAACATCCCAGGGAGCCTAGCAGAAGCATCGGGCTTAGACTGCGGACCCTCGGCGCTGGGATCAAGAGAAGCCCCCAAAGAAAAGCTGCACAAGAAGCTTGAGGGCGGGAGCGGGCGGATGCCCCGGGTCTGGCTATTTTGCTCCAGGTCACCTCCAAACGAGACTGGAATAAACCCTCCTTGTTTGCCTCTCGCTGGACCTAAGCCCCGGGTCCCCTTGGGTATCGTCCAGGACGCCAGGCGCGGTCTGACAATGGCGCTCAGACGACAGATGGCGGGCGGGAGGGCTGGGGGCGCGGGCAGGTGCGCGGGGGAGACGCGGCGCAGGACGCCAGGCTGTCGGGTGAATAGATCTGCGGCCCACTGGCTGCAGGCGGCGGCAGCCTCGCCTCGCCAACAATAAGGGACTTCTCCAAAGCGACCGACCTCCTTCCCCCGGGCTCGGCCACGCGCCAGCCGCGGAGAGCAGACCATTTTGCGAGTTGGCTGAGCCTGGCGCCCCTGTGCACCCAGCGCTCCCCCCAAGAGACCTGGGCTTGCGTGTGGGCCAAAGGCTCGTGTGCGCTCGGATACACACACACACACACACACACACACACACACACTCAACGCACACTTACCTTGGGCTTTGAGTTCTTGAAAAAGTCCCAGGTGTGGCGATCCGAACCGCACTAGGAAATAGTTTTCTTCCCTGGCCCACGGCACACTGCCCAAAGAAATAATGTTTGATTTTGAGTAATGAGTTCTGTGTCATAAGCCACAGAAGCTTGGGAGCCTCAGGCAAGTTAGGGACAGAGACGGATTCCTGAGTAGAGTTGGGGTGCTGCATCCAGGCCATGGCTCTGCCACATGGTGGTAGGGGGATGCCAAGCTGGTAGGCCCCCTTCCCTACCACTAGGATGGGCTCTGTCCCCACCCAGTGCTTTCTGTTCCATCTCAAACAAAATGACAGCAAATGGCAAAGCAGGGGTCCTTGAAAGCAGTGCTTTCTGACCAGGCCCTCAGGACTGAAGCTTTCTGGAGGCCTGGAGTGCATTTTTACAAACCCCATCTGAGTGTTAGGCTCAGTGCTTAAAGGAACTTGCTTAATTCTGGAGTTACATTGACCAGTTGGGCAGGTGCATTGCAGATGCAGGCAGGGGCCACCCATATCATGGGCTGGGACTTTTTTTACTGAAGCGCTAATGGGACTGGGGGGCTCTGACCTTTTACAGTACCTATATGACTGTGGCTTTGAGAAGGACGTGTGTGCCAGCTGCGCTTTAGGAGGTGCCACAGTGAACTACCTCCTCCAAGTCCCCACATGGTGTTGACAAGTAAAAATAAATATGACACAACAGAAGAAACAGGTGAGGTTCTTCTTTTTTTGAAATTGGACTCAGGACCTTGCGCTTGCCAGACAGGCATGACATCACTGAGCCGCATCCCCGACCCTGAGGTTCTTATTTTGGAAAAAAAATGTCTCCCTCTGTAGTCATGTCAGTCTCCCTAACTGAGACTCTTATAAAGAGAAGGAGCCCTATGAGCAGGGGTCCTAATGATGGTCAGGACTCCTGCCTGCCTTTTCCTAATAGTCCTAGAGTTTGGTGTCCTTGCTAAATCACTCAACTGGACTATTTCTAAAACATTGTAATTCTCATCCTTTTGCTTTCTTTAATTATCTCCTTCACTTTGAGGTCTGTCTGTGCATAGGGTATACCTGTGGTACATATGCATGGCTCATCTGACCAGGAAGAAGTCACTAACCCCATCATTTAACTAGCTTAATCATGAAAAAAGGGCCCTCTTTTTCTTTCTTTACAGCCGCAAACACATCACATCCTGTTAGAACTTTCTAATAACTGCTGGGAAAAATAGACCAAGCGTGGAAGGGGAACCCAGCTTTGCTCTGGTGCTGTCTCTCAGGCTTTGTGGTTCACACTGCCTTTGTGTTGTCTGTCATATCAAGTGCCATCTGTTATGTTATTCACTTTGTGTTTTTCTGCAAATCTTCTTTTTAAACTTAAATTCCTTTTGTTTTTTATTTTTTTCCCAAATGTTAGGCCACATTTATTTATTTTTTATTTTTTTTCCTTAAATTCCTTTATTGGTACATTTTAGGTATACAATACATTTACATTTATCATTGGGTATTTGTACCTGTACATGATGTATCTTGGTTCTTATTTTTTCCCCATTCCCTGTCCTCCCTTCCCTATTTACGTAGACTTCATTTCCATTTTTTTTCTTTTCTCATAATTTTTCCTTTCCCTTCTTTCCTTTCCCCTTCCCCTCCCAGCCCCCTCCCCTATGTCTTCCTATTTCAAATGATCAATTATTTCAAATTATCAATTCTTTCTATTTCTTCCTATTTCAAATTATCAATTATTCATTTAAATCATTTTAATCCTTATTTTAAATTCTCTTTAAAAGGAAACTTTAGGAGTGATTCTGGGAACATAGTAACTTTACCATGGTTTCCTTTCCTTCTACTTCCCAATGAATTTCTGTCCCTCTCAAGTGAAACAGTCATAGAGATGAGCGGGAGGAACAGGGCTGGCTGTTCTGTACCATTAGTTCAGCAAGGGCTGAGACATAAATCTTGGGGGAAAGTTTGGACCTCAGACCTGGGGGCCTCTAGAGGAAGTTTGACATTGTGTTAGATGAAGATATCTGATCTCTGGTTCCCATTCCAGAAGTAAGCTGTTGAACCAGAGAGCCGAGTTCTCTTGTTCCCGAGGGTGGGGGACTCTACAGAGCCCAGACCAGGGAAACGTTTTCCAGATGCCTCTGCAGGAGATGGGTAGCAGTTTGCCCACTTCCCCCATGCAGCTCTGCAAGCCTGCAGCTGCCCTGGTTAGGACAGAGCCTTTTGTCTCCCTTTCCATCGGTAGAAAATACAGCTGTTAGGATGCTACAGTACTCAGACCTGGGCCCCAGAGAGCTGGCAGAGAAAGGGAAGTCAGGAGAGACAAACACAGCACCTACTCAGTGAAACAGGGCAGCTAAAAGAGGCAGATGACAACACAAACCTAAAAAAGAAAAAAAAGTAGTGGCAAGCACCTGCAGATACTTAAATAGAGCAAAAAGAATATGGAGCTAAAAATATGTGATTTCCCAACTAAATGGGCCATCAGATGAATTTAAAAAGAAAATGGTGTTTGAAGAGATTCAGGTAAGTAGCATAAAAAGTAGGGTTAATAATCCAGTTCTGTTGAAGACAGAAAACAAAACAATAGAGGTGGAAATTAGAGAAAAGGTCTGTCTGGGAGGGTAGATCTGAAGACATGACCAAGACTTCCAGAAAAGAAAAATAGGAATAGACAAAAATAATAAGCATAATAGAATGCTCAGCATTGAAGAAAGGATTGAATCTATAGAAAAGGATTGAATCTATAGATAAAAAGGTCTTTCTGACTTAACAGGTTGAGTTGACAAGAAAAATGCCTAGGCCTATTCCTGAACTTTAGGGATAAAGAGAAAATATTACAAGGAAGGCCCAAGCAATTAGTCCTCTGTGTGAATTCTTTATCTGTAGATTCAATTATATGAATGTATACTTGAGACGGTGAGGCAGGAGGATGCAAATTTGAGGCTAGCCTGGGCAACTTAGTAAGATCTTGTCTCAAAATAAGATTTTAAAAAGTGAGAAAATCATGTCAGACAAGTTCCATTCAGCCATGAGTTACAGCGCTGTCAGCTGTGAGTTCAGTGCTTATGAACCAACAAATGTGTATTAAACCAGGTGTCTTTAAGCAGAAATACACATAAAGCAGAGTTAAGTATCAATTGATGAAATGTTGTGCCCAGAGGATCATGGGAAACTAACTCTGTGTTTCCCTGGTTCACTGGTTCAGTGAAGTTCCAGAGACTTCATATACCATGACTTCTCTGACTAATGAGACTTGTCTGTACAACTACTTTAAATGTGACTGAAATGAAGAGACAATTTCTAGATTTTTTAAGAGCATATAATGTTTACAAGAAATGCCCAAAACAATGTGATCTTACATTCATTAAAGATAAGAATATTGATAAAGAGATTTTCTCCAAAAGAGATAAAGAATATAGTAGACAATGTTAATTAGTTAACAATATTAATTAGACAAGTTGGAATTTAAGATCAAAAGCCTAAATAGGATAAGGAGAGAAACTGTGTCATGAATAAAGTAGTAAAATAAATGTAAACTTGTATGTAATGAACAGCATGACAACTAAATAGATAAATCAAAATTGTTAGAAATAAAGGGAGAATATGATAAAAATATAATTCTTTTTTTTTTTGGTACCGGGGATTGAACTCGGGTCCTTGCGCTTGCATAGCAGGTGACGAAACCACCAAGCTAAACCCCCGGCCTGAAAAATATAATTCTTATAAGAGGCTTTAAGATGCATTAAATCAGATATAAAAATACAGATCAGATAGAAAATCTGATAATGACATTGTTTAAAAAATTAGCCAAAACTTGGAAATAAGGGAAAAATTTGGGTGACATGTCTTTTCAAAGTCAAAGGGCACAAAAATCATCTAAAGATTATTATTTAGGAGAATATTTGACTCACTATTTACTATTGATTAAAGCTCCTACACAAGCAAGGCATGGTGGTACATGCTTGTAATTCTAATACTTGAGAGGCTGAGGCAGGAAGATTGCAAATTTGAGTCCCACCTGGGCCATGTCTCAAAAAGTTAAAAAAAAAAAAAAAAAAAAGGTTGAGGAGCTAGGGATGTAACTAAGTGGTAGAATACTCCTGGTTTCAATCCCCTGTAGCACAAAACAAAATTAAAAACAAAACTCCTATACATAGTGTAGTTACAGATTAACTTGTAGATTTTTGTCCAGTAAGTATAACAATAATTTCTGACTTTTGGAAAAGATAACCCCAAAGGTTATGATTTATTGCCTTATAGGACATTAACCAGTTTTGCCATCTAATCTGGCAATCTTATTCTAACATTTCTCTATCAAAGTCCCTATAAATATCCAGCCTTCAAATTTCCTTTGAGCCATCTTACTATTTTACTAATTATTAATTGAGGAATTGAATATAATTTTCAACAGCTATCTATTCTATATTTGTATGAGTCACACTTACAACTTTTTGAAAATTCTTTAGAGGCTTTGTGGCTTACAATATCCCAATAAGTCCATTATAAGTTGAAAATACATGAGTTAATCCTCCTAACCATCAGTGACCATCGTGGCCCAGCCCTACACCACACTATAGAGCATTGCTGGTTTCCCGGTGAACATGCAGCTGCCTGGGAGCTGCACTCACTGCCACTACCCAGTGTTGCAAGGGAGCTATCACATTACATATAGCTAACCCGGGAAAAGATCAAAATTCAAATTCTGAATGGTTTCTGCTAAATACATATTTTTTTCACACCATCAACTCAAAAACTTGTAAATTGTGTCATCATTAATTGTATACTTATTAACATAGAGTAATCAATTAATGTCTTTAATAACCTTGATTCAGTAGCCAAATAGAACCTTCTTTTCTTAAGAATACCCAAGTTCAGGCCAGGGATTTAGCTCAGTGGTTCCAGTGCCTGCCTTGCAAGCGCAAGGTCCCGAGTTCGATCCCCGATACCAAAAAACAAACAAACTTACTAAGAATACCCAAGTTCATGAAACAAGTACCAAAATTCATCATGGACTTGATGAAAACCTTAACAAATTTTGATAAGTGCTAGGGTTACTCACTACATTCTATGATCAAAATTCAATAAAATCAGTCATAAATAACTGAGAGGAAATAGGAAAAAAAGGTCCAAAGATGAAGGAGTGAAGGGAGGGGAAGGGGAAAGGAAAAGAGAGAAGGGGAAAACTATGAGAAAAGAAAAAATAAGGAAATGAAATCTATGTAAATAGGTAAGGGCAGAGGGGGTGAAGGGTGCACAGGTAATGGGGGAAAAAAATAAGAACTAAGATATATTATGTATAGGTACAAACACCCAATGATAAATGTAAACAAATTGTATACCTAAAATGTACCAAGAAAATTAATTTAAAAGAAAATCTAAGTAGATAGTAAATAGCATACATAAATAGTAATGTATCAATATTGGCTCATTAGTTATAACAAATGTACCATAGTAGGGTGTTAATAATAGGAGAAATGATGAGGGATGAGGTCATGGGAGGAGGAAACTGTCTATACTATCTGCTGAAATTCCCTATAAACCTAAAATAGTTTTGAAAACCAAAAAAAACCCCAAAAAACAAAAACAAAACAAAAAAAAACTAAGAGGAGACCAAAATATCTAATCCACTGGAAAATGTGGAAACATGCTCTTTGAAAATACTTGGACATCAATAGGAAATTAAAGCAATGAGAAGACACAAGTACATACCCATTAGAATGACTGTAACACTGAAAATACTGGCAAGGATCTAGAGCAACAGGAACTGTCTTATTCATTTCTGGTGGCAAAGAAAAAACGGTACAGTCACTTTGAAAGACAATTTGGCAGTTTCTTATTAAACTCAGTACAATTCAGTATAATTCAGTAGCTGTGTTCTTTAACACTTAAATGAGCTGAAAATTTATGTCCACACAGAAACTTGCACATGGATGTTTATAGCAGGTTTACTCGTGTTTGTCAAAATTTGAAAGCAACCAAGATACACTTAGTATGTGAATGGATAAATAAACTGTGGTGCATCCAGACAATGGAATATTATTCAGTGCTAAAAAGAAATAATCTCCAAAGGCATAGGGAGACAAAGAGGAAATGCATGTTCCTAAGTGAAAGAAGCTAATCTAAAAGGGCCATATACTGTATAATTTCAACTATATGATTATAGAAAAGAGAAAACTCTGAAGACAGTGAATAGAACAATGATTTCCAGAAACGACTGGGGAGGGAGAGATGAATGGGAAGAGCTCAGATAGTTTTTAGGTTGTGAGACCACTCTGTATGACACAAGAATGGAGAATACATGTCACTATACATTTGCCAAATTCATGGAATGTATACCACCAAGAGAGAACCCTAATGTAAACTGAAGGTGATAACAATATGTTTTAAGTTCAGTCATTAACAAGTATAACACTGGTGTAGAATATTGATAAAGGGGGAGGCTGTGTCTATGGGAGGTTATGGTAGGTATATGAGGATTCTGTATTCTTGTCTGAACTTGGCTCTGAATCCAAAACTGATGTCACACACACACACACACACACACACACACACACACACACACACAGAGCTCTTGGATAAAAAGTTATCTCACAAACAACCTAGAAAGCAATAATATATTTAAGTCACACGAAACCAATGGGACAAAATGAATGCTACAAGTAGAAGAAATTTTAAAGCTTAAAATGTTTTCATTACTTAAGTAAATGAAAAATAAAGGAACTAAATATCCATTTTACAAAATAGAAAAGTGAAATAAACTAAAAGACGTAAAAAAAATTGGATCCTACTTTTAAAGTAAAAGATAGAAATTAAGAAAAGGGAATTTTTTAAAACCCCTATATTACAAATTTTTTTTAAAAAGGAAAATAATTTTTCAAATAAACAAGAAACATGAGAGAAAAGAAAATCCTCTTATTCCTTGTTAATAGTCTGAGGTGTTTATCTGCACTTCACAGGCTTCTGAGCTTTTCTTGGTCTGTTTTCTCATACAGGAAAGGTTAGACCAGATAGCTTTACTTAAAGCCCAGAAGAGCCTTTTTTTTTTTTTTAGTGGTATTTGGGGTTGAACCCAGGGCATTCACACTGAGCTACATCTCTAGCCCCTTTTTAATTTTTTTCTACTTAGTTTATTGGTACATTTTAGGTATACAATACAGTTACATTCCTCATTGGGATCTTGTACCTTTACATGATGTACCTTGGTTCTTATTTTTTCCCCATTCCCCTGCCTTCCCTTCAACCCCTCCACCATTCTCTATTTACAAAGACTTTATTTCCATGTTTTTCCTTTTCTTATATTTTTTCTTTTCCCTTCTTTCCTTTCCCCTTCCCCTCCCATTTCTCCTATTCCTTTAGACATTTTCTTCCTATTTCACAATATCAATTATACATTTTGATTCTTATTTACACTTTTAGTTTTTCACACCAGAGAAGCTATTCAGTATTTACACAAATGTGTCCTATTTACTTCACTTACAAGTATGGCTTCAATGTGCATCCACTTAGCTATAAATGTCTCTAGTTTCTCATTCTTTATGGCTGAGTAGTACTCCATTTTATTAAAAAACCACATCTTCTTTAACCAGTCTCCAGTTGATGGGCAATAGGGCTGTTTCCAAGTTTTAGCTATTACAAACTGTGCTGCTATAAATATAGGCACGCATATATCACTGTGGTATGATGCTTTTAATTATTTTGGAAAGATATCCAGTAGAGGAATAGCCTGGTCAAATGGGAATTCCAATCCTAGTTCTTTGAAGTATCTCCATACTGATTTCCACAGTGGTTGCACCAGTGTACACTCCCACCAAGAGTGGAGAAGCATTCCTTTTTCCCCACAGCCCTGCTAGCATTTGTTACTGGTTGATTTCCTGATAGTAGCCATTCTTTCTGGGATGAGGTGGAATCTCAGCATTGTTTTCATCTGCATCTCTCAAATGACCAGTGATGTTTAACATTTTTTCATGTGTGGTTTGTTTTTGGTACCGGGGATTGAACTCCAGTCTTTGCGCTTGCGCAGCAGGCGGTGAAACTACTGAGCTAAATTCCTGGCCCTTTTTCATGTATTTATTTGCTGCTTTTACTTCTTTGTATGAGAAATGTCTGTTCATTTCAGATGCCCATTTTTGAATTGGGTCTTTATATATAGGGGGTCTGATTTTTTTAGTTCTTTATATATTCTAGATAGTAGACCTTAGTCTGAGGAACAGCTGGTAAAATTTTTTTCCCACATTGTAGGTTGTCTCTTAGCTCTGTTGGTGGTTTCTCTTGCAGTGCTGAAGCTTTTTAGTAAGATGAAATCCCAGTTGTTAATTCTTTGTGCTAGTTCCCGTGCTACTGAGGTTTTGTTCATAAAGTCCTTTGCTATGCCAATGTCTTTGAGAGTTGTACCTAACTTGTCTTCCAGCAAGTTTAGTGTTTCTGTTTTAATATTTAGATCTTTAATCCACTTGGATTTTAGTTTAGTGGATGGTGAAAGATAGGGGTCTAGTTTTAATCTTTGGCAGGTTGAAATCCAGTTTTTCCAACACCATTATTACAGAGGCTATCTTTCCTCCAGTGAGGATGGTGGGCTCCTTTGTCAAAGATGAGGTAGCTGAGTATGTCTGGGGTTGTTTCTGCATCTTCTAATTTATTCCACTGATCCTTGGGTCTGTTTCTTTGCCAGTACCATGCTGCTTTTATCACAGTGGTTTTGTAGTACAGTTTCAAGTTGGGAATTGTAATACCCCCTGCCATGACTCTCTTGCCTAGAATTGGTTTTGCTATTCTAGGTCTCTTCTGGTTCCAGATGAACTTTTGGATTGTTTTCTCTAGTTCTGTGAAATAAGATGTTGGGATTTCAATCGGGATTGCATTGAATTTGTATAGCAGTTTTGGAATTATGGCCATTTTCACTATATTGGTTCTTCCTACCCAGGAACAGGGGATGTCTTTCCATTTTCTTATATCCTCTTCGATCTATTTTTTCAGAGTGCCGTAGTTCTCAATGTAGCAGTCTTTTGCTTCCTTCATTAGATTGATTCCTAGATATTTCATTTTTTTGGATGCTATTGTGAAAGGAATTGTTTCCCTAATTTCTCTTTCAGTGAGTCTGTTATTTGTGTACAAGAAGGCTATTGATTTTTGAGTGTTGAACTTGTATCCAGTTACTCTACTGAATCTGTCAATTAAGTCTAGATGTCTTAGGGTAGAGTTTTTTGGGTCTTCTATGTAGAGCATCATATAGCCAGCAAATAATGACAGTTTAACTTCTTTCTTTTCTGTCTTTATTCTTTTATTTCTTTCTCTTTTCTAATTGCTGTGGCCAGTGTTTCCAAAACTGTATTGAACAGGAGTGGTAATAGTGGGCATCCTTGTCTTGTTCCTGATTTTAGTGTGAGGGTTTTCAGTTTTTGACTATTTAGTATGATGTTGGCTATTGATTTTTCATAGATAGCCTTTATCAAGTTAAGATAAAGACCATCTATTCCAATTGTCTGCGAAGTTTTTATCATGAATGGGTATTGAATTTTGTCGAATGCTTTTTCTGCATCTATTGAGATGATTATATGGTTTTTGTCCTTGGCTCTGTTAATATAGTGTATTACATTTATTGATTTATGTATGTTGAACCATCCTTGGATCCCTGGGATAAATTCGATTTGGTCAGGATGTATGATCTTCTTGATGATCCACTGTATTCTGTTTGCCAGTATCTTATTGAGGATATTTGCATCTATGTTCATCAGGGAGATTGGCCTGTAGTTCTCTTTTTTGGTTGGGTCTTTCCCTGGTTTTGGAATCAAAGTAATACTTGCTTCCAGGAATGAATTTGGAAGTATTCCAAATTTTACTGAAAAGTTGAAAGAGTAGTGGCAATAGTTCTTCTCTAAATGTTTTGTAGAATTCAGCAGTGAAGCCATCAGGACCTGGGCTTTCTTCATTGGTAAATTTTTAATTATGTTTTCAATTTCACTGATTGTAATTAAGGTGTTTAGAATTTTTTTTTTTTTTTTTTTTTTTTGGTACCAGGGATCAAACTCAGGACCTTGTGCTTGTGAGGCAGGGACCAGAACCACTGAACTAAATCCCCGGCCCGTGTTTAGAATTTTTATATCTTCTTCATTCAACTTTGGTAATTCATATGTATCTAGAAATCTGTCCATTTCTTCTGTGTATTCCATTTTATTAGAGTGCAGGTTCTTGAAGTATATATTGATGATCCTCTGAATTTCTGCTGGATCTGTTGTGACTTCAGCTTTTTCCTAATTGCATGGATTTGAGCCTTTTCTTTCCTTTTTTTGATAAGGTTGGCTAAGGGTTTATTGATTTTATTTATTCTTTCAAAAAACTAACTCTTCAATTCATTGATTGTTTTGTATTGTTCTCTTAGTTTCCATTGCATTGATTTCTGCTCTGATCGTTATAATTTCCTCCCTTGTACGAGCTTTGGGTTTGTCTTGCTCTTCTTTTTCCAGGTGCTTAAGATTCAGCATTAGGTTGTTTATTTGAGCTCTCTCAGTTTTCCTTGTGTGCATATTCACTGCTATAAATTTTCCTTATAGAACTGCTTTCATTGTGTCCCATAGATTCCTGTATGTTGTATTGGCATTATCATTTATTTGTAAAAACTGTCTAATTTCTTCTTTAATTTCCTCTGTGACTCATTGGTTGTGCAGGAGAGTGTTATTCAATTTCCATGTGTTTGTGAAGTTCTTGTGGTTTTTTATGCTATTGATCTCCAATTTAATTGCACTATGATCTGATAACATACATGGGATAACTTCAATTCCTTTGCATACTTAAACATGTTCTATGAGCTAGTATGTGGTCTATTTTGGAGAATGACCTGTTTACAGCTGAAAAGAATGTATATTCTGACTTTGTGGGGTGGAACACTGTAGATGTCTATGAAGTCCATTTGTTCAAAAGGTTGGTTCCATTCTAGTATTTCATTGTTGATTTTTTGTCTAGATTATCTATTTGTGACATTGGGGTATTGAGGTCCCCCACTACAATTATATTAGTGCTTATTTGTTTTTTCATGTCCCCTAATATTTGTTTTGTATAGTTGGGGGCATTAGTATTTGGTGCATATATATTTATGATTGTCATCTCTTCCTCTTGAATTGTTCCCTTTATAAGGATGTAGTGACCTTCTTTGTCCCTCTTAATTAGTTTTGGTTGAAATTTACTTTGTCTGCAAATAAGATAGCTACCTCTGCTTTTTCCCAGATTCCTGTCACATGGAGAACTATTTTCCATCTTTTTACTTTCAGTCTATGAGTTTTTTTTTTTTTTTTTTTTTTTTGGTACTGGGGATCAAACTTAGTAACCAGCATATTGTTGGATTTTGCTTCTTAATCCATTCTGCCAGTCTATTTCTTTTTCTTTTTTGTTTTTGAGGCTATTAACATTGACGGTTATAACTGATATGTATTGACTTATCATTGTCATGCTATTTTCTTGTTGTTGGTTCTTTTTTATTTTTCTCCCTCTCCCTTTAATTTCTTGCTTTGCCTGATGAATTTGTTCTGTTGGGCCTCATGGAGTTATGACCTTTGTTATCTTTTTCTAGGTTATTTTTAGAATTGTTTGGAGTGCTGGTTTGGTATTCATGAAGTTTCTCAGGTGTTCTTTGTCATGGAAGTATCTTATTTCCCCATCAATTTTGAAAGATAGTTTTGTAGGATACATCAGTCTAGGTTGGAGGTTGTTTTCTTTTGGGGCTTGAAGTACCTCACTCCAGGCTCTCCTTGATTTGAGGGTTTGTGTTGAAAAGTCTGGTGTGATTCTGATGGGCTTTCCTTTGCATGTGATTTGTTTCTTTTCTCTAACTGCTTGTAGAATTTTGTTCTTCTGTTGGGTTTCTGGGATCTTGATTATTATATGCCTAGGTGTAGGGTTTTTTTGATCATGGCTAGTTGGAGTCCTATATACCTCACTTATCTGTATGTCAAATATTTTTGCTCTGTTTAGGGTGTTTTCTGTCATTAATTCTGTGAACAGTTTTTTTATGTCATTTGTACTTTCTCCTACTTTTTCATGGACTCTTATCAGTCTTATATTATTCTTCTTTGTGTCATCTAGGAGCTGTTGGATTGATTTCTCATTGTCCCTTACTATTTTTAAGAGATCTCTCTTTTCATGGTCACTGACCGCCATCTTGTCTTTTATATCTGGTAGTCTGTCTTCAGATTGGCTCAGTAGGCTGTGTATGCTTTCAAGAGAGTTTTTAATCTCCTGGATATCTGTTTGAATCTGTTTCATGGATTTCATTTCTTTCCTATGTTGGGCATTCATGGTTTCCATCATGGTCCTGAACTCATCTCTTTTTTTTTTTTTTCATCTGTTTCTGTTCTAGAGTCTCTAATCATGTCTTTCATTCTGCTCACCATTTCTGTAATTATCTGGGAAATTATTTCTGTTTTGAATTTTTCTAGATCCTCATTCTTCTGTTTTGTTACTTCCTCAGCTATCAGTTCAGTGTGTCCAGGTGGTTAATTATCAGACTTCCACCTCTTTTCCCCCAGAATTCGCCTTGATGGGCTGGAAGTCTGGGTTTGTACCTTGCTTAAATGTCTTCTCAATTTTATTTTTGTTGTTGGTACTGTCCTTGGTTTAATTCCTGGAGTGATACTTCAATATTGCTTATTGTAAGTATCTTTGTTGCTTGTATTTAGAACCCTTGTGGAATGATTGCTTCTCAAAGCTGTCTTCCAGATATAACTGGTCTTTAGGTTTTGAGTCTCTAATGACTCTGAAGCTATCTCATTTTCATTATACCAGGAAGGACAACTGATTAGATCAATCACAACACCTTAGCCCAAGTGATACAATCAGCAAGACAATAGCATCAAGCACAGCTTAGAAAATAACAATTTGTGGTAGTTACTAATTTATCACCTTTAACTGTGTGAATTAAATCAAAATTGAGGACCAGCACAAAATATGTTTATAGTGAATAAACTCTTCAATGTAACAACTTTACTCTTCAGGATGGGGACTTAGAAGGAGTTGGGGAAGGAGGGATAGATAGGTAGAAGGATAGGAAAAGGTTAGCAGTGAGGCTAGAGGATAGAAGAAGATCACGCAAACTCTAGGAAAGTGTTGAAGACAAGAGGAAAAGACAAAATGAAAGAACAAAGATGAGAGCAGAACAACCTAACAGCAATAGGGAGGCTAGAAACTGTATTTACTTTCCTTTAAAACTAATGGCAATTGAGAGAAGGAAAAAGAGGAGAAAAGAAAAAGAAAGAAGAAATCTGAATTAGGGCCAGAACAGGAGCAAAAAGGGAGATGAAGAACAATGTGGGTGAGCAAGAGAGCAAGATTGAGAGAAAGAAAAGAAAAAAAGGAAAAAGGAGAAAGAAAAAAGAAAAATTTGAAAAGACTAGAAAAAATAAAAATTAAAAATAAGAGAAAAAATTATAATTTTGAGAATAACAAATAAAAAATAACAATGAAGGGTCTCCTTCAGGGTATGTTTCTGCTGTCACAATAGACAATGTGGACAGCAGTGTGCAGATATAAGTCAATTAGTTTCAGCAAACCAGTAGCCGACCCATGAGATTCAGGCTGATTTCTGGCTGCAAGTCCCAAGTTGAGCTCCCTGCCCTCCTGCAGGATTGAACTCTGCAAGGTTCTACTGCAGGTTCCAGCTGCCCTTCCCCTTAAGATAGTCCAGGTTCCAATGGGAAGTGATGATCCCACCAACTTACCAACTACGGTGGTCTGGTGTTCCTTTATTGTAGAGATTCTATTCACTTTTCCAGTGGGCTTCAATTTTCATCAAGGAGCTTGAGAGAGGCCCTCTTTCTGTTGTTCACTTCTGCTCTATCTTCTGCAGCTCAGGACAATGGCCTTTATGACCCCATGTGCCTCTGCAGTGTGTGCAGTGTGGGACCAGGTACCTAGGCAGCCAGGAGGACAGAAGCGGGGTGGGGGTGGGGGGGTGGGGGGGTGCCGAGCTGGGCTGGGGTGGTGCTGCAGGCGCCAGTGAGGCTCCCCTCAGAGGGGGGGTGGGGCGGGGTGGGCGGGGTGGGCGGGGGGGGGCAGCAGCCCCAGATCCATGCAGCTGAGGTCCTCACCAGTCCACTTGCTCGTTTCTCTGCCCATTTTTTACTTTGAGATGGGATCTTGCTAAGTTGCTAAGTTTCCCAGGCTGGCCTTTAACTTGTAATATTCCTGCCTCAGCCTCCCAGAGTGCTGGGATTACAGGTATGCGGCACTATACCTGGAAAGAAAGTTCTGTTTAATGAAAAAGCAGAAACTAAAAAAGAATCTGCATTTTCACCATAAATAGAAAACTACTTATATACAGAATGAATAGGAGGTACAAGGAAAAAATAAAAATGGTAATGTTATCAGGGTACTGCTATTAAATTCCAGCACTTAATGCCAAATTGAACCTAGGGCCCTTCTCTATCTGTTATGAAGGAAGATTGGAAGCCATTAGAAAGGTGTTAAAGGCCCACCAGTTCCAAACTGAGGCTTTCTCCTTTGAAATATTACAGGGCTGAAAGATATTTGCAATGACAACAGTTCTTTTGGGTGCCTTCTTCAGTGTCATTTGATGCTCTGCTTATGTGTCACCTTCCAACCCCTTATGGTACAGCTCCACCACTCTGATTTAGCCTAATCCTTTTTCCTCCAGTTGGTAAACTAATTACTGGAGAGGAATTAGTGCCTCCTGCAGTGATAAACATATGGATGATGATGTGCTCTTTCCACCACACCAGGCTGGCTCTTCCTAAAAAAAAGCTAAAATTCTTCTAGATGCCTTGAAAATGCAGCAAAACCAGGAGGTGACATGTGGTTCTATTCTTGGCCATTCATGGAAACTCCTCTCTCACTCACTTAGAAAAATGATCTCATTTACCTAAAAGTTAAAATAGATGTTTGAGGGACAACATGAAATATATAAAGGTCCTCTGAGGGGAAAAATGTCCACCAAGGAACCATCTAAAGTGCTTTGTCTTGTTTCTCAAGCCGGAAAATGAATTTAAGAATAGAAGTCAAGGAAGCAAGGTTCCAAATAGAAGAGTGGTGGTGGGTAATTATAACATGATGGGCAATTGTGGTTTTCCAGGAAGTGCCCAAATTACAGGGCAAATGTCATTTCTGTGTTCGTTCTGTCTGAGAGAAGTAGTGCAGCCATCTCATGCCCAGTCACACCTAGGCATGAGGAGAAGGCAGCTTCGTTTCAGTCTCCCCCTGCCAAGCCACCTGCTATGAGGGGTGGCAATTGCTGACCCACTGTTCACCAGTCTCCTCTTTGCCTTCTCTCTGACTCCAGAGAGGTGCAATGGTGATTGTGTCAACACTGATGAGGTCATGGAGACCGGGCAGCTGTGGAAAGCTGGTCCTCACTCCCCTCCCTCTGCACAAAGGCAACCTTTCATTCCCTTGGAAAAACCCATCATGGGCTCCTCATGAAGCAATGGTCGTTCTCAGGACTCCTGTTTACTTAGCTCTTGCCTGAAGGCCAGGGTTGCCTGACACAAATGCTACCTTTTTAAAGCCTCACTGGCCTTAAATTGGCAAAATGGAGAAGAGTTTGTGTGAAGGGTTCCTACAGGGAAGGCTCATGGAATTTTCCTGTCTCCATTTTGACTGCAAACGGAGCAACTGTTTTACACACAGTTGTTTTGATGTGGGGACATTTTGACTCAGCCCAAAACCCCAACCAGTAAACTTTAGGTCTAAAAAATAGAGCAAGTACACAGACATCCTTATCCTATTCCTGTGATTCACCCCTGGGTAAGGTGAACGTGAGCGCTACAGATCTGTAGATTTTAAAAACATAGTTTTGGAGCTGGTGGTAGACCACTTGCTAGCATGCATAAGTCCCTGAGTTCAATCTCCAGCATCATATATAAATAAATAATAAATAAAATTTAAAATAGAATTTGTCATTTTGACACACCTATCAAAATGTCAAAAAGGTGGCATCTGAGGAGCCACATCAGAACATCTAGGCTTCTTTTGCCCTCTCATGTGATACCTTCTTTCTTATATTGCTTTCTCTTGTTCCAGCTCCAGGAAGATCTCCTTAGCTATAGGCATCACTTCCTCTGAATCTTCAGCAGTTTAGCTGCTCAGTGTGTGCTTGACTGATATAATAAAATAAGCTTATGTACAGTTAGGGATTTGTCCCATCTTCTCACAGAAAAGAAGTGGAGAAAGATCTCCAGACCAATGATTTCTTCAAAATCTTTGATTCTAAGGTATGATAGTTATTTCTGAAAACCCATTTAACATTGCAACCCAGTATAGTTAAACATACACACACACACACTCACTCACACACACACACAAAACACAGAAGTTTAATGAGATGAAACTTGCATTCACTATGTGCAATGCACTTTGGCGTGTTCCCTCCAGTCCTGTTTGGGTCACTGCTGCTTCACATTTACAACGTCTTGAAAGTTGCGCATTCGTTGGTCTGATGGACAGAAAATGCCTAGTGACCTGCAATAGGGAAACACTACTTTTGACACATGTGGGGCCTATTTCTGCCAGTTTTCATCAGGGCACCAGTTGTCACTGCTCCTCCACCTGAGGACATAAGAAGGAGTTGTGATGCTGGCTCCCACTCCTCTCTAAGTCCCCCAACCTGCACATGTATCTGGCACTCCATTCACTTCATGGTTTTTGTGAGTAGACAATACCATTTGTACCTTTGGAACAGCCAGGATCCAACATGGCACTCAGGCCTGGTCCACCAGGCAGTCTGCAACTGGGAAAACAAAAGCCACACTGCGGATCTCCACAAAAAGGAATTAGTACAGGGATCTGCTAACATAGCTGTTGCAGGGATGACATGAAACAAGCAACACAAGGTAATTCAGAGGTAATGTCAACTGGTGACAAAGTTGTTAAGTAGTGGTATGCTAGCAGCCACTGAGTGCCTCACCCCACATCTATAGATTTGCCTGGTTAAAGAGACAATGAGCATAAGTGGATTTAGGCAGTTTATCACTCACTGGACAGTAGGCAGAGACATGAGTTTCATGTTAATATAGTTTTTTTTGTCCCCCAAGCCCCAGGGAGGGGATGCAGACACGGACTTATATGGAGACTAAACACACACTAGATCTGAAATACTGTGAGCCCATGAAATCCCAAGTCTTATAACTGGGCTGCTAGCAAACCTTCTGCATTAGTCTGTTAAGGCTTCTGTAACAAATACCACAGACTGGGTGGTTTCAACAACAAAATTTATTTTCTAATAGCTCTGGAGGCTAGAATTCAGACATCAAGAAATTAGCAAGGTTATTTCTCCTGAGGCCGCTTTTCTTGGCTTGTAGGTGGTCTCATTCTCCCTGTCTTTACTTGTTCTTCCCTAATGTGTGTCTGTGTCCTAATATCTTCTTATCTGGACACCAGCCTGACTGGACTTAAGCCTACCTGTATGACTTCATTTCACCTCATTTGCCTCTTCAAAAATCCTGTGCTATTCACCTACATTATCATTAGTGACTACATCAATGTTCCATAATATGAATGCATTGCATTCATTGGTTTTCATTGTGAGATATTTAGAAAATTTTCAGTTTTTATTATAATAAACAGAACTATGATAAAAAAAAGATCTTATTCCAAATGTAGTTACAGGAAGAGGTCCTGGGCTTGGGACTCCAACCAATAAATTCTGGGGGATGCAATTCAGCCATAACACCTGCCCAGGGTTTGTTCCAGGGAGAGACATTATCTTTACTATCCTGGTCACAAAACCTTTCCTAAGCCCCAGAGGGAGACACTATCTTTAGCTTTCCAAGGCTGTTTGCTATGCAAACCTCTCTGAAAAGAAAGTCCTGGACAAAAGCTGTCACAAGATGTGTACACAGGCATGGAGATTTGTCTCCTAACAGACAGTAAGTGTAGGGGGCAGGTACAACCTTGAGGATGAGGGATTCGAGAAACTGGTTTCATCAGAACCAGTGTGAAGCTGGTTTTAGGACTCTGCTAAGATAGTGGGGGCTGTACAGATGAAAGGCCACTTCTAAGCAGCAAGCAAAGAGGAAAGAACAAGTCCTGTTTCCATGTAGCACTTCTCATCTGTGGAACTCAAAAGAGACCAAGTTAGCTGAGGGAAGATGTAGTTTGTAGAGTGCTACACCCAGCATTAAAACAGTAGAGTTGAAAGATGGGGTTGAGAGGTGTGACAACCATCTACCTCTTTGGCTGCTGAGTACTGACATACTCTTCTAGAAATATTTAAATTTCCATTTGGCACTTTCATATGGCAATCACAATTTTATGCTTCCATATAACAAGATGCAATGATATTTCATGATGACAAAGATACCCTCAACTTTCAAATCAAAAATGAGGATACAAAACATTCCTGCCACTAATGTATCCATCTCTGGGTAACAGTCACAGTGTCTACCTCTGTGTGATATTATTTCTTTAATTTAGTAAAGTCCCACATGTTTATTTCATAACTTAAACTGAAACCAGTTTCACAGGTAGCTACCAACAACAAGCCTTACATACAACAACATGAGAAGAGAAGAAGAATAGAGGAACACACACACACACACACACACACACACACACACACTTACAAGCACAGCTGCTATGGTCTTCATTTCCACAGCTGGTCATGAGGCTATAGTTAATATATATTTCTTCTTTTTTCTTTGACCCAGTCAATGCTCTCAGGTGGCTGATGCTCTTGACCTGGTGAGCTGACTCAAACCTTTGCACTTAGATGATCCTATTTCTAAGTAGCTCTGACTTTGTTGTTATAATTTCCCATGATTTCACTACTGGACGTGGGCACTCTAAGAGAAAACCCTGCAACATCTTCTAGGTTCCAGACATGGTTCTCCTTACCACCATTGTGTAGCAATAACCTGATTTCCCCTTGGTTATTATGATTAATCATTCCAATCTGTAGAGAAATCCTGTTTTTCTGCTTGTTGGCTCAGTGCCACAAGGACCCCTAAATGATCAGATGGCAGTCACATCTTCCATTTTCGTAGAATCAGTGTCTGTGTTTCCTGATAGAGCACTCCTCCTTTGAGCACTAAGACCTCCAAACCAGCGGAGCTCTAAGTTAGTATGGGAAGCAAAATTTCTAAGTAGGCTATTATCTCTAATAGTGAGAGGTGGCTCTCCTACTCCCAGACCCATGTGATTCCCAGACCCATGTGTCTTAGCTATGAGGAAAACAGCACCATGCATTCGCTTTTGAGTCAAAGCCTGTGTTGTAACTCTGTCATTTAGGATGTTGTCTGTCATTGGGAGCTATAACTGGGTCTTCAGTGCATTTCTCCATTGGTCCATTCAGCCTGCTGCTTCTATGTGATGGGGCCACAGTGAATTCTATTCTTTTGCTCTGAAATGAGTTCTTGCCATACATGAATCATCAAGTGGGTGGGATAGAAAGGCTGGAGGGAAGGGTGGGAGTCAGGAGATTGAACCCAACTTCTACCAAGAAAAAGTCTATACCATTTGGCCCCACCTTAAAGGCCTTCTCCTCCCCGGACAGGTCCTCCTGTCCATCCCTGGCCACTCCCTATACTAACCAGGTTCCCCGTCCCTGTGAACACCTCTACTCTTGGGACCACTGTCTCGTAGGCCCATTATCTCAGCCCCAGCCACCACCTGCAGCCCCTTGCCAGGCCTGTCCAGGGCCATCTTCTTCAGGCCTGCACAACTAAGGCCCTGTTCTTTCCAGCCAGTGGGCCTCTCTCTGTCAAGTCTCTGTGGCTCTGCTCTGTCCTGTCCTCCAGGACTCAGTTTCTGGAAGGCTGAGGGCTGCCATTTGCATCTGGGATGCCCCTTGGAAGCCCTGCCATCTGGTTACCTCAAGAAGGCCATTTGTTCTAGGGCAGAGACAGAGTTGGCAGCGTGCCAACTGTGAGTGTGGGTGACACATCTGGCTCTGTCCTACTGGAGATAAGGCCGATCTGCTTGGCTGAGAGTTTGTCTTCAGGGAGGGCACCCTGGTGGGACTGATGGAAGAGGTGAGTCTAGAGGGCAAGAGCAGCATCTGACCCCCAGTAGGGGGTGCAGTGCTGGGTTACAGCCTCAACAGATGGCATCAGCTCAGCTCTCATGGACTTCTAGTGTGAGGTCCAGGTTGCTGGATCCAGAGTCTGCAGTGAAAACCAAGACTTGTTTACGTTTTGAAGTCAAGGAGGGGCAGGCAGGGCAGAACACCACCTGAGGCTGTACTCATGGGGTATGGGCAAGAGGGAAGATGCCCTCCCCTGGCCCTCTCATGGGGACATAATACCGGGGACTGTGCAAAGGACCTCAAACACCAGCGACTCTACTGAGGATACACTTCCCTTCTGAGGACACTGACCCAAGGGAAAAGATTTAGGCAAGTCCACTGACAAAAAAATAGATCTCATGGGAGGAAAGGGAGTGTGAAAGAAAGATGTGGAAATGACTCACTCCTGAAATAGATAGCAAGGACTATAAACTCTCACTGTTCAGTGCAGTGAAGTGATAAGGAGTGACAAAAAAGATGAGCCCAGTCCAAGGATATGGATATGGAGATAGCTTGAGTGTGTGTGTGTGTGTGTAGACAAAATTTAAGAAGGCCAACATGTTTTTTCACTTGTAAAAGTGCTCCCAGGAGTGAGTCATTTGTCTAGTCTAAGGGTTTAGATGGAGAATGTGTTGTTAGCTCCTGGTCCTGGTTTCAGAGGAACAGATTACTTCATCTGGAAGCAACCAGCCTCAATTGCCTTCTTTCCATGACAAAGCCTCCCTATCACCTTTTCCTTCCTGCTGGAACCCCCATCTTTCTGAGACAAATACCCACAGTTTGTCTTTGAACATGGCTGGGTGCTGGCTCCAGAGGCTGCAAAAGAGTAAGGAGATAGAGGGCCTGCCTTCAGGGAGTTCACAGGGAGAACTTCCACCTTAAGCTCTGCTTTCCAGCCCAGCTCACCCGTAATTAGCGCCTCAGTTTCTCCCTATATAAAGCGATGGGGTTGGCTAGACCAGCATTCCTCACTATCTACATATAGCAGTCAGTCTTACATGATGCTCTGGGACAAGGTACTTTGGTGAATGAGTCTGCAGGCTATGGAGGCCTGCAGGAGCATCCTGAGAAGCTCCACTGTTCCCATGTGCCCAGCCCCAAGCCCTGGCTACTCACCCTACCTGGAGCACTCAGCCCTCTCTTGCTGGGTGCTTTCTGGTAAAAACTGGCTGTGGATTTCTAAAGGCCTTCCTGGTCAGTGATGCCTAGGGTGGGGTAAGGAAAATGCCACCCTGGGGATGTGAGGGACACAGCACCCTCTCTGGCCCCATACCTGTGACCACTTCCCTGCCTGTGCTGAGCTTCTCCACCTATAGTGATCACACTTTACAGCCTGGTGGTTGAGTGTGAGGCCCATCTGGGCTCCCACCCTCAGCCTGGTGGCCACAGTGGCAAGTAAGCAGGACTTCTGCTGTTAGGGCACCTCGTCTGGGCCTTCCTCACCCCCTTGCTCATTTTCCTCAAGGTCCCCCACTGAGATATGGTTCAGGGGGTCCCACAGTGAGGGTCACAGCAAGCTCCAAGGGGGTAACTTCTTGCCTGGATCTTAGAAATGAATGAGGAACAGGACAGTTAAAGCAGACATTTCATCTTTGGGATCTTCGCTCCTTACAGTTACCTCCTTGAAGGAAGAGGTGACAAGTTGGTGTGTTGGCACATGTGTGTGCCTGCTGTGGCCCTTGCTGTTTGAGATGCCAAGGCAGAAGGATCAGGATCACTTAAGCCCATGGACTTGGACTGGACAAAAAAAAGTGACAAGTAAGCCATCCTCAGAGAAGGAGAGGAAGTCCCCAGTGACGGGCTGGAGGCAGGGCTGAGCACTGGTGTGGAGACGGTGACCTCAGCCCTCCACAGGCACAGTGCCAGCTTTGGAGCCCAGAGTAGTGTGGCCACGGGACGCAGCAGGGGCCTGGCTAGAGTGCAGACTGAGTCAGTGTGGGCTGTAAGGCAAGAGGAGTCACGCCTGTGGGTGACGGGTGATGGGTGACGAGCACTGTGAGGAAGGCCGTCACTGCTGCGTCTGGAAGGTGAGTCAGGGCTCCACAGAATACAAGTCTCTACACTTCTGGGAATGGCTTCCTATGATTTACTGTTTTCTCCCCTGAGTGACTTGAAAGAAATGACAGCTTTGCCATTGACATTTCTACCGCACAATGAGCTAGTGAGCACTGGAGCCCAAAAGGCACTGCGGCACCTTCCAAACTAAACCCACATGGGATTGCAGAGCTAATCCCTCCCTCCCACTCTCCCTTCCATTGCGTCCATATTCATCTCTCAGATATTTACCGAACAGTCACTACGTGACAGGCACTGTGGCCTGGGGTCACCTGATCAACAAGACATGCATGGTCCTTGCTGTCACACACCACATAGTCTAGGGCAGAAGGGCACTGTGCAATGATAGTTTCCTGCAACTTGCTATGGACTGCGAATCAACAGTCCAGCAGGCTCTGCGGGCATCTCACAGAGGTCCCATGGGAGCCGGAGGGCCAGGGAGGGGTGACCTGGAGGAAAGCACACACAACAGGATGGACAGGGTGGAATGTTCACAAGAGTGGAGTGGCCCATCCAGCGGAAGCAGAGGGAGCTGAGAGCTCCACAACTTTTAGAAACAGCACAATCTAGTGGCTTGAGAGAGGGGAGGGAGGCAGAGAGACAGGGCCTGGAGGCTGTACCCAGGCTTCGGGGATTTACCTTAAGACCAGGTGTTAGGCAGGGAAGTACAGGCCTGGGTCCTGGGCTCCAGCAGGGAAGTGGAGAGATCCTGCTTGTAGAGCATTTGGGCTCTCATCTCCCAACCACCAGCCATACCCGAGACAGGGCAGAGTCAGCATCATGATGTTCTGTCTAGGGGCTGGCTCCAGGTGTGGCCTCCCCAGGCCTACTGGGGGTGACAGAGAGGAAGTGCTTTAGTCTCTCTTTCTGTAAAATGAGTAGAACAGGCATTGCCTAAGTATATTGGGAGTTTATAAGGATGGGCAATAGTGGTGCCTAGAAGAGATCCTTGGGCTCTTTTAATGGACAGCACTGGCCCAGACACACACTACTGACTTCACCAACCCAGGGAACCCTTGGGTCCTAGAAACATAGTAGTGGCTCCATCATGAGGTCACACCATACCCAAGGAAACAGGAAAAGTCCAAGGAAAGTATCAAATAGTCCACAGATACTGCACTTAGATATAGTAGAAAGAGCCTAGGCTTTCAAGACAGAAAAACTTGAACTTGTATTTTGGATCTGTCACTAGCTGCAAGGCCTTGGGGAAATCACTTAATCTTTCTGAGCCTCATTTCCTCATCTGTGACAAGAAGACATTTGCAACAAGCTATCTTTATTCTGTTGTTTGAAGGATTAGAGATGGTATTGGTGATTAGAGATGGTTTTAGCACGGGGGAAGCAAGAGTAGCACCTTGGTATGTGGAGGAGGCAGGAAAACATTCAAACCATCAGAGAGAAGTAGCCTTTCATATGGGCTCTGAACAAGAAGCCCCATTTGCCATCAGTGCTCTGTAACAGTCCTTCAGCAGCCAGCTGTCACTGTTTGAAGCACTTGCTTGTATCTAACCTGCACGTCTTTCTGCCTGCTGCTAGAGCCCAGCTCCCTTGTTCTGCCCAAAGTGGAGTAGGGCAGCATCTGTGAACCATGGTAAAAGGGCCAGGAACCCCGCCACTTACAGGCCTCTCCCACCCGCTTCTGCAGAAGAGCTCCCAGGAGACACAGGACATTGATCCTCCTGCAGCAGCAGGAAAGCTGTTGGCCTTACGGCATGTTGGCAGTGTAGGCACTGACATTACCTGTTCCATCACTGACTGGGGTCCACACACTGAGACATCACCTCCAACTGTAAACTTTCCCAGGATGAGGGAAGGGGCATCCTGAGGCAAGCAAGGAGCTAGAATGAGGACTTGGGGTTTCAATCACATGTGGACACACACACACACAAACACACACACACACACACACACACACGGGAATGTAGATGCACATAATTATGTAGTACAGGCAAAGAGATTACATGTAAGGAGAGTTCAAACTCTGAGACCCCCAGACACTTGGTACATGGTAAACTTACTTAGCTTTTCCGTAACTTAGGTCTTTTGTTCATAAGCAAGGAATGATAAAACCAGGGGAATGTTGTAAGGATTACATATTAGGTACTTAGAACATGGCCTTGCCCATACATTGATTAAAAGATACTGTGAATACTTAAATTTTAAAACATGTATTACAGTAAAAGACACATTGTCACCGATACCTCTCAAAATATTCCCCCCCACTTCAAACACACTCATCTCATCATTCTTTTCTTTCTCTCTTTCTTTCCTTCTCTCTTTCTCTCTCCCTTCCTTCCTTCCTTCCTTCCTTCCTTCCTTCCTTCCTTCCTTTCTTTTTTGGAGACAGGGTCTCTCTGTATAGTCCTAGAACTTTCAGTGATCCTTTTGTCTCAGCCTCCTGAGTACTGGAATTACAGGTGTGCACCACCAAACCCTAATTCTTGCTACTTTCTAAAGCAGTTCGGAAGTCCTCTTTTGTCATTATGAAGTGTGATTTAAAAAGTACAGTGAATGCTGCTGTCATCCAACAGAAAGGCAGGCTTGTAAAAATGTTATAGTGTGTCCTGAATCACCTTACTCACCTGATCTGGTAGGATCCAGCACTATGCTACTTCTGGCTCTTCCCTAAAGTCAAAATGATCACAAAAGGTAAATGTTTTGAACTGATTCAAGACACAGATGAAACAGAACTTCCAGAACTGTTTCAGAAAGTGGCAAGAATGATGGGATAAGTGTGTCCAAAATTGGGGGAGGGTGCACGTCAAGGGGCATTAATGGCAATGTGTCTTGTACTATAGTACATTTAAAACAAAAGTTAAACATGCACCATATTTTTTTGATTACCCCTTGAGCTACAATTGTGATTACAGCTGGAGACCCTCACAGGTCAGAGATATGCAGACACACACACACACACACACACACACTAATACACCCAGATTCAGCACAGTCAGCTTCACAAGCACACACATGCTGGGCCACAGCTAGAACATAGAGTGCTGATCCAGCCCACTGGAGGGCTCAAACAGTGCAGCTATGGTCCTGTTAGGCCTGGTCCATTTCAGCCAGACTGAAGCAAAGAAAGCAAAATTGCTCTGGAAATTCTAATGAGTAGAATTTATAATGGCATGTGGAAGGAGGCTTGGGACAGAGGGAGTGGACTGGGTTTGAGAGTTCAAAGCCTCTTTTTAAAGCAGTGGGTCATTTTTAAGCTATCTAATGGCTGGGCCTGCAGTACGGGCCCCCTCCACCTCCTGTATCTCCAATGTGGTGCATTGTCTCCAGCACTTTGGTGTCACAAGGGTTTAGAGATGATCAAAGGGAGGTGGTTGGTGGTTGTGGTCTACATCTGAATTAATGCACTGCTCACCATGCTCAGAGGCCAGAGTCAAAAGACGGAATTCAGTGGAGCAGGAAGTGAGAGGCAGCTGACCAGGAGGAAGGGAAGCACCCCAGGTGTTCCAAGATAGCCTTGTGATGGACATGCTAATTACTCTGACTTGATCACATCACATCACATTGTAAACACGTATCAAAATATCACAGAGTATCCCATCAATATGCACAATTACATATCAATCTAAACAAAGAAGATACTGCTATGAGATGGGGATAGGAACCATAAAGGTGGCTGGAGGATGCAGGACCATCCAGATGGCTGACTCCTGAGTTATAAAAACCGCAGAAATCTGAGCACGCATGGCCAGCCCACTCTAAAGCATTATCCCCACCTGCCAAGTGGGCTGGTGGGCAGGTACAGGGGGGGAGTCCTTTGCACTTGGAAAAGGCTTTGTGAAAAAGAGTGAGGAGCAGAAGGAAGGCGGTGTTTTCCTTGTGGTCATCCTGAAAGCAGAGAGTGTTGTATCTCTGCAAGGTCCTCTAGAATTTTCTCTGCAATTTGTCGAGAGATTTTGTAAGCCCCACATTGATTACTTTGAAAGGAATCTAGGAATGGCCCTGGGACAATTGGTTCCTATCAGGTTTCTTTGCAGGATAAAACCTCCTCCATCTCTGATTAAGACACCCTAACTCTGGATGTCAGAGGGGATTAGAGGAGGGGATGAGATGTGCTTGAAGAAAAGGTGGCCATCTGTGTGCTGCAGGTGCAAGGCGGTTAAGGCCAGAAGGTGGCAGATGGTAGGGTTCTGTGAAGACAAATTAGGGAAAACAGAAGATGACAGACAGGCAGGTGTTGGGTCATTGTGAAAGGGATTTGCCCAGGTGAAACAAAGATTTGTTTTTTATTTAAGTTTGGGCTGAGCAAAAGGATTTCATCACTATTTATTAATTTCCTTTCAACTTTGCCCGTAAATGCAGAAGGAATCTCTTTATGGCAGACTAGTTTTGGAAATAACTTGAAAAAAAAAAAGAAGAAGAGAGAGGAGAGGCAAGACAGACTTACTATCCCTTATCTGCAATTCTAAAAGCTAAAACAGATCTGAGAATGGTTCTTAAAAACTCATTTGGCAGCATAACGTAACCTGACCTGAACTGACCTAAAGCTCTTTATCACTGCTCTTGCTGTTAGGATTGAGGATGGAATCCTGAGGCTCTCTATCACTGCGCTACATCCCTTTTTGTTTAATTTTTTAAGACAGGGTCTTGCTAAGTTGCTCAGGCAGGACTCAAACTTGAGATCTTTCTGCCTCAGCCTCTCTCAGTGCTGGGATTGCAGGTGAGTGCCAGAGTCCTCAGCTGCTCTTCGTCATCTTCATTTCATGTGGTGTGAACCTTTGATGCAGAAATTTGGATTCACATGACTACTAAGTACTGCCCAGACCCCACTGGAGTTCTACATCATACAGGTAATATGTTCTGTATTGCCTTCAAAAAGCCAAGAAGTTCTGAATTCTGAAACTGTCTGCCCCTGTGGTTTGTGGACAGATCTCACATCCTCTAGGGACAGCTGACAATGAATGCCAGGTGGGCAGGCTGGTGAGGTGTGAGAACGTGAGAGCCTCTGAGGGAAGGTGGAAGCTTTCCTCTACCTACGTGGGGAGTAGGGGAGCCAGGTATACACATTCAGTCTGGTCCCATCTGACTCAGGAAATTAACAAAGAAGTAGAAAAGCCCTTCCGAAAGCCGTCCTCCTGAGTGAAATGATAATTCACTCTGTTGCTGTGCTAATAAATAACACATTTTATTTTTTTTGCATTAAATTCTTTTATTGGTACATTGTAGGTATACAACACAATTACATTTCTCACTGGGAACTGTACCTTTATATAAAGCATCTTGGTTCTTATTTTTTCCCCATTCCTAGCCCTCCCTTCACCCCCTCCACCCTTCCCTATTTACAAAGACTTTATTTCCATTTTTTCCATTTCTCATCATTTTTTCCTTTCCCTTCTTTCCTTTCCCCTGCCCCTCCCACTACCCCTACCCCTACCCCTTTGGACCTTTTCTTCCTATTTTACATTATCGATTATTCATTCTAATCATTGGTACATTTTAGGTATACAATATAATGACATTCATCATTGGAAATTTGCACCTTTACATAGTCTCTCTTGGTTCTTATTTTTCACCCTTGCCCAGGCCTCCCTTTAACCCCTCCAGTCCTCCCTATTTACAAAGATTTTGTTCCTATTTTTCCATTTTCTCATATTAATCCCATTCCCTTCTATCCTTTCCCCTAGCCCTCCCACTTCCTTCCCCTTTGCCCCTTTTCTTCCTATTTCACATTACCTATTATACATTTGGTCTTTATTTACACTTTCAGTTTCTCACACCAGAGAAACTATTTGGTATTTACTCATGAATGTCCTATTTATTTCATTTAAGAGTATTGCCTCAATGTGCATCCACTTAGCTATAAATGTCTCTAATTTCTCATTTTTTATGGCTGAATAGTACTCCATTTTATTAAAAAACCACATTTTCTTTATCCAGTCTCCAGTTGATGGGCATTTGGGCTGTTTCCAAGTTTTAGCTATTACAAACTGTGCTGCTATGAACATGGGTGCACATATATCATTGTGGTATGATTCTTTTAATTCTTTGGGGAAGATCCCCAGCAGTGGAATAGCGGGGTCAAATGGGACTTCCAGTCCTAGTTCTTTGAGGTATCTCCATACTGATTTCCACAGTGCTTGCACCAGTCTACACTCCCACCAGCAGTGGAGAAAGGTTCCTCTTTCCCCACAGCCCCACCAGCATTTGTTATTCGTTGATTTCATGATAGCAGCCATTCTTTCTGGAGTGAGGTGGAATCTCAGGATTGTTTTCATTTGCATCTCTCAAACGACCAGTGATGTTGAACATTTTTTCATGTATTTATTTGCTATTTCTACTTCTCTGTGTGAGAAATGTCTGTTCATTTCAGATGCTCATTTTTCGACTGGGTCTTTAAATTTGGGAGGTCTGATCTTTTTAAGTTCTTTATAGATTCAAGATAGTAGACCTTTGTCTGAGGAAGAGCAGGTGAAGATTTTTTCCCACATTGTGGGTTTTCTCTTCACACTGCTGGTGGTTTCTCTTGCTGTGCAGAAGCTTTTTAATAAGACGAGATCCCATTTGTTGACTGTTTGTGCTAGTTCACGGGCAACTGAGGTTTTGTTCATAAAATCTTTTCCTACACCGATGTCTTCAAGGGTTCTACCTAACCTCTGTTCCAACTGATTCAGAGTTTCTATTTTAATATTTAGATCTTTAATCCATTTTGATTTTAGTTTAGTGCATGGTGAGAGATATAGGTCTAGTTTTAATCTTTGGCAAGTTGAAGCCCAATTTTTCCAGCACCATTTATCAAAGAGGCTATCTTTCCTTCAGTGAGGGTGTTTGGCTCCTTTGTCAAAGATGAGATGGCTGAGTGTGTCTGGCCTTGTTTCTGCATCTTCTAATCTGTTCCACTGGTCCTCAGGTCTGTTTCTTTGCCAGTACCATGCTGTTTTTATCACAGTAGCTTTGTAGTAGAGTTGCAGGTTGGGGATTCTGATACCGCCTGGCAGGTCTCTGTTACCTAGAATTGCTTTTGCTATTCTGGGTCTCTTCTTGTTCCAAATGAATTTTTGGATTATTTTCTGAAGGTCCATGAAGTATGCTGTTGGAATCTTAATTGGAATTGCATTAAATCTATATAGCAGTTTGGGAATTATGGCCATTTTCACTCTATTAATCCTTCCTACCCAGGAGCAGGGGATGTCTGTCCATTTTCTGATATCATCTTCAATCTCTCTTTTCAGAGTGCCATAGTTTTCAGAGAAGAGGTCTTTGATTTCTTTCATTAGGATGATTCCTAGGTAGTTCAGTTTTTTGGATGCTATTGTGAAAGGAATTATTTGCCCTATTTCTCTCTCAGTGAGTCTGTCATTGGTGTAGAGGAAAGCTATTGATTTTTGTGTGTTGACCTTGTAACCAGCTACTTGACTGAATTTGGTTATTAAGTCTAGAAGACTTTTGGTGGAGTTCTTGGGGTCTTCTATATAGAGTATCATGTCATCTGCAAATAATGACAGTTTGACTTCTTCATTACCTATCTTTATTCCTTTTATTTCTTTCTCTTGTCTAATTGCCATGGCTAATGTTTCCAGAACTATATTGAACAAGAGTGGTGATAGTGGACATCCTTGTCTTGTTCCTGATTTTAGTGTGAAGGATTTCAGTTTCTGACCATTTAGTATGATATTGGCTGTTGGTTTTTCATAGATGGCTTCTATCAGTTTGAGGTAGAGACCATCTATTCCAATTTTTTATAGGGTTTTTATCATAAATGCATGTAGGATTTTGTCAAATGCTTTTTCTGCATCTATGGAGATAATCATATGATTTTTGTCCTTGGCTCTATTGATATAGTGTATTACATTAATTGATTTTCGTATATTGAACCATCCCTTCATCCCTGGGATGAATCCCACTTGATTCGGGTGGATGATCTTCTTGATGATCTTCTGCATTCTGTTTGCCAGTATCTTATTAAGGATTTTTGCATCTATGTTCATTAGTGAGATTGGCCTATAGTTCTCTTTTTTGGTTGGGTCTTTCTCTGCTTTGGGGAACAAGGTGATGCTTGCTTCCAGGAATGAATTTGGGAGTATTGCTTCCCTTTCAATTTCATTGAAGAGTTTAAACAGTAGTGGCAGCAGTTCCTCTCTAAATGTCTTGTAGAATTCAGCAGTGGAGCCATCAGGGCCCGGGCTTTTCTTAGTTGATAAGTTTTTAATTACATTTTCAATTTCATTGGTTGATATTGGGTTGTTCAGAATTTTTAGGTCTTCTTCATTCAACTTTGGTAATTCATATGTATCTGGGAATCTGTCCATTTCTTCTGTGTTGTCCATCTTATTGGTGTATAGGTTCTGGAAGTAGGTATTGATGATCCTCTGGATTTCTGCTGGGTCTGTTGTAATTTCACCCCTTTCATTCCTAGTTGCATCGATTTGGGCCTTTTCTTTCCTTTTTCTGACAAAGTTGGCTAAGGGTTTGTCAATTTTGTTGATTCTTTCGAAGAACCAACTCTTGGTTTCATTTATTTTTTGTATCATTCTCTTAGTCTCCATTGCACTGATTTCTCCTCTGATCTTTATAATTTCCTCCCTTGTATGAGCTTTGGGGTTGTCCTGCTCTTCTTTTTCTAGAAGCTTGAGGTGCAGCATCAGGTTGTTTAATTGGGCTCGTTCTGTTTTCCTAATATGCATATTCACTGCTATGAATTTCCCTCGTAAGACTGCTTTCATTGTGTCCCATAGATTCCGATATGTTGTATTGTCATTGTCATTTTATTGAAGGAACTGTCTGATTTCTTCTTTAATTTCCTCTGTGACCCATTGGTTATTCAGAAGTGTGTTGTTCAATTTCCACGTGTTTATGAAATTTTTCCAGTTTCTTTTGCTATGGATCTCCAATTTTATTGCTTTATGGTCTGATAATACACTGGGGATAACTTCAGTTCCTTTGCACTTACTTAAACATGTTCTATGTGTGAGTATGTGGTCTATTTTGGAGAATGACCCATGTGCAGCTGAGAAGAATGTGTATTCTGATATTGTGGGGTGGAAGACTCTGTAAACATCTGTTAAGTTCATTTGTTCAAGAGTTCAATTGAGTTCTAGTATTTCATTACTTATTTTTAGTCTAGTTGATCTATCTATTTGTGACAGTGGGGTGTTGAGGTCCCCCACTACAATTGTATTAGTGCATATATGGCTTTTCATGTCCGTTAGTATTTGTTTTATATAGTTGGGTGCACTAGTGTTTGGTGCATAGATATTTATGATTGTCCTCTCTTCCTCTTCGATTCTTCCCTTTACAAGGATGTAGTGTCCTTCTTCGTCTCTCTTAATCAGTGTTGGTTTGAAATCTACTTGATCTGCAAAGAGGATAGCTACTCCTGCTTTTTTTCGGGTTCCTGTCACATGCAGTATTGTTTTCCACCCTTTAACTTTCAGTCTATGAGTTTCCTTTTGAATTAAGTGTGTTTCTTGTATGCAGCATATTGTTGGATTTTGCTTCTTGTCCCATTCTGCCAGTCTATTTCTTTTGATTGGTGAATTGAGACCATTAACATTGATGGTTATAACTGAAATGTATTGACTTCTCATTGCCATGACTTTTTCTTTTTGTTGGGTTCTCCCCCTTTCCATTTAATTTCTTGTCATGCCAGATGGGTTCATTCTGCTTTGCTTCTTGGGGTTGTGATCCTCAATGTCTGTTCCTAGGCTATTGTGTAAAATTCTTTGGAGTGCTGGTTTGGTATTCACGAAGTTCCTAAGGTGCTCTTTGTCATGAAAGTATCTTATTTCTCCATCCATTTTGAAAGATAGTTTTGCAGGGTACATGAATCTGGGTTGGAGGCTGTTTTCTTTTAGGGCTTGGAATATGTCACTCCAAGCTCTTCTTGCCTTGATGGTTTTTGTTGAGAAGTCTGCTGTGATTCTGATAGGCTTTCCTTTGTATGTGATTTGTTTCTTTTCTCTGACTGCTTGGAGAACTTTGTTCTTCTGTTGTGTTTCTGGAATCTTAACCATTATATGCCTATATGTAGATTTTTTTGATCAAGGCTATTTGGAGTCCTATATGCCTCACTTATCTGTATGTCAAGCTATTTTCCCCTGCTTGGGAAGTTTTCTGCCATTATTTCTGTGAAGAGATTTTTTATGTCATCTGCTCTCTCTCCTGTTTCTTCCTTGAGCCCAATCAGTCTTATGTTATTCTTTTTTGCATCATCTAGCAGCTGCTGGATTGATTTCTCATGTTCCCTTATAATTTTGAAGCAATTTTTCTTTTCCTGGTCACTAATTGCAATCTTATCTTCTATATCTGAAATTCTGTCCTCACATTGGCTCATTCTGCTGTGTAGACTTTCAGTGGAGTTTTTCATGTCCTGGAAATCCATTTGCATCTGTTTTATGGATTCCATTTGTTTCCTATGTTGGGATTCCATCATGTTCCTCAGCTCCTCTCTAGATTTATTAATCATGTCTTGCACTAGGGGCACAATTTCTCCTGTTATCTGAGAAATTATTTCTGATTTCATTTTTTCCAGATCCCCTTTTGTTGCCAGTTCAGTGGGTCCAGGTGGTTGAGTATCAGAGGGTTCCATCTCATTTCCCTTTGGGGTTGCTGTAGGTGATCTGAAAGTCTGGTTTTGAGACTTATTTACCTGTTTTCTCATTTTGACTGGGGCGGAGGGGCGGGGGGCTGTTAGGGCCTGCATGGATTACCTCCCCTGAGCTGGGAGAGGTGAGACAGGGGCCGGGAGCAGCAGTAGGGATGGTGACCCAAAAGCCCTTTCCTGTGGGCTGCGAGCAGCGGGAGGGATGGTGGCCGGGAAACCCCTTCCTCTGGACCAGGAGCAGTGGGATGGTGGCTCAGCAGCCCCTCCCTCTGGGCCGGGAGTGGTGGGAGGGATGGTGGCCCAGAAGCCCCTTCCTCTGGGCCAGGAGCAGCGGGACAGAAGGTGGCCCAAAAGCCCTTTCCTCTGGGCTGGGAGCAGCAGGAGGGATGGTTACCGGGAAGCCCCTTCCTCTGGACCAGGAGCAGTGGGACGACGGCTCAGAAGCCCCTACTTCTGGGCCGGGAACAGTGGGACTCAGTACCTTAGTCTGGTAGTCTGGTGTCCTCTGTGTCTTTGTAGTGTGGAATCACGTGGCTGCCTGTCTGCAGCGGGCTGATTCGGCGTGTTCTGTGTGACTCCAAATAACACATTTTTGAAGGCAGTTTAAACAATAGATCCTTTCAACTAGGCCCAATGCACTGCTACTTACTCCCACTCCTCTTAAAGCACATTTCAGCAACCTGGGGTGTGATTTTGCTGTCTCTTGACCTTATCTCCCCTGGGTGGATCCCCAGATCTCAGCCCTGCCTTCCTCCCTGCCGGGGCCAGGGAGGAGAAGGAGGGGAGCCTTGAGAATCACCATACATTGATTCCACCTCCACATTCTTCTCACTGAGCTTCCCCTGAGCTTCCCCAAACGACCATAGCAGCAGGGCAGCCAGGGCCATGGAAGCATTGGGGGCACCAGGACACAACTTCAGGTAAGAGCAGGGGTATCTGCAAAGGAGGGAAAAGTCAGAAGGCCTATGCCCTTCAGAGTAACAAGATGAGAAAGGCAAGGTAAGGAAATAAAGAAATACTCATAGAGGCCTCATAATAAAGGAAGAAACATGCAAATGTCTTGAACAATTTTGAAGAATAGAACTTAGTTCTAAAAGAAACGTTTACTGTGAAATTTATGCAGAGAACTCTGAGTGACTTACATTTTTAATGATGGTTTTGCATGGATGCATGGATAATTTTTGAATGATGTTTTTCATTTGTGTCAGAATTCTGAGAGAGCCACCACGGTCATCCATTTATAAGCACTTCCTATTATAAAGGAGGAGGATGTGCTGTATAGGGCACATGATGAGATGCTGCCTGGGCAGGATGTACAGGTAGGGAGGATGAGGCTCTGGGAAGCTAAAGTCCATGGAGGAGCAAGATTAATGGGAGGAGTCTTTATAGGGATCTTCTGCCTGCTTCCATCAAGGGAAGAGTTCTACCTAGAGGTAGATGGGCTGGAATGGGAAGTGATGAACTCCTCATTGCTGGAGGTATTTAAGCAGACACCAGCAACTTCTTAATGAGTATGCAGTAGAAGGGGATTCATGCATCAGATAGAGATTAAACAAGTTATTCTCATTAGGAAAGTCACAAAGAGAGTGTTTTCTAATCCTGGGGTGTAGGAAGGTAATAAACGATTGTTGTCCCTCCCTCAAATCTCAGTCTGTGTCACTGCAGCTGGTGGTTAAGTACCAGATGAGGACCTCTGGCCTGATGTTCTCATCTAGGGTGAGAACATTCTTGGGTAAATATTAAGCAAGAGCTCCTTAGGAGTCTGTTAGCTCTGAAAGGCAACTGAGCTCACACTTGACAAAAGGCAGGCTTCTCCAGGGTTGGCTGGTTTCTCACAGGCCAACAGGACCCATAGCCCACTCTGTCCCCCTTGCCCAGCTGGCAGCAGCTACTTCTCATTCATAGGTGATGGAATATAAAAGACTGCAGTTTTGGCAGGTATATAAAATCAGGAGACCTGTAGAACTATTTCACTGCAGTGTGTCTCCCATTGCCTGTCTTCACACCAAGCTCTGTACAGGAGAACATTCTGCCATAATGGAAATGTTTAATGTGGTCCAACATGGTAGCCACAAGCCACCTATGGCTACTGGGCATTTGCAGTGTGGCTCGCATGAAGTTTTCATTTAATTCAATTTTTATTGATTTATATTTACACAGCCACTTATAGTTAACAGCTACTCTACTGGACAATAGTCAGAGCTGGACTATTCATTTTTTGAGAGCAGAAATTGTATTTTTTTAAAAAACATTGTGTCTCCAGCTCCTTATATAATGCCTGCAAATAGATATCTGATAAATAAATGATGAATGTCTGTGAGGGTGCCCTGGGAGTTTTAAGAGAGGGCATGGCAAAAATCTGAAGGCACAGGGCTGTTTTAAGTAGATTAATGAAGACTGCAAATCACTGGAGATTGTTGGTTGGAGTTCTATTTTTTTCACTGGGCTGGGAGAGTCCTGCCATTTCAACTGTAGTTCGCTATGTTTTTGACAATAGTGCACAAAAGTGTCACTACTACCCAAATCAAGATACAAACATTTCCATCACAAAACTTCCCTGGTGACCAGGGTTGGTTTCTTGGGTGTGTGACTTATATTCCCACAAAATGGCTCATGCCAAGAAGGGCCCCGGGCTTGGTTTAATGACCCACTGTCACTGTCTTGAAATTCTTAATGATTTTTTAAAAAGATGGCCTGCGTTTCATTTTTGCACTAGACCCCACAAATTATGGAACTGGTATTTTTTGTCCCCTTGAAGATGATCTCCCCTGACAACTACTGATCTGCTTTTGTTACCATAGGTTATATATCTTTTTAAGAGTTTCTCCTCTCTTTTCTTTTCTCTCTTCCTCTCTCTCTCTTCCTTCCTTCCTTCCTTGCTTCCTTTCCTTTCTTTCCTTCTTCATCATCATCTGTGTTGCTGGCATTGAACCCAGAGCTATGTGCATATTAGGCAAGTTCTCTACCAGTGAGCTACACCCCTAGCCCCCTTCTTAGAGTTTTATATAAATGAAATCATAAAGTATGTACTTCTTTGTGTCTGGTTTCTTTTACTCAAAATAATGTTCTTGAGATTCACCCATTTGTTCCTATGCACGTGATTGGCAAGAGTTTGTTCCTTTCTTGTTGTTCAGTAGTGTGGATATTGTGTAGACATGCCACAGTGAGTTCATTTATTCATTTGTTGATAGACATTTGGATCTTTTACGCTATTTGTCTATTATAAATGAAACTGTCATGAGTTTTTGCATATAAGTTCATTTCTTTTGGGCAGATACCCAGAGGTAGAACTGCTAAATTATAGAATAAGTGTATATTTAAGAGAAGATGCAAAATTGTTTTCTAAAATATGTGTACCATTTAACATTCCCAACAGCAATATATGAGAGTTACGTTACCTCACGTTTTTGTTAGCACTTTGTATTGTAAATCTTAAATTTTAGCTATTTTTCCCCAAGCTTTGCAATTTAATAACCCTAGTAATAAAAGAAAACAACAACATCATTTACACAGTATACCAAAAAATGTATAACTTGAGTCTAGTCATGAAGGAATTCCAGGCCAGCCTATATTGAGGGATGCTAGATAAGTCATCTGACCTATACTCTTTAAAAATGTCAATATCATTAGATTAAAAGATACTAAAGAGACATGATGACTAAATTCAACATGCGTTTTATAGATTAGATAGAGATCAAGGTAAAATACTGTATGAATCAGCTTTGCCATTGCTAGAACCAAATATCCAGTACCCACAGTCTAAAGGAAGAAGTGTTTTTTGGCTCATGGTTTCAGAGGATTCAGTCCATAGTCAGTTGGCTCCAAGGCAAGAACATCACAGCAATAGGACAAGGTGAAGCCAAACTGCTTAGTTTATGGCAGCTGGGAAGCATAAGAGAGGGAAGGCACCAGGGACCAGATATTGTACCCTCCATGACTCACCTGACACACAAAGAAGTGTGCTTCAATAATCTCCTAGCTGGCTTCCAAGCCAGTCACATGGACAGTTAAACTTAACCATCACAAGTACATTATTGGGATTGTTGATATTTGATTATGGACTGTATTCTAGCTAATAGTATTCCATCAATATTATATCCTCTAAATATGATCATGTTCCTGTGGTTATACAGGAGAATGTCGTTGTTTTTAGCAACTACACAGCAAAGTATTTATGAATAAAAGAGGATGCTATCTGCAACTTTGCTCTCATATAATTCAGAAATAAAAATGGAAAGGCAGGGGGATAAGTTTTTTTGTTTGTTTTTCTTTCTATTTTTACAACTTTTCTATAGGTTAGAAACTTAAAAAAAAAAAAGTTGACCCTTAGGTACATTGCCATCGGTGCCTTTTAATTCCTGAAGTGTGTCCCTGGCTAGAAGACCTAAGTATCTTTTTCAAGTCTAAGAAGTGCCTTTGCTTCCCTCCAGATTGGTCCAGAGAAAGGCGTGGTACACCTGGCCACTGCAGCAATTCTGAATGCAGTGTGGGACCTATGGGTGAAGCAAGAGGGAAAGGTAAGAACCCTGTCTGCAGCTCCAGGCCACCCAAGGACACACAACTTTCTCTGCGAGCAGCACGCTGAAGAGCAAAGACAAATGTGGTGAAGTTCCCCAAAAGGAAATAAGTAGAGGCTTGATTCTTTTCTCCCCTGAGAGATCTTGGCACTACTTAGGAAACTGTGGGAGTAGGTTCAGAAGGGCTGGAAGGGAAAGAAGGGGACACAAAGGCGAAGGGTCTGGGGGCACAGGCAGGTGGGCAGGCAGTGGGCCATACATCTGACAGCAAGAGTTTGCCACTAGTGAATTCACTAGAAGAACGAAAATGGGTGCTTTGTACCTATGTTTTACAAGTCCTTTTTTCTTCCAGCCTCTGTGGAAGCTGCTTGTGGACACGGTAAGTAGATTCTTTCACATTACAACTGCTTCTAACAAGATGGATTTCATGAGTTATTTGCCTTTTGATAATCAGTAAATATATTCAAGTGTCTGTTAATCACTGATGATAAAGCAAACCCCAGCAAAATGCAGTCCTCCCCTGGTGAGCTGGGAAGTGACAGAGCTGTACTCAGAAAGGCGGGGTGGGGTGGTGGGAGGCAGTGAGTTCTGGCCTCCCCTCTGCACATGATACGAGGTGCGAATTCTCTCAGCCTCCACTGCCTGATGGTGTGAAGAGGAGTGTCAGAACCCCTCACAGAATGAAAGACCCAGTGAAAAAGAACTTCATAAACTCAGAGAAGCAAGATGTTACCCTTCAGACATCCATCATCTGGTCATTCTGATGCCCAAAGCACAACCAGATGGATCGTGTGGTTCCAGCAAGGCAGGGACTTGACACTGAATTCCTGAGATGTGTACTTGGCTCTTTTCTTTCTCCTTGGCCTGTTTGTAGCAGGGATAAGCACCTGGCTGGTGAGCAGGAAAACACTGCGTCTCCTTAAAAGGGAGCAGAGTTCAGAGCCAGGCAGACACAGCTTTGAGTCTGGACTTCAGAGCTCACAACCAACCGAGTGGCCTTGGGCTCATTCCTTACGCCGTGGGAGCTGCTGGTCCCCCCGTGTAGTGCCTGCTGGTCCATACACAAAGGCTCCTTTGTTATATGCCCCAAAATTCAGGACAAACTACCACACAAAGGCCTTGAGGACTGCTGGATCAGGAGGCTGTCACATCTCCTGGACACAGCTGAGGGTGGTGTGGGGATGGTGCCTGGCTTTGAGAGCCACCTCCTGTCCTCTACACTGAGCTGCCCCAGGACCACTCCCAGCCCCTCAAGGGTCCCTGAAGGTCACCCTGAGGGCAGAGCAGATGCAGAAAGGGAACCTTGGTGTCACTGTTGGCTTCCTTTGTCCTGGGTACTCACGAATGCCAGGTCCTCTGGTCAGGAAGCTATGTTGGTCGGAAAGAACAGGGGAGGGTCAGGGAACAGAGGGACAGGGCAGAGGTCCTAGGGCTTGTCAGGGGCAGCAGTGAGCCTCTGAAGGACTTCACGCTGAGGAATGACAGGTGATTTCAGTCACGGCCCAAAGCCCACATGATCCCTGAAGATCAGTGTGAGCAGCTTTTAGACCCATAATCTGCACACGCATTGATCTGGGCCTTTCCCCTACTATCCTGCTGCCAGGACCCCAGGACGCTGTTATCCTGCATTGACTTCCGGTACATCACTGATGCCCTGACCAAGGAGGATGTCCTGGGTGAGGCAAGCTGGGCAGTGGAACCAGGAGCTTTGGGGCAGTGAGGTGCGCCCAGCAGCTGTCAGCTCTGCTGGATAAAGGAGTGGTGACAGTTCCCCCCCACCCCCAAGAAATACTGCAGAAAGGTCAAGTTGGTAAAAAAGAAAGAGGTAGGTTGTAAGAAAGTTTCCTTCTGTTTTTGTTGTCAACTTTTGAGTGTCCCTGCCCTCTGGGGTCCAAATTGTCCTTCTAGATGCTTTGCACCGAGCAGCTGGACCCTCAGTCAGATGTGTGGGTCTTAGTGAAGAAGCCACCTGGGGTCACCTTGGCTGCAGGGTCATTTCCACCTCTGCTTCCAGGAAGCTGGGCTCTAGGGTTGCACTGTGGGGCACTCAGAGGGTATCCTGGTCACCGTGACACCTAGGGGCTCAATCAGTGCTGTGTCCATGTAAGAGGCACCCAGTAGAACAGCTGGAGTCTCCATGAGCAGCAGCTTAGCTACATGCAGTTCTAATTCCAAAGTTCCTGGAAAACACAAAATGTTGAATGTTGCTGGACCTGGTGGCACATGCCTATAATCCCAGTACTCAGGAGGCTGAGGCAGGAGGATTGCCTCAAGTTCAAGGCCAGCTTGAACTACATAGTGAGACCCTGTTGCAAACCCTACCCCCCCCCAAAAAAGTCAACTCTTGTGTTTTCTAGAAGAGCAAATGATGACACATGGTTACCCTGCTTACACCACATCCTGTGCCTGGCTTAGGTACCCAGATGACTTGCTGAAGCAGGTGGGCTGGGTATCTGGGCTTTGCAGATAGGCTCACAGCAAACTGATTTTCATCCATGCTCACACTGCTATGATTGTACGTCACTTCTGGCACAGATGCGTGGGTTTCCCAGCACTACCTAGTTCTCCAGGCTCTGGGGACACCAGCGGGCAGGTGTCCTAGAGTTTCACACATTTCTGAATGCTGTCTGCCTGGTATCAGCATCAGACCATAGGTTAAGGGCTCAGCTCCCAGGGCGGGACACTTCAGATGCCAGCCATAGAAGTCCAGGTTGTCACCTGAGTTTCTGACCAACTGGCTAAAAAACAGCTTCCATCCACATTCCCTGGAGTTTTACCCTTTGCTGGAACGGCTCTCCGAACTCAAGAGAACATTTACTTATGACACTGGATTACTGCAGGGCTATAACTCAGGAGGAGCCACATGGAGGGATTGGAGCCTCCATCCTCTCTCTGGGAGCCAGGTACCCCGACATGTTCACCAGCCCTGGAGCTCTGGAGCCAGTCTCTGTGGGATTTTATGGGGCTTCCTTAAGTAGGCAGGTTGATGACATTGTGAACCATTGAAAATCAACCTTCAGTCTTCTCTCTCCAAAAGGCATTAGCATTCAGCACTGGGCTAATTTATAACTCTTTCTTGTCATATTGTTTTTATGTAGAGTAGAGAGAGAGATAAAGAGATAGAGATGGAGTCACACAGGCTGGCTTCTGTTTGATACTCTTACATCCACTAGTTTTCTGGGTGCCACAGAAAATGCTAGGTTTAAAACCAGGGACACACTGTAGGCCGGGGATTTAGCTCAGTGGCACTGCACCTGCCTTGAAAGCACAAAGTCCTGAGTTCAATCCCTGGTACCAAAAATAAACAAACAAACAAACAAATAAATGAATGAATAAAATCAGGGACACAGCTGGGCATGGTGGTACACACCTGTAATCCCAGCACTTGGGAGGCTGAGGCAGGAGGATTGCTTCGAGTTTGAGGCCAGCCTGGGCTACATAGTGAGTTCAAGGCCAGATTGAACTGCATAGTGAGACCCTGTCTCAAAAAGACAAACAAACAAATCCTCCCAAAACAGGGATGCTCATGTTATATACCCCTTCCAGGAATCTTGTGATAGTGAAAGAAATGGTTCCCATGGAGATGAGGGAGAAAGCTATCCTGTAAGGAGAAGGAGCGATGCTCTGTTGGCCGAGCTGTCTCTTCCCTTGATTTCAACAACACATGGCTGTTTCTCTGGTTTATGCTATCAAATTTTAGCTATTCTAATGAGGAAGTTGTGTATCTTATAATTTTACTTTGCATTTCCCAGTGACTAAAGATGTTAAGCATCATTTCATGTGGATTTGACCATTTGTACATCTTTGTGGTGTCTCTTCAACTCTTCTACCCATATTTGTTTTCTTATTGGTAAGTTCTTTATGTATTTTGGATATAATCCTTTTGTCAGGTGTGTGTGTCTTAATTAGATATATTTTTCCTTATTTTGGTTTGCCTTATCATTTTCTCAATGCCATCTTTCAAAAAAAATAGAAGTATTTTTAACTTTGATGAAATCTAATTCATTTATTTTACCTTCAGTGTTTATCTAAGATGGTTTGTCTAAGTTCAAGCCCACCCTGAGTAACTTAGCAACTCAATAATACCTCATTACAAAATAAAAACGATAAAAAGGCCTGGGGATTTAGCTCAGTGCAAAAAGCCCTAGCCTTTTCTCCTGCAATATTTAAATGGCTTAAAATAAAATAATAATAAAAATGTCCACTTTATATATTTTTAATCCTTAGAATTTCTATTTGTTCTCTTTTATATTTCATTTATTTTCTCATTATTTGTAACTATATTAGCATATTACAATAGCTGTTTTAATATCTTTTTTCACTGATTCCAAAATCTGTCATTTCATGGACATTTCCATTGACTGATTTTCCTTCAGTTATGGATCGCATTTCCCTGCTTCCTCATGTCTTGTAATTTTTATTGGGTGCTAGACATTGTCATAGTTATTTAGTATTTAAGTGAGTGACTTCTATTTTTTTCTTGAAAGAGTATTGGATTTTTTGACATGTATGTAAGAAACTCTGGATAAGCTCAGTTGTTTCCAAAATTTGCTCTTACATTTTGCAAAGGCAGATCTAGAGTAGCCTATGCTTCACGTCCATTTTATTTAGTCTTACTGCTAAAATGCAATGGTTTTAGGGGCTCCACTGATTTCCATGGATGATCAGTGACATCTGGTGAGATCCCTACTATCTCTCACCCTATATAAGCTTTGGGTATTGTCCAGCTCACAGAATTCAAGTACATCATTGCATAGCCTCAAGGAGATTCACCCTAAGCATGCATGGTTTAGTTTTCACTAATATACTGAAGGATCTACAGATTTCTGACACTTTTTCTGCAGAGTTCTCCCCATTCTAGTACTCTGTCCCACAAATTCCAGTTGCTTCAGCCTTTCTATACCCTGATCTCTGCCTCCTTAACTTGAAGACTGCAGTGCTATGCTTGCGTTCTTCCTTGGCACTTGTCACTACTTCCAGCCATTTCTGGAGAAATGGCTTCTTGAAGAAGGCTAGGGCAATTGCAGGCAATTATTTCCCAACTCTCTTTGTTCCTAATCTTTCAGCTCTTGTTGTCCAGGACCTGGGAATACCTGTTTCATATATTTTGTCCAAATTTCTCATTGTTTACAGCACGAGGCCAAGTCTGGTATCAGTTACTCCATCAGGACTAAAAAGGAGAGATGAGTTTTAAAAAACACCACAACAATGGTGACTGTAAACTTTTTGTTTTTTCACAGAGCCTCACACCAAGAAATTTGAGGAACTGGAAAGGACTTTGAAGAATCTGAGGTCCGGAGATTTGACAGTGGTACAAGAGGCACAGGATGCCCGAGAATGGATCACAACAGGAAATCTGACAACTCAGGTTGGAAAAATTGAGATTTCTGTGTGTGTCTTAGTTACCTAGGATAGTGTTTTAGTTACTTTTCTCTCATTGCTGAGATGAAATACCCAACACCCAAAGTTAAAGGAGGAAAAGTTTATTTAGCTCACAGTTTGTAGACGTTTCAGTCCGAGGCTGGCTCCAAAGCAAGGTGGTTTGGCAGAGGGGCATCACAGAGGAGAACCATTTCATAGCAAACAAAAGCAAGCAAGAAAGGGACCTTAATAGTGTCTTTCTGCCCCTTTTATCCTATCCACACTACTTAGGTTGGGTAGCACTCACACCCTTAATTCTTGTGCCCGTTAGCCCAGCATTGCATCATGAATCAATCCTAGCATCACGCATTCTAGATGCAGCCACCTCTGAAAAAGCCCTTATATATGACTGCATGAGGCTTTAGGGGGATAGATACAAGCCATAACAGATGAGAAAAAGATTTGACTTAAAAAATAACCTAAGCAATATTTATTTTATATTGACAAAGAGAAGTCAATATGAAGTAAACTCAGCCCTCCTCTTTGGAGAAGTGAATCTCAACCTTGGCCAGATTAGAATCATCAAGGGAGATTTTATAAATCCTAATGCTGAGCCAAGGATTTAGTTCAGTGGTGCCATTGCCTGCCTCGCAAGTGCAAGGTCCCAAGTTCAGTCCCTGGTACCAAAAAAAAAAAAACCCTAATGCTAAGGTCCTCCACAGCTAGTGTGGGAGCTGTATCAGTGCTCTTGCATTTTACTTCCTTACCATCTCCTTTTCCCTTTCCTGACCATCTCCCCGCCCTGGCCTGGCTCTTCTCAGAAGAAGGCCCCAGTGATGAGACAGCGGGGAAGGCCAGGCAGGAAGTGTTGCAGTGGGAAGGGGAGAGTGTGGCTGCAGGAAGGTGAAGGAAAGTGCAGATACTGTGGAGGCCAGGGCCAGGGAGTCTCCTTTGCCTTTTCCCTCCTACTCTCATAGTTCCTTCCTCTGCTCCAGGCCCAAACAAGCCTGGATCTAGTCAGCTCAGTTGATGACTGTCCAGAGTCTCCTGCCCACACTTCTTGGCCACAATCCTCTTTTGGGGTGTTGAAAAGCCCTGGAAATCCCTTCCTATTTATCAAGGATGTGTGGGCTTGTCTCCCGGGAGCAGAGTCTACAGGTTTTCTGTGATGGAAAGTGCCAAGGGTCAGAGCATGTACCCTGCTGCTGACCTGCAGACTGACCCTCGGTCAAGTCCATGCCTTTCAGTCTTTCCACTTGCAAAACTGGAGGGTCAAGCTCATGGTGTTCCTGACATCTCTGATGTGTGTGAGCAGTGTATGTCTCCGTGAGGAAGGCTGCAGTCGTTGGCTTTGAGCACTCTTCTCCTCAGATGTATGTGACATCTGGAAGACATTGATTCTGACCTGTTCTCTTGAGTGTGCCCAACTTTTTTTTTTTTTTTGGTACCGGGGATCGAACTCGGAACCTTGTGCTTGCGAGGCAGGCGGCAGAACCACTGAGCTAAATCCCTGGCCCAAGTGTGCCCAACTTTGACAGGTTGGAAACAGAGATGGTTTCAGTGGCCATCAGTGTGTGATAGATCATTAAGTGGAAATGGACCTTCGTATGACCTTTTCCTTTAAAGCTGAGGAAAATGACTATTTCAAAAGAGTTATGTTAGGGGCAGACAGCAATGCTTATTTGGCAGGTACCACAAAGCACTCCTCTGGTGATGGGGAAAGGGAGGTACCTGACCTCTGTGGCTCAGAGGATACTGTAAAGATGCCTGGATGCTAGGTGGGGTGAAGGTGAACAGCTAGGTGGAGGCTTGGGGAGAGGACACCGTCCTTGAGGGAAGCCAGTGCAACAAGGGCCTCTACATACAGACCTCAGCCTGGGATACTCTCTAGGAGGTTGTTGAAGCAGCTTTGGGGGTTGAGAGTTCTGTGTGTGGAGGCAGAGTCAGGTTCCCAGACTGGGCCCCAGAGCAGTGCTCTGGCAGAGCTTGGCCACAGCTGCTAGCAGAGTTGTCCTTACAAGACATTGGGCAGAAAGAACAGCAGTGCTGGGGCCCAGGATGATCAAGGATGTTGTCTGGAAGCATCTCTGAGGTCTTGCTCCACAGCCCATGTGGATGGCACTTGGGAACTTCTGGGAACATCTAAGGAGCAGCTATGGCAAGGTACGGGCATCTTGGAGAGCCCAGATTCCCTAGGTTGGGAGGACAAGGGTTGGCATAGAGCAAGAGGTGATTCTTTTTTTGCAACCAAGACTGCTCAGTGCCAAGGTCGAGGGCTGCTCCTCACAGCACCTTCCCTGCAACCCATACAGGCACCACACAAAACCGGGCAGAAACTGATTACCAGAGCCAAATGTGTAGGGCCCAGTGCCTTCCGGGTGTGTTTACAGAGCTGCTGCTGTGATGATCACCATTGCTAATTAATGATTCATCATGGGAATGTTTTCATGAACTGTGGCCCAATTTATGCTGATACTTTTGTTGACTTCTGCTTGGTAACCAAGGTGCTATTGTTCACGTCTGTTCCTCAGCGTTTGTGGGTTTTAGGCCAAAGGTACAAATGTAGGTCCATATTCTTTAATATGATAAATGAATCTTACCAACAAATTGAGCAGCATTGTAGATTATTTAATATTGGAAAATGTTCCTTAGCCATCATATACAAGTGCAGTACTAATTAATGACAGCCTCTGAAATCACACATTGGAACAGAAAGAGGAGCAAGAAAGTATATGGTCAGCAGGACTGGAAAAGTATATTCTGTTATGTTAGATTATGTTATTTATTTCATTCATGCTATCTGAGAAGCACTCAACATTTTTTTCTTTTCTTTTCCCTTTCTCTCTCTCTCTCTCTCTCTCTCTTTCTTTTTTGTACTGGGGATCAAACTCAGGACCTTGCACTTGCCAGGCAGGTGTGGCACCACTGAGCTAAATCCTGGCCCACATTTTCTTGATTTACACAATTTTATCTTCAACCAGAAACACTGGTCCATTTCCAAGACTACACCTTCCCAGCATTCAGACAGTCATCTTTGTTTTAAGAATAGAGAGCAAAAACTCTGGAGATAAATTTTCCTAGGCTCTCAATGATGCTAATCGAGAGAACAGATGCTTGGGTTTTGTGTTGGTAATATGTGAGATGTTTGAAAGCGTAGGGCTCTTCTTTCTGGGACAGTATTATTTTATTTCATTTTATTTTCTCTTTGGACCTTAGATACAGAGACTTTATTTAGTTGGGTATATTCTTCAATGCATGATGCAATATGGTCTTTGGTATGTCCAAGGGCCTCTTAATAACAGATATGAAATTGAAAATGAGTTGAGAGAGAGAGATCAGTAAATAACCTGCTGAAGATCTAAAGGATGGGCAGGTGTTTATAGAGGCAAGTGTCTAGATTTTTATACAGAGAGAATACCTGGAACCAAGCAGGAATTGTGTTATGGCTTGGATACGGTTTGAGTTTGTTCTCTGAAGGTGCATGTGCTGGAAGCCTGATCCCGAGTGTGGTAGTATTTAGTGGAACCTTTAAGAAATGGAGCCCAGTGCAAGGAAATTAGGTCATGGCGGCACTGATCTCAGACAGGATTAATGCTGGTCTCATAGAGCAGATTAGTTCTATAGAAAGAACCAGCATGGCCCCTCTCTAGTTTCTCTCTGCCTTATCTTGTGATCTCTTCTGCACGCACATTCACTACTATAGTGCCAACCACCAATGAGAACCTCATTAGAGCTGAGCAAATGTGGTAGCCATGGTCTTGAATCTTCAGAATTGTGAGATTAAACAACCATCTTTTCTTTATAAAGTTGCCAGCTTTGGGCATTTTCTTATAGAAACAGAAAACTGGCTAAGACAAGATACTAAACTAGCATGTGGGGCTGCTTATATGTGAGGAAACAGCAGCCCAGCATGTCCTGCCTCCCCTTTGCTGGCTTGTCCTCCGAAGTGGTTCCTGGTGGTCAGCCTCTTCCCTTCCTCCTGTCCAGCTCTCTCTGGGTTATGCTTGCTGATCTTCCATAGTAGTTCACACCACTGGAGCCCTGACAATGTTTCCCATGTCTCTTCAGCCCAGTGCCCACTTTTGCCCATCTCACCACCACTGTCTTCCCTGGAACTCAAAGGCTGTGCCAACAGAGGCCCTCACCTGGCTGTCAGTCATGAAATGGAGAACAGACTGTGTGTACACCAATGCAGGCCAGCCTGGGAGGCAGCCCTGGATGTGGATCACTCTATGCTGCTCAAGAGGGAGCCATCAGTGGAAACTAGTGAGCTGATAGCCTTGGGCTGAGCCTCTGCAGGCTCTGCTTCCATGTCTGGGTAGAGGCCACACTCTCAGGTAAGAATAACCAGTGATTCTGCTGTCTTAACTGCTTTCCTACAACTTCAGGCTAACTTGCTCTTTACCCCAGACTCCTCTTGTACTGTTTACCCTGCTGTTCTATTTTGACATAGATTTACAGATGTTTTCACCCCAAATGCTGTCCAATGGGAGGGCACAGGAAGGCTGAGGCTGGCATCACCTGTTGCTAAGGTAACATGCTCTGGCCATTTATCTGATAAAGGAAGTCCAGTGGATGGAATGCATTATTCATTACTGATCTAATCAAACAATCAAAATTGTTTACTTTCCCCAGGAATACTTAGTGACATCTGGATGAAACTGCTCTTGTTGCCTTCATATTTTTGCAGCATTCAAGGAATATTTTATCTCAAAATTCTGTGATTGAAACATCAAGATGGATTATCCCCAAATGGATTATTTTCTGGATGTCGAGTCTGCTCATAGGCTCTTGGATGTGGAGTCAGCACAAAGATTCTTCTACAGTCAAGGAGCTCAATAGTGCCAGGCGACCCTGCTCCTGCCTCCCACGTTAGTGGCGGCATCTTCGGAGGACGACATAGACCGGCCGCCCATCCAGAGAGCACGCTCCAAGAGCGACACACCATACCTTGCCGAGGCCAGGATCTCCTTCAACCTGGGGGCAAGAGTTGCTTCTTAAATTCAGCAGCTGGAATTCAAGTGACTGAGGATGTTGCTGAGCTTCCCACCTTATGGGCCAAAGTTAAAACCTAGCTCACCTGATAACCTGTTGTCTTGCATGAAGGTGGTGCTAATGAAGATCACCCCAGATAAAATGAATAAATATAAACAAGTTAAAGGAAAGTAAGTAATTAACAGTATGAATAAATGGGTAAATGTTGAGCGTAGCCATTCACCATGCCATTGTTTCCACAACAACTCTCATATTTATGAGACAACTAGAAGAGAAAGCCTGTATTGGGTAATTACATGTCCTTTGGATCTATGGTCTGAACATTATTCGTTTTTAAAACATCAAAGGATTATATTTGCTATGATCTTATGACCAAATGATAAATTATTCTTTGGTTTGTCTGTACATGTGTATATAATTTAATTCAAGGGAAGCCCATAGAGGCATGTTTTATATGAAAAAATGTGAAGCAAGAGTCCAAAGAAGTTTATTCTAATGCATGTCTTTACTATGGCCATGGGCAAGTCATTTAACCTTTCTGAGCTTCAATCATTCCCCTCTAACAATTTAAAATTTCTAAAGCCATCTCCAATCTAAAAGTAACTTGTGTTTCTTCTAACTTTGTCTGTATTATTGAATATGAACTATATCACTGATTTAATATAGAGTATAGTCTTGCTTATGATGCATACAAGATAAGAGAATTACAATAAGAATGAAAATAGTTGGTTACAGCAAAGTGATGTTGAATTTTAAAAGAATAAATATATATTGTGTAGACACACTTCTACATTTAAAATATTTTAAATTTGAATATTAAAGATTAGTCTTCAGCAAGCTAATGCTCTAAAAGATTTGTTGCATTGATTGAATAAAATATTGGCAAATTCATAAGAATAAATGGAGAGCAAGTAAGGAAAAAATAAAAAAAAGAATAACCAGCGATTGCATACAGCAGAGGCACCAGGGTCTGACCATTTCTGCCCACTGCAGGATTCCTCTCATGAATGATCCATATTCTAGAGCTCCATCTTGAGCTGACTGGATCTCCTTGGTGCTGCTCTACCACTCTGAGACACTTTCTACTCCCTCTTCTTTTTTTCTCCCTCTCCTTTTTTTTTTTGGTACCAGGGATCGAACTCAGGTCCTTGCGCCTGCACAACAGGTGACGAAACCACTGAGCTAAATCCCCGGCCCTCGGTCTCCTTTTATAGGAGGCACAACTGCATTACAGTCTGCAGGCTCTTCCTCCTTTCTCTTGCTTTTTCTTCCCCTTCATCCTTCACAGCTATTTTCCTTCATGAATCTCATGTACTTCAACTCCATCTTGGCATCTGCTTCCTGGAGGGTTTGAATTGACACAACTCATGAAAATGTCTGTGTTAGAAAAGCCATGCGTGGCTTTTAGCTACTGACAGAGAGGGGAAGGAAAAGTGATTGAAGAGTAGGGTGGACCAATAGCAGCCTACCCGGAGCCACTCATACATAAGAGTGTTATTTGAGTAGGAAGTGAAATGGGAGAGAAGTGTAGACCCCTTGGTTACTGCACTTCCTATAGTTTGTAAAGAGCATAGGGAGCCTGGGACCCAGGCTCAGTGCTTATCTTCTTCTTGTGGCCATTTCTCACCCCTGGGGCTTGCCACCTGCAGGATATTCTAACAGGTGGAGCATGGCAGAGACAACATCAGCAGTAAGGCCCTCTTTTATTTGGCCAGCTTTCCTAGACTAAATTCTCATTTGCTGTTAATCGCCTGGGCAAATATCTCTTCAATGTCTGTCTTCATCTTTAGAACACAATTCCTGTGAGTATGGGGACCTTGTCTTCTGAGTTGATTCCTCAGAATCAAACCAAAAATTGTGTCTGAAACATTCTCGGTACTCATTCATATTGGCTGAAGAATAAATGAGTCAGTGAGAGCAAGGTGGACCACATTCTTATTCTTCTGGCAGCTATAAAGGCAAACCAAGAAACAAAGGGTGTCTCAACAATTTAGTATTCCAGCCAAAATTCTAGACCCTGTCCCAGAGATGTCATTCTTGGTGCCAGACGGTTTTAGTTTCTCTCCATGGGAAATCTGTTTCCAAACCCCTTGCATCCAGACTTCCTCAGGAGGCTATAGTCAGCTCCATCTGTGTTGGGCAAGATATTTAGGGTGCCTGAGATTACTCCTAAGTCCAGGAAACCCTGTAAGGTGACATTCCAAAGTGTACTCCTCCCCTGCCTTCTTTCATTTAAATAATTACAGATCCCTTCCGCTCAAGATTTGGGAAGAATTTCCCCAAGGGGCAAAGTCCTTTGGAAGGTGGCTCAAGCCCAGCTTTAATGATATGCACTCATAACTTAAAAGCCACTCTCTGTCAATTATCTCAGGCACTAAGCAAGCCAGCAAGTCATTATTTGTCAATACTGGGAAGAAAAACAATAGACAAACTGGAGAGTCATGTTCAGTTCAAGGCTTGTGGAGAACAGAGGCTCTGTCTACTCTTCACCAAGGACCAACAGAAAGAGTGGGCTGAAAAGGCAGGAGGCCAACCTTGGGCTGGTTGTTACTGAGCAAGGCTTTTTAAAAATACAAGGTTAGCTGGCCCTTGCAGAATGTGTTAGGTTCACTCACAAAGAGGGCTGGGCTCTGGATGAAACCTTCTGTTCTATTCCTCATTGGTTACCTCAGGACACTGAGACAATTTAGAGGCAAGTTGCCAATCAGGAATGAGTCTTTTCACAAAAGAGTCTCTTTCTTGATTTCTGAGTTTCACTTACTTGCTTATTCTATCTTCCACAAAACATTATAGAGGAGAAAATTTCTCCAGTATCAAAGTGGTAAAGAGTATACTTATTCAATCACTGATTCATTCAACAAACACTATGACATATATACCACGTGTTGGGAATTATTCTAAAAATCAAGGATGTGACAGTGAATAAAACTGGCATGGTCCCTGCTCTCTTGTAGCTTATATTTTAATGGAAAGGAAGGACAATATGATAAATAAGCAGCAAATAAATTGAAAAGATAGGAATAAGTTCTAGAAAAGCAATAAAACAGAATAATGTTATGAGGAAGACGGGTTCTCTTTGGGTAGAGACATGGTTTGAAGGTAGGAAAGAAACTCACCAAAGAGATGTCATTTGAGCTAATACCTGAATAATCCCAATTAGCCAGCCACACAAAGATCTAGGGGTAAAATTTTCAAGACGGCTAGGAACAGAAGCCAGGGCTGGAAGACAGAAATGAGTAAGTGTGTTGGAAGAGTCAAAGGAAGGTCCAGGTGACTGAAGTACAGCAAACAGGGGGAAAAGGACAAGGACAAAGAAAAGGGGTCAGATACGTGGTGAAAATAACCAAGCCAACATGTTAACACATGTATGATGGGCTCCGTTCCAGCTCAATCTCTAGGCACCTAACACTAGTCCCTGTTTCTAGTGGGATTACTGATTGAGGATAGGCTGAGAGGCTGGAGTTGACTTTAGTCACTGTCATAGTCATATACCTTCATCTATGCAAGTCTATCTAGACATTTTTCTCCCTGCTGAGCTTCTGGCTGGTCTCGTCCATGCTTCATTTTCATACTGGCCAAGTGAACGTAAGCAGCTTTACAAACTCAGCAATCCAAACCAACTAACAGAACTCCCATCTAAACCATTCTTGTTATGTGACAGGGAAGTAGTTAGTCCTACCCTTTCCAGTAATGCTTTTGGATTCCATATTAAAAGCAGTATTAGGTTACAGGGCAAGTCAGATCCAAAGAGCTAACATTAAATCTCACTGGTAAAAACAGGGCTTTGCAGAGTTTTGCAGCCCCATTATTATTCCTAATGATTATTTCTACTTTCTGTTCACTTTTAAATTCAAATTTGAGATTCACAGTTCCCACCCAGTTGAAGAATCTCAGAGTCAAAATCCTTATCACAAGGTCATCCACCTTTGACTGCTTTCTTTCCACTAATGGGGTGTTACCTTCCTTCTGAAGAAATTGGCTCCTTTGTAGGACATTAATCCAAATTATTTTGGAAGAGTTACAGTCTTAGAGTCTTCTCATCCCCAGAATGACATCATTAGTTCCTAAGCTACCCGCCCAGTGAAGTTTCCAGATCTGTAGAAGCTCTCAGGTACACTTGTGTCACTTTGCATTCTTTTGGTAAGAAATGCCTGAAAGTCCAAATCAGATGGATTTGAGCCCAAAAGAGGATTGATTGGCTCATGCAATTGAAAAGCCTAACTAATGCTACAGGGCTGTCTTGGTCCCTGACTTTGGTTCAGCCCTCTTTTGTGTTGGATTCATTCTATCCTTCCACACGTGGGGCTCCAGACTAGCATGAGAGTTGAAATGTGAGGCACTAATTGACTCTTCTGGATCATATTCCTGCCGGTAGACCAGGGATATGAGATCAACTGCATTGGGAACAGATGTCCTGAGCATGGAGGAGAGTTGCTCCCCCAGAGGGCAGTGGATACAGCCCCTTGGTTAAAAAGTAAATGAATTTTGGTGGCAAAACAACAGCACTCTAACTCAGCTACAGTTCTGATAATACGGTACATTCCACTTTACCAGTTTGGGGTACAATTTAAGTCACATTTCTCAATGTAATATTCCAATTAAAGTACCCAGGCCCCCAAACTCAATTCATCTTTTCTTTCTTCCTTGTGTCTGTCCAGCTGAAATAAAGCAAGAAGTGTCCAGAGAGTTAACTTTTGTTTACTTGTATTTTGTCTTTGGTAGAAGTGCTGCATGGTGTTTGGGGTGAAGCAGAACTCAGGCATATTCTGAAACTCTTACAGAGGTAATATCTCTGAGGTTCACAGGGACTTTCGGTGCTGCTAATAATGCTGGTCTCTTTGCAGAAGGGCATCATACCACTAGTCCCAGGCTAAAACCTGTGAAAAGCTGTGACCAGCTGCGACTGAGCCTCTTGTTCAGGTTGCTGCCTCTGGTTGTGATGGAGGCAGATTTTCTGCACCTCCCATTTTCCAGCCTAAGGTTGAGCCTATGGCTCAACCAATGAGATCTCCAGCAAAGTTTAGCCTGGGCTCCCTGCATATGCATAAAAAAAGTCTTTAACATGTGAGGACTTTTTGCCCATGGAGCAGTATTACTATTCTTTGTTGTTGTGGTTTGAAACAGGGTCTCGGTATATAGTCTAGGCTAGTCTTGAACTTGCTATGTAGCCCAAGCTGGTCTTGAACTTGCAGCAATCCCCTGCCTTAGCCTTCCGAGAGTGCTGGGATTAGAGGCATGTGCCACCATTCCTGGCCAAAATATTACTCTTCTTACACTCTGTCTAATGTTTCACTTAATGTTCTAAATTTATCAAGTGATTAAGATTCTGTTAACTTGAAATGCTCCATATTTCTCTATGTATTCATATAATATTTACACAATTGTTAATCAAAACTTATTGACCTAAATTGACTTATTGACCCATTGACTGAAAATTATTTAATTTTCTAGACCTTTATGATATTCTAAAATTACTAATGTGTTAGATTTCCTTAAGTACTTGTAAATACTTTAAGAAGGAAAACACCTAAAATTTCATAATAATTATAAAGTTGATTGTTAAACTTGTATTAAAATCACTTATGAAAATGCTAGTACCTGAATTTATCTATTTTGTCTGTTCTTATCTTTAGTCTTACTTTTATTCTAATATCTCACAAGTTCTCTTTTAGAATTTCAGGCTAAAAAAAGAAGAAACCAATCATGTACAGTGGCCAAGACTGTGGAATGTGAGCTATGAAGTGTGTGTGTGTGTGTGTGTGTCCATGAGCACACAGGCACACGTGCGTGTTACTGAGGATCAAACCTAGAGCCTTACACATGCTAGGCAAATGCTCTACTACTGAGCTACATCGCCCACCCTGAGCTGTGCATTCCTAAGCAAGACCGGGAACTGTACCTCAAATCCAAGCCACCCAGGCTGAGACTTTTGATCATTTAGTTTCAATTTTAATTCCCTGGAATTGGTGTAGATTTTTATTTTCTGAAGGGAAGTGTCTTTTTCCAGGAATGATGGACCCTAAAGTTGTACACACTGGTTCACCCGACCTTCTGCCACTGTGGCCATTTGAACCCCTATAGATAGGTCTTTATGTTCAGCTTGGTCATCTGAGGGTTTCGCCACTAAGGCCTCTTTGTAGTGGTCTCTGTGAGTGACCACCAAATCCGACAACTTTCAGGCCCTTTTCTGCTAGGTCACTGTATGTGGTCTTGGTCCTTATCAGCTGGCCCTGCTTTTGGTACATTGACTACGTTTTCCAGCTTTACATGGGTTAGTCATAGTTCGTATGTTTAAAAAATTCATGCTTGGAATACCTACCCTTTCTTCGTAAACAACTATTTAATAGAAGAACAAAATAACCCCACATGTGTATGCGCATACATACATGTGTGTGAACATGTACATGTGTGTATTTAAGTACAAACACACACATTCTCTCTTTGTATCTCTCTTCCATACCTGTTAAATCACTAAAAACGGGACCCAGGCCTGAGGATGTGGCTCAGTGGTGCACCACTTGCCTAATGCTGTGGCTGGATCTGGAATGTCTCCCAAGGCCATGGGCTGGAGGCTTAGTTACCAACTGATGGGCTTTCGGAAGGTGATTGGGTCATGAAAGGCTCTAACACCATCTGCGGGTTCATCCAATGGGTTAATGGCTTTATTGGGAGGTGATAGAAACTTATGAGGCAGGGCCTTATGAGATGAAGCAGAACACGGGGTAGGGTAGGGACGTGGCTTTGAAGACTGTTTCTTGTCCCCAGTCCCTTCCTCCTTGGCTCTCCTGTGCTCTCTCTCTTAGTTCCTGGCTGCCAAGAGGTAAGACATCTCCTTCTCCTGTGCTGTTTCTATCTCACCACAGGTCTAAAAGCAATGGAGCCAGCCAACTATGTACTGAACCCTGTGAAGCCATCAGGCAAAATAAATGTTTCCTCTTGAAGTTGTTTTCTTCAGGTATTTTGTTACAGTTATGAAAAGCTGGCTAACATACCTAGCATATGTCAGACCCTGTGCTTAATCCCAAGTACTGAAAAAAAAATCCGCATTATTTTCACTCTTTTATTTCAATTATTTTATTTATATGCTCTATATTAACCTTTTCTTTAACACCTGGTTATTGTACCTGGCCTTTCACAAACCCAGACTATTTCAATCAGCTATGTTTGTCATTCCCATTGGATGCTCAGAATGTCACTGCTCACTCCAAGGAAGCCCTTCAAGCCAGTTCCTTGTTCCGTACTCACTGCCTCAAACATCCCAGAGAACATCGTTGCTTTCTAGCCACAGATAGAAGACGTTTCAAGTCCTTACTGATGTTTTCTTATTGTTAGGGACCAAAGTCTAGACACTAGAGATGCACAGGGAATTAAAAGAGATCAAAAGTGTAGCTGTTATTTGATTTTTGGAAAAAGACATAATTTTTTAAAAAAGGAATGTGTTTGCACTGGTTTTTCCATTTTGACATGTCATGTTACCTTCTTTTCAGTTTGCTTTATCCTGTCATAGTCTGTGGTCTCATCAGCCTTGGTGCCTTCTCCTTCCTTGGCAAGCTTTGGCCTCTCTGAGTCACTTCCCAACTATTGCCCTGTGACACAGCCTCTGCCTGGACCCAGATGTACTCTCCTGTCCTTACACAGTATACCTCCAGCACTTTCCGCTTTGGCCAGTTAACTTGCTATGGAAACCAGGCTATCAGTTTCATCTCAACCAGCCTACATTGATGGCAATTTGGTTTGGGGAGGCTCGATACTCTTCTAAATTCTGCTCCATGAGAAACCTGCTTTATAGAAGTGACATCTTTTATTTTATTACTAGAAAAATGCTATGTTTGTTATAGGTAATTTGGAAAAGTCACTAAATTACATGACAGAAATAAAAATCAGTTATACTCTAGCTTTCTCTCTGTAGACTCCCTAAAACAAAGGATGTTTCTAGGTGTCATGGCATACACTTGGGAGCTTAGCACTCTGGGAGTCTGATGCAGGAGGATGACAAGTTGAGCCCAGCCTGGCAACTTTAGGGACTTAGTAAGACTCTGTCTTAAAATAAAAAGGGCTAGAGATACAGCTCAGCAAGGAGGCCTTTTTAGCAAATTCATCTTCAAACCTGGTGAGTTATTTCACAGTATGAGCAGAGTTTACATCTGGGGCATGGAAGTGAAACGAGAAAAGAGAAATCTTTTTATTGTCTACACTTGTGTATTGTTGGGATTTTTTTAAAAAATCAAGCATTAAATTCCTTCATAGCAATAAATATGATTTTAAACTTTGAATAATAAAAAAAACCCATGGCAAATACTGTTTTGTGCTTCCTTTTAATCTTCTTTGTTCCCCTTTAAGGCTTCTATTTCCTTCTGCATCATTAGTACCATAAGCCATGCTTAATTTTTTCCTCCTACATTTTACCTTAACTTAGAGGATGTAGCAAGCACTTTCGCATATATAAAATATTCTTGGGACAGAAAGCTTGTAACAGCTGCATGATATTTTGTCATGAGGATGTCCCATAGTTTATTGGATCCTGTTGTTGGCAAAGGATTGTTTTAAATCTGGGAAATACATGAAAAATCATTTCCAGAAGGGAAAACTGCAGACAAGTGAAGTTGATCATCTGTCCAAGTGTAGCCAGCTGGTGGGAGGCTGGCTGGGAGGAGACCTGAAGCTCTTGAGCACCTGGCCTCTGCTCTGGCTGTTGTCACATGTTGCCTCCTGGAGCTCTGCAGGGTACTTTTGGGACCTAACTGTAGGGCACTGCCTACATTCTTTCTAAATTACATTTTGTAATTTGGGGCACATTACTCTTGCCTGTCAAGATCATTTTTTATCTTCTGTCATATAACCATTAGCTAATGAGGGACAGTGTAGCCAACATCAGAAATTGTGGCTCTATCCTCTATCAAGAT